>NC_081408.1:138686842-139000342 GCF_030272615.1 Cryptomeria japonica | reverse complement strand
ATGTGGAAGCTGAAGATGGAAGATCTGCTAATAGATCGAGATCTTTGGGATGCTATTGATGCGAATGTCCAAAGGCCCTCAGATCCTACTGCGGCAGCTCAGTATGATGTTATGGACCAAAAAGCCAAGGGTCCAATCAGACTGTGCTTGGCAGACTCTGTTCTAATCAATGTCCATGAAGAAAACTCTGCAAAGAAGCTATGGACTAAGCTTGCTGAGATGTATCAAGTGAAATCTTTATTAAATCAAATTTTCTTAAGAAAGAAATTGTATTCCTTGAAGATGGAAGAGGGTGGACGAATTGCAGACCACCTGGAAGCATTCAATATGTTGGTGGCTCAATTAGTATCCGTCGATGTTAAGATGGACGAGGAGGAGAAATGTCAGATCTTGCTTTGCTCTTTGCCTGATTCGTGGGATTCTCTTGTTATGGCTATCGGTAGTACTTCTGTTGTTTTGAAATCTGAAGACGTGGTGGGTGCCCTACTTGGTGAAGAGATGCAAAGGAAGGTATCCATCAGTTCAAAGGAAGCCCTAACCGTTCATGGAAGACCTAAGGAGAAAGGCAAGAAGAATGAGAAGCGCGGCAAGTCCAAATCCAAAGGGAGATCGAAATCTCCTAGAAAGTCCAAAGTCATTTCCTAGAATTGCAGTAAACCGGATCACATCCGTAAGGACTGCAAAGAAGAAAAGAAGAAGAAAAAGAAAAGGTTCGATTATGATTCTGAGTCCGACAAGGAAGATGGCGATGCATTTATTGCAGCTTTGGCGACTCATGCAGGTAATGATGCCTGGCTAATTGACTCAGGTGCATCTTTTCATATGACTTCCAATAGAAATTGGTTTTCTGAATATGAAGGATTTAATAGAGGTAAGGTGTACTTGGGTGATGATTCACCTCTAGACATTGTTGGTCGAGGTAAAGTTAGAATCAGGTTTTCTTATGGTAGAATAAAAAGGATTAATGGTGTGCTGCATATCCCTGGATTAAAATGAAACCTATTATCTGTGAGCAAACTGATAGATGCGGGTGTGCAGGTAGTCTTTTCTGAAATAGGATGTAAGATGATTAAGGGTGCTATGGTAGTTGCTAGAGGTGTCAGGTTTGGCACTTTGTATAAGCTTGAAGCATACACTGTTGAGTGTAATAGCACTTCTATAAAAAGTAAATCTGTGGATACTTCACTGGAAGATTTGAAGGTTTCACCTTCCTCAGATGGAAATGGTTTTTGGGTACCTAAGGGTGCACTTTCGTCTGAAGCAAAGTTACCTGCAGAGAAGACTATGTTATGGCACCAGAGACTTGGCCACATTGGAGAAAAGGGTCTAAGGACCTTGAAAAATAAAAATCTTGTCGAAGGTTTGAATGATTGTAATCTTGACTTTGATTTCTGTGAGCATTACATTTATGGAAAACAAAACCGCGTTCAGTTTTACTCGAGTTCTCATAAAACTTGTGGTGTTTTGGATCTTATCCATTCTGATGTGTTTGGTCCAGTAGATGTCTCTTCGATTGGAAAATCCACATATTATGTTTCATTTATTGATGATTTTAGTAGAAGAACATGGGTATATTTTCTAAAGAGTAAATCTGAAGTTTTTAGTCGTTTTAAAGAATTTAAAGCAATGGTTGAGTTGCAGACTGCAAAGAAAATAAAATGTTTGAGAACTGATAATGGCGGTGAGTTTTGCTCTAATGATTTTGATAGATTCTGTAAAGACTGTGGAATTAACAGGCAGAAGACAACTCCGTATTCTCCACAGCAGAATGGAGTTGCAGAAAGAATGAAAAGGACACTGATGGAGGAGGCTAGGAGTATGTTGAGTGGTGCTGGTCTCGAACAAAAGTTTTGGGCTGAAGTTATTGCCATTGCTTGCTACCTGATTAACAGGTCTCCTACATTAGCTCTTGTTGATAAAACGCCTATGGAAGCATGGTCAGGTCACAAGCCTTCATTGAGACATCTTAGAGTTTTTGGTTGCGAGGCATATGCACATGTGCCAAAGGAGAAGCGAACAAAGTTGGAGAATAAGGCTGTGAAATGTATCTTCATCGGGTATAGTTATGGTGTGAAAGGATACAAGCTTTGGGACCCTGTTGCACAAAAGGTAATTCACAGTAGAAGTGTTATTTTTAGAGAAATTATGTCTCCTTCTGCTACATTGCAGCCAGAACAGACTAAAAAAGAAGACGCGATTCAACTTCCTTCTACACCTGAAAGAGTTGAATCGAGACCCCTAGATAAGCAAGAATTTGAGGAGAGCTCATCTAGCTCTGAATCTTCAGAAGAGGAGGAAGAACCTCCAACTCAGCTTGTTTGAAGGTCTACAAGACATAGACAACCACCTGAAAGGTATTCACCTGATGATTGGAGATGTATTTTTGCTCTGAATACTAGTGTGGATTAACCAAAATCTATAGAAGAGGCATTAGGTATGAATGATGCAGAATCCTGGAAGATTGTTATGGAGGAAGAAATGGCAGCTTTGAAAAAGAATGATACATGGGATCTTGTACCATTGCCTGAAGGACGAAAACCTGTTGGTTGTAAATGGGTGTTCAAGAAAAAGATTGGTTCAGATGGAAGCATTGAGAAGTATAAAGCAAGGTTGGTTGCAAAAGGCTACTCTCAGGTTGAGGGTGTTGATTACGGTGAGATATTTTCTCCTGTTGCAAAAATGACGTCCATTAGATTTTTGCTTTCTATTGCTACTGCTTACGATTTAGAGGTTGAGCAAATGGATGTGAAAACTGCTTTCCTTCATGGTGATTTGGAGGAAGATATTTATATGACACAGCCAGAGCACTATGTGGTGAAAGGCAAAAGTAATTTGGTCTGTAAATTGAAGAAATCTTTGTATGGCCTCAAACAAAGTTCTAGGATGTGGTACCAGAAAATTTGATACATATGTGTTGAGTTTGGGATTTGAACGTTCTAAATCAGATCACTGTGTTTATTATAAATCTTATGGTGATCATTTCTTATTCATTGCATTGTATGTTGATGATATGTTATTCATTGGTAAAGGGAAAGGTATGATTTCAGAACTGAAGTTTCAGCTCGCTGCTAAATTTGAAATGAAAGATCTTGGTGCAGCAAAGCACATTCTTGGGATGGAAATTAGAAGAGATAGGGTGAACAGAAAGCTATGGCTAGGCCAGAGTAAGTATGTGAATTCAGTGTTACAGAGGTTCCACATGCAGAATTGTAGACCATTGAGTGTTCCTTTTACAGTTGGAATGAAACTATCTATTTCAGATTGTCCTACATCCCCATTGGAGATGGAAGACATGAGCAGAGTGCCTTACCAGAGTGCGGTTGGAAGCTTGATGTATGCTATGGTCTGTACTAGACCAGACATTGCCCAAGCAGTGGGAGTACTTTCTAGATATATGTCTAATCCTGGTAGTGTTCATTGGGATCCAGTCAAAAGAGTCTTCAGATATTTAAAGGGTACTTCAGAGTATTCTTTGTGTTATCATGGTAATTCAGTTGGAGACATGACTTCCCTTGATATCCATGGTTATGTGGATTCAGATTGGGCAGGTGATATTGATAGCAGAAGATCCACCAGTGCTTATGTGTTTACTTTGTTTGGTGGTGCAATTAGTTGGATGAGTAAGCGACAGGCTGTGGTTGCTTTATCCACTACTGAAGCAGAGTATATGGCAACTACACATGCTTGTAAAGAGGCCATTTGGCTTAAGAGACTATGTTTGGATATTGGAATAAAACAAGGTACAGTCACAATTTACTATGACAGTCAGAGTGCAATTAGCCTAGCTAAGAACCCGACATTTCATGCCCGGACCAAACATATTGATGTGCAGTATCATTTTGTTAGAGATATGATCGAAGATGGTAGGGTGAAGCTGGTTAAGGTGGAAACTTTGATGAATGTTGCAGATGTTTTAACTAAGGCTGTAAGCAGAGAGAAGTTCAGATGGTGTTCAGAGTCTATGGGCCTTATGGCCCCTAGCAATTGATTCATTGTGTTGACATTCTCTTCCGCTCCTGCAAGGTGTTCGACAAGAGGGAGATTTGTTGGGAAAAATGGTGTCTCAACCTTACATTTATGTGAGGTTACTATTTATAGTAAGTTTTCATTTGAGCACGAAATGGTGCGAAACTCTCCCTGAAGCTTCTGGTTGGCTATATGAGCATTCCGGTAAAGTTTCGTCATAAGGTCACAGCTAGTTTTGAAGATATTAAAGTTTTCGTCTTAGAGGGGTGCAATAAAATATTTAAACTTAATTTTGGGGACTTTAGAGGCTCTGAAACACCCTGAAAAGTGGCTGTAACCTGCGAAGTGGGTTACGAGGTGATAGAGCACTTCGTGAGCTTTCCGGTGCTTCAAACGGTTCGTCAATCGGACACCCGGTTCTCAAGTTATGGCCTCCAGAAGTTTGTACTCCTGAAATAGGAAAAATAATTTGTATCGTATACATAAATGAGCTGTAAAAGGGAGCGACACGTGTTGATGTGTGCTTTAACATGTCATAGGGCATCTAGAAGGAAGATAAGGTCGGCTACACCTTATTGGGTGGTTTTAGCCCATGGTTTTGTAATACCGTTTGACGGTTTCTTGTATTGTATCTCCTATTTATGAGGTGTGTGAGATAGAGGTTGTGTGTAAGAGTCTTATGGCTATTGAGTTGCCTCTGAATTTCTGATTAGTGGTACTCCTGCGAAGAGCTTGCTCTGCAAATATGTTGTAATCTATTTTGATTGCTGAATAAAATATTGAGCTGCTTTTGGAGGGTGGGGTTTTTTCTCTCGAAAGGGTTTTCCCCACGTAAATCATTGTGTTGTGGTATGAATGCTATTATATCTATTTCTATTTTCTGTAACTGTTGTAATGATCTGAAAAAGTTTTGCATTACCCTCCTCTCAAGGTTAGTGTAGGAAGTTGTTTCCGCTACTTAACTTCCTTACAAGTGGTATCAGAGCCTGATCACCTTTGGTTTCAATTGTGGGCAGTTGGGTTTTTTGAACTAATCCAGATTTGAGTGGGAGCTTGTGCAGAAGACACTTTTTTGATCTTGTTGCGGGAATATTCAGATGGCGAGTTCGTCAGGGAGAATAGAGGTGGAGAAATTTAATGGAAGTAATTTTGAGATGTGGAAGCTGAAGATGGAAGATGTGCTAATAGATCGAGATCTTTGGGATGTTGTTGATGCGAATGTCCAAAGGCCCTCAGATCCTACTGCGGTAGCCCAGTATGATGTTATGGACCGAAAAGCCAAGGGTCTAATCAGACTGTGCCTCGCAGACTCTGTTCTAATCAATGTCCGTGAAGAAAACTCCGCAAAGAAGCTATGGACTAAGCTTGGTGAGATGTATCAAGTGAAATCTTTATTAAATCAAATTTTCTTAAGAAAGAAATTGTATTCCTTGAAGATGAAAGAGGATGGACGAATTGCAGACCACCTGGAAGCATTCAATATGTTGGTGGCTCAATTAGTATCCGTCGGTGTTAAGATGGACGAGGAGGAGAAATGTCAGATCTTGCTTTGCTCTTTGCCTGATTCGTGGGATTCTCTTGTTATGGCTATCGGTAGTACTTCTGTTGTTTTGAAATCTTAAGACGTGGTGGGTGCCCTACTTGGTGAAGAGATGCGAAGGAAGGTATCCATCAGTTCAAGGGAAGCCCTAACCGTTCGTGGAAGACCTAAGGAGAAAGGCAAGAAGAATGAGAAGCGCAGCAAGTCCAAATCCAAAGGGAGATCGAAATCTCCTAGAAAGTCCAAAGTCATTTGCTGGAATTGCAGTAAACCGGGTCACATCCGTAAGGACTGCAAAGAAGAAAAGAAAAAGAAAAAGAAAAAGTTTGATTCTGATTCTGAGTCCGACAAGGAAGATGGCAATGCATTTATTGCAGCTTTGGCGACTCATGCAGGTAATGATGCCTGGCTAATTGACTCAGGTGCATCTTTTCATATGACTTCTAATAGAAATTGGTTTTCTGAATATGAAGGATTTAATGGAGGTAAGGTGTACTTGGGTGATGATTCACCTCTAGACATTGTTGGTCGAGGTAAAGTTAGAATCAGGTTTTCTGATGGTAGAATAAAAAGGATTAATGGTGTGCTGCATATCCCTAGATTAAAACGAAATCTATTATCTGTGAGCAAACTGATAGATGCGGGTGTGCAGGTAGTCTTTTCTGAAATAGGATGTAAGATGATTAAGGGTGCTATGTTAGTTGCTAGAGGTGTCAGGTTTGGCACTTTGTATAAGCTTGAAGCATACACTGTTGAGTGTAATAGCACTTCTATAAAAAGTAAATATATGGATACTTCACTGGAAGATTTGAAGGTTTCACCTTCAGCCGATGGAAATGGTTTTTGGGTATCTAAGGGTGCACTTTCGTCTGAAGCAAAGTTACCTGCAGAGAAGACTATGTTATGGCACCAGAGACTTGGCCACATTGGAGAAAAGGGTCTAAGGACCTTGAAAAATAAAAATCTTGTTGAAGGTTTGAATGATTGTAATCTTGACTTTGATTTCTGTGAGCATTGCATTTATGGAAAACAAAACCGCGTTCAGTTTTACTCGAGTTCTCATAAAACTTGTGGTGTTTTGGATCTTATCCATTCTGATGTGTTTGGTCCAGTAGATGTCTCTTCGATTGGAAAATCCACATATTATGTTTCATTTATTGATGATTTTAGTAGAAGGACATGGGTATATTTTCTAAAGAGTAAATCTGAAGTTTTTAGTCGTTTTAAAGAATTTAAAGCAATGGTTGAGCTGCAGACTGCAAAGAAAATAAAATGTTTGAGAACTGATAATGGCGGTGAGTTTTGCTCTAATGATTTTGATAGATTCTGTAAAGACTGTGGAATTAACAGGCAGAAGACAACTCCGTATTCTCCACAGCAGAATGGAGTTGCAGAAAGAATGAACAGGACACTGATGGAGAAGGCTGGGAGTATGTTGAGTGGTGCTGGTCTCGAACAAAAGTTTTGGGCTGAAGCTATTGCCACTACTTGCTACCTGATTAACAGGTCTCCTACATCAGCTCTTGTTGATAAAACGTCTATGGAAGCATGGTCAGGTCACAAGCCTTCATTGAGACATCTTAGAGTTTTTGGTTGCGAGGCATATGCACATGTGCCAAAGGAGAAGCGAACAAAGTTGGAGAACAAGGCTGTGAAATGTATCTTCATCGGGTATAGTTATGGTGTGAAAGGATACAAGCGTTGGGACCCTGTTGCACAAAAGGTAATTCACAGTAGAAGTGTTATTTTTAGAGAAATTAAGTCTCCTTCTTTTACATTGCAGCCAGAACAGACTAAAAAAGAAGACGTGATTCAACTTCCTTCTCCACCTGAAAGAGTTGAATCGAGACTCCTAGATAGGCAAGAATTTGATGAGAGCTCGTCTAGCTCTGAATCTTCAGAAGAGGAGGAAGAACCTCCAACTCAGCTTGTTCGGAGGTCTACAAGACATAGACAACCACCTGAAAGGTATTCACTTGATGATTGGAGCTGTATTTTTGCTCTAAATACTAGTGTGGATGAACCAAAATCTATAGAAGAGGCATTAGGTATGAATGATGCAGAATCCTAGAAGATTGCTATGGAGGAAGAAATGGCAGCTTTGAAAAAGAATGATACATGGGATCTTGTACCATTGCTTGAAGGACGAAAACCTGTTGGTTGTAAATGAGTGTTCAAGAAAAAGATTGGTTCAGATGAAAGCATTGAGAAGTATAAAGCAAGGTTGGTTGCAAAAGGCTACTCTCAGGTTGAGGGTGTTGATTACGGTGAGATATTTTCTCCTGTTGCAAAAATGACGTCCATTAGATTTTTGTTTTCTATTGCTACTGCTTATGATTTAGAGGTTGAGCAAATGGATGTGAAAACTGCTTTCCTTCATGGTGATTTGGAGGAAGATATTTATATGACACAGCCAGAGCACTATGTGGTGAAAGGCAAAAGTAATTTGGTCTGTAAATTGAAGAAATCTTTGTATGGCCTCAAACAAAGTCCTAGGATGTGGTACCAGAAATTTGATACATATGTGTTGAGTTTGGGATTTGAACGTTCTAAATCAGATCGCTGTGTTTATTATAAATCTTATGGTGATCATTTCTTATTCATTGCATTGTATGTTGATGATATGTTATTCATTGGTAAAGGGAAAGGTATGATTTCAGAACTGAAGTCTCAGCTCGCTGCTAAATTTGAAATGAAAGATCTTGGTGCAGCAAAGCACATTCTTGGGATGGAAATTAGAAGAGATAGGGTGAACAGAAAGCTATGGATAGGCCAGAGTAAGTATTTGAATTCAGTGTTACAGAGGTTCAACATGAAGAATTGTAGACCATTGAGTGTTCCTTTTACAGTTGGAATGAAACTATCTATTTCAGATTGTCCTACATCCCCATTGGAGATGGAAGACATGAGCAGAGTGCCTTACCAGAGTGCGGTTGGAAGCTTGATGTATGCTATGGTCTGTACTAGACCAGACATTGCCCAAGCAGTGGGAGTACTTTCTAGATATATGTCTAATCCTGGTAGAGTTCATTAGAATGCAGTCAAAAGAGTCTTCAGATATTTAAAGGGTACTGCAGAGTATTCTTTGTGTTATCATGGTAATTCAGTTGGAGACATGACTTCCCTTGATATCCATGGTTATGTGGATTCAGATTGGGCAGGTGATATTGATAGCAGAAGATCCACCAGTGCTTATGTGTTTACTTTGTTTAGTGGTGCAATTAGTTGGATGAGTAAGCGATAGGCTGTGGTTGCTTTATCCACTACTGAAGCAGAGTATATGGCAGCTACTCATGCTTGTAAAGAGGCCATTTGGCTTAAGAGACTGTGTTCGGATATTGGAATAAAACAAGGTACAGTGACAATTTACTGTGACAGTCAGAGTGCAATTAGCCTAGCTAAGAACCCGACATTTCATGCCCGGACCAAACATATTGATGTGCAGTATCATTTTGTTAGAGATATGGTCGAAGATGGTAGGGTGAAGCTAGTTAAGGTGGAAACTTTGATGAATGTTGCAGATGTTTTAACTAAGGTTGTAAGCACAGAGAAGTTCAGATGGTGTTCAGAGTCTATGGGCCTTATGGCCCCTAGCAATTGATTCATTGTGTTGACATTCCCTTCCGCTCCTGCAAGGTGTTCGACAAGTGGGAGATTTGTTAGGAAAAATGGTGTCTCAACCTTGCATTTATGCGAGGTTACTATTTATAGTAATTTTTCATTTGAGCACGAAATGGTGCGAAACTCTCCCTGAAGCTTCTGGTTGGCTAGATGAGCATTCCGGTAAAGTTTCGTCGCAAGGTCACAACTAGTTTTGAAGATATTAAAGTTTTCGTCTTAGAGGGGTGCAATAAAATATTTGAACTTACTTTTGGGGAATTTAGAGGCTCTGACATGCCCTGAAAAGTGGTCGTAACTGACGAAACGGGTTACGAGGTGATAGAGCACTTCGCGAGCTTTCCGGCGCTTCAAACGGTTCGTCGATTGGACACCCAGTTCTCAAGTTCTGGCCTCCGAAAGTTTGTACTCCTGAAATAGGAAAAATAATTTGTATCAGATACATAAATGAGCTGTAAAAGGGAGCGACACGTGTTGATGTGTGCTTTAACATGTCATAGGGCATCTAGAAGGGAGATAAGGTCGGCTACACCTTATTGGGTGGTTTTAGCCCATGGTTTTGTAATACCGTTTGACGGTTTCTTGTATTGTATCTCCTATTTATGAAGTTTGTGAGATAGAGGTTGTGTGTAAGAGTCTTATGGCTATTGAGTTGCCTCTGAATCTCTGATTAATGGTACTCCTGCGAAGAGCTTGCTCTGCAAATATGTTGTAATCTATTTTGATTGCTGAATAAAATATTGAGCTGCTTTTGGAGGGTGGGGTTTTTTCTCCCGAAAAGGTTTTCCCCACATAAATCATTGTGTTGTGGTATGAATGCTATAATATCTATTTCTATTTTCAGTAACTGTTGTAATGATCTGAAAAAGTTTTGCATTACCCTCCTCTCAAGGTTAGTGTAGGAAGTTGTTTCCGCTACTTAACTTCCTTACAAGTGGTATCAGAGCCTGATCACCTTTGGTTTCAATTGTGGGCAGTTGGGTTTTTTGAACTAATCCAGATTTGAGTGGGAGCTTGTGCAGAAGACACTTTTTTGATCTTGTTGCAGGAATATTCAGATGGCGAGTTCGTCAGGGAGAATAGAGGTGGAGAAATTTAATGGAAGTAATTTTGAGATGTGGAAGCTGAAGATGGAAGATCTGCTAATAGATCGAGATCTTTGGGATGTTGTTGATGCGAATGTTCAAAGGCCCTCAGATCCTACTGCGGTAGCTCAGTATAATGTTATGGACCGAAAAGCCAAGGGTCTAATCAGATTGTGCCTGGCAGACTCTATTCTAATCAATGTCCATGAAGAAAACTCTGCAAAGAAGCTATGGACTAAGCTTGGTGAGATGTATCAAGTGAAATCTTTATTAAATCAAATTTTCTTAACAAAGAAATTTTATTCCTTGAAGATGGAAGAGGGTGGACGAATTGCAGACCACCTGGAAGCATTCAATATGTTGGTGGCTCCATTAGTATCCGTCGGTGTTAAGATGGACGAGGAGGAGAAATGTCAGATCTTGCTTTGCTCTTTGCCTAATTCATGGGATTCTCTTGTTATGGCTATCGGTAGTACTTCTGTTGTTTTGAAATCTGAAGATGTGGTGGGTGTCTTACTTGTTGAAGAGATGCGAAGGAAGGTATCCATCAGTTCAAAGGAAGCCCTAACCGTTCGTGGAAGACCTAAGGAGAAAGGCAAGAAGAATGAGAAGCGCGGCAAGTCCAAATCCAAAAGGAGATCGAAATCTCCTAGAATGTCCAAAGTCATTTGCTGGAATTGCGATAAACCGGGTCACATCCGTAAGGACTGCAAAGAAGAAAAGAAAAAGAAAAAGAAAAAGTTCGATTCTGATTCTGAGTCCGACAAGGAAGATGGCGATGCATTTATTACGGCTTTGGCGACTCATGCAGGTAATGATGCCTGGCTAATTGACTCAGGTGCATCTTTTCATATGACTTCCAATAGAAATTGGTTTTCTGAATATAAAGGATTTAATGGAGGTAAGGTGTACTTGGGTGATGATTCACCTCTAGACATTGTTGGTCGAGGTAAAGTTAGAATCAGGTTTTCTGATGGCAGAATAAAAAGGATTAATGGAGTGCTGCATATCCCTGGATTAAAACGAAACCTATTATCTGTGAGCAAACTTATAGATGCGGGTGTGCAGGTAGTCTTTTCTGAAATAGGATGTAAGATGATTAAGGGTGCTATGTTAGTTGCTAGAGGTGTCAGGTTTGGCACTTTGTATAAGCTTGAAGCATACACTGTTGAGTGTAATAGCACTTCTATAAAAAGTAAATCTGTGGATACTTCACTGGAAGATTTGAAGGTTTCACCTTCAGCAGATGGAAATGGTTTTTGGGTACCTAAGGGTGCACTTTCGTCTAAAGCAAAGTTACCTGCAGAGAAGACTATGTTATGGCACCAGAGACTTGGCCACATTGGAGAAAAGAGTCTAAGGACCTTGAAAAATAAAAATCTTGTTGAAGGTTTGAATGATTGTAATCTTGACTTTGATTTCTGTGAGCATTGCATTTATGGAAAACAAAACCGCGTTTAGTTTTACTCGATTTCTCATAAAACTTGTGGTGTTTTGGATCTTATCCATTCTGATGTGTTTGGTCCAGTAGATGTCTCTTCGATTGGAAAATCCACATATTATGTTTCATTTATTGATGATTTTAGTAGAGGGACATGGGTATATTTTCTAAAGAGTAAATCTGAAGTTTTTAGTCGTTTTAAAGAATTTAAAGCAATGGTTAAGTTGCAGACTGGAAAGAAAATAAAATGTTTGAGAACTGATAATGGCGGTGAGTTTTGCTCTAATGATTTTGATAGATTCTGTAAAGACTATGGAATTAACAGGCAGAAGACAACTCCGTATTCTCCACAGCAGAATGGAGTTGCAGAAAGAATGAACAGGACACTGATGGAGAAGGCTGGGAGTATGTTGAGTGGTGCTGGTTTCGAACAAAATTTTTGGGCTGAAGCTATTGCCACTGCTTGCTACCTGATTAACAGGTCTCCTACATCAGCTCTTGTTGATAAAACGCCTATGGAAGCATGGTCAGGTCACAAGCCTTCATTGAGACATCTTAGAGTTTTTGGTTGCGAGGCATATGCACATGTGCCAAAGGAGAAGCGAACAAAGTTGGAGAACAAGGCTGTGAAATGTATCTTCATCGGGTATAGTTATGGTGTGAAAGGATACAAGCTTTGGGACCCTGTTGCACAAAAGGTAATTCACAGTAGAAGTGCTATTTTTAGAGAAATTAAGTCTCCTTCTGTTACATTGCAGCCAGAACAGACTAAAAAAGAAGACCTGATTCAACTTCCTTCTACACCTGAAAGAGTTGAATCGAGACCCCTAGATAGGCAAGAATTTGATGAGAGCTCATCCTCTGAATCTTCAAAAGAGGAGGAAGAACCTCCAACTCAGCTTGTTCGAAGGTCTACAAGACATAGACAACCACCTGAAAGGTATTCACTTGATGATTGGAGCTGTATTTTTGCTCTGAATACTAGTGTGGATGAACCAAAATCTATAGAAGAGGCATTAGGTATGAATGATGCAGAATCCTAGAAGATTGCTATGGAGGAAGAAATGGCAGCTTTGAAAAAGAATGATACATGGGATCTTGTACCATTGCCTGAAGGACGAAAACCTGTTGGTTGTAAATGGGTGTTCAAGAAAAAGATTGGTTCAGATGGAAGCATTGAGAAGTATAAAGCAAGGTTGGTTGCAAAAGGCTACTCTCAGGTTGAGGGTGTTGATTACGGTGAGATATTTTCTCCTGTTGCAAAAATGACGTCCATTAGATTTTTGCTTTCTATTGCTACTGCTTATGATTTAGAGGTTGAGCAAATGGATGTGAAAAC
The DNA here is from genome assembly GCF_030272615.1 of Cryptomeria japonica. NCBI lineage: Eukaryota > Viridiplantae > Streptophyta > Pinopsida > Cupressales > Cupressaceae > Cryptomeria > Cryptomeria japonica. The sequence continues at coordinate 138,987,353 of NC_081408.1, read as the reverse complement.
TGCTTTCCTTCATGGTGATTTGGAGGAAGATATTTATATGACACAGCCAGAGCACTATGTGGTGAAAGGCAAAAGTAATTTGGTCTGTAAATTGAAGAAATCTTTGTATGGCCTCAGACAAAGTCCCAGGATGTGGTACCAGAAATTTGATACATATGTGTTGAGTTTGGGATTTGAACGTTCTAAATCAGATCGCTGTGTTTATTATAAATCTTATGGTGATCATTACTTATTCATTGCATTGTATGTTGATGATATGTTATTCATTGGTAAAGGGAAAGGCATGATTTCAGAACTGAAGTCTCAGCTCGCTGCTAAATTTGAAATGAAAGATCTTGGTGCAGCAAAGCACATTCTTGGGATGGAAATTAGAAGAGATAGGGTGAACAGAAAGCTATGGCTAGGCCAGAGTAAGTATGTGAATTCAGTGTTACAGAGGTTCAACATGCAGAATTGTAGACCATTGAGTGTTCCTTTTACAGTTGGAATGAAACTATCTATTTCAGATTGTCCTACATCCCCATTGGAGATGGAAGACATAAGCAGAGTGCCTTACCAGAGTGCGGTTGGAAGCTTGATGTATGCTATGGTCTGTACTAGACCAGACATTGCCCAAGCAGTGGGAGTACTTTCTAGATATATGTCTAATCCTGGTAGAGTTCATTGGAAGCCAGTCAAAAGAGTCTTCAGATATTTAAAGGGTACTTCAGAGTATTCTTTGTGTTATCATGGTAATTCAGTTGGAGACATGACTTCCCTTGATATCCATGGTTATGTGGATTCAGATTGGGCAGGTGATATTGATAGCAGAAGATCCACCAGTGCTTATGTGTTTACTTTGTTTGGTGGTGCAATTAGTTGGATGAGTAAGTGACAGGCTGTGGTTGCTTTATCCACTATTGAAGCAGAGTATATGGCAGCTACTCATGCTTGTCAAGAGGCCATTTGGCTTAAGAGACTGTGTTCGGATATTGGAATAAAACAAGGTACAGTGACAATTTACTGTGACAGTCAGAGTGCAATTAGCCTAGCTAAGAACCCGACATTTCATGCCCGAACCAAACATATTGATGTGCAGTATCATTTTGTTAGAGATATGGTCGAAGATGGTAGGGTGAAGCTGGTTAAGGTGGAAACTTTGATGAATGTTGCAGATGCTTTAACTAAGGCTGTAAGCACAGAGAAGTTCAGATGGTGTTCAGAGTCTATGGGCCTTATGGCCCCTAGCAATTAATTCATTGTGTTGACATTCCCTTCCGCTCCTGCAAGGTGTTCGACAAGTGGGAGATTTGTTGGGAAAAATGGTGTCTCAACCTTGCATTTATGTGAGGTTACTATTTATAGTAAGTTTTCATTTGAGCACGAAATGGTGCGAAACTCTCCCTGAAGCTTCTGGTTGGCTAGATGAGCATTCCGGTAAAGTTTCGTCGCAAAGTCACAGCTAGTTTTGAAGATATTAAAGTTTTCGTCTTAGAGAGGTGCAATAAAATATTTAAACTTAATTTTGGGGACTTTAGAGGCTCCGAAATGCCCTGAAAAGTGGTCATAACCGATGAAGCGGGTTACGAGGTGATAGAGCACTTCGCGAGCTTTCCAGTGCTTCAAACGGTTCGTCAATCGGACACCCGGTTCTCAAGTTATGGCCTCCGGAAGTTTGTACTCCTGAAATAGGAAAAATAATTTGTATCGGATACATAAATGAGCTGTAAAAGGTAGCGACACATGTTGATGTGTGCTTTAACATGTCATAGGGCGTCTAGAAGGGAGATAAGATCGGCTACACCTTATTGGGTGGTTTTAGCCCATGGTTTTGTAATACCGTTTGACGGTTTCTTGTATTGTATCTCCTATTTATGAGGTGTGTGAGATAAAGGTTGTGTGTAAGAGTCTTATGGCTATTGAGTTGCCTCTGAATCTCTGATTAGTGGTACTCCTGCGAAGAGCTTGCTCTGCAAATATGTTGTAATCTATTTTGATTGCTAAATAAAATATTGAGCTGCTTTTGGAGGGTGGGGTTTTTTCTCCCGAAAGGGTTTTCCCCACGTAAATCATTGTGTTGTGGTATGAATGCTATTATATCTATTTCTATTTTCTGTAACTGTTGTAATGATCTGAAAAAGTTTTGCATTACCCTCCTCTCAAGGTTAGTGTAGGAAGTTGTTTCCGCTACTTAACTTCCTTACAAAGTCCACACTATAATGAAGCAAAGAAACTTGAATCAAGTTCACACTATAATGAGTCAAGTTCACACTATAATGAAGCAAATAATTTGGAGTCAAGTTCACACTATAAACCCTCAAGTTCACACTATAATGAAGCAAAGAAAGTGGAATCAAGTTTACACTATAATGATTAAAAAGCAAATCCATTTCTGCATGTACCAATGAGTACAAATGTATCATTGAAAACCTTTGAACAAAAAAAAATGCAATTGTGTGTGTCTACTCACACACACACACGTTTGTGCGTGCACACACACACACACACACATGTATTTGTGTGTGTGTGGACAATAACCATACACACACATTAAACTGTAAGAGACCATTGAAATGAAACTGTAAATCACATACAAAGAAATCATCAATATACAAAGCATAATGCAGTTACGAAGGAGCATAAACCATCATTGGACATCCAATATGGTTGTTAATAGTATTTACAGTGACTATATTGAAAGAAATGTTGGTAATCTAAAAATAGTATAATTTAAATTGAAAGATTTATAACATTTAACATTGACTGCGGAAAGAATTTAGTTATTGAGTGTGTACCAATCTGAATGAGCTCCCTTGAATAAGGAATATGTTGTTGATTATAACAAGTTCTATGGCTATATGGTGATTGTCCATATACATTTACACATTTATATAGACAATAACCATATAGCCACAAAACCCAAAATAGCCATCATTATAGAACATATTATGCTATTGTGTGTGTTTCTTCATGTATATAAGATATACATGTATATATACATATACATATGTGTGTGTGTGTGTCTATATATATATATATATATATATATATATATATATATATAGAGAGAGAGAGAGAGAGAGAGAGAGAGAGAGAGAGAGAGAGATGTAAATGTGTGTATATATGTATGTGTATACATAGATATGGACAATAACCATATAGGCATAGAACTTGATATTGTATATAACAAGGAGACAAACTAAAAGCATGAGATGCAGGAGTAAAATATGTAACTTTAATGTGATTGAAACCTGGATATTGTTGATATTCTATTAGATACTGAACAATTCCATCATTGAATATCTTTCAACAAAATAAAAATGCTATAGTGTGTGCCTGTATAAATATATAGAGAGAGATAGATCATTGAAATGAAACTCTCAATGCCATTGAGATAAATGATGAAAAAATAAATCAATTTGTGCAGGTACCAATGAGTACAAATCCATCATTGAACATCTTTGACAAAATAAAATGGTCTTGTATATATATATATATTTATATATATACTCACACACACATATATACATGTATATATATGTTTGTGTATATATATGTGAACCATTACCATATAGGTACAAAACTTGAGACATTATATATCAAGGAGAGAAACTAAAAATAGATATTGTATTAAGATGCAATATTGTATTAGATATTGTAGAAATTGTATTAAGATGCAGATTCATTTGTCAAAGGACTAATAATTGAATGATGTTGATGTATTTTTCATATGAAATTTATTGGAAGTAGTATAGTATATGCCTGATAATATTATTTAGGGTGAGTATATTAACAAATTGAAGGCAGAGAAAACAATGAAAATGCCTCAAAAAATCTTCATTTCCCAAAGTTTTTAGGGCAATGTATTTGGCAGTAATTCGTGCCAAGTGGCCCATAACGTGTATGTGAGAAGGTTGTTATATGTCCACAATAACACACACACACACACACACACACACACACATATATATACGAGTATATATATGAGGACAACAACCTTATAGCCAGTATTAGGCATACACATTATTTTAATGATAAATAATGAAGGGGTTTCAAATAATTATGAACAATAATCAATTTTTTTTGCATTCTTTGTAATTATTTTGGCATTATAAATAGAGAGACACCATTTAACAGTGCACCCATAAAATGAAATGATAAATAATGAAGGGGTTTCAAATAAAACAAATAGATAATCATTTTTTTTTGCCATTCTCTTTGAGGATTTCAACGTTATTATATTGTAAGGATTTTAGCATTATTATACTATAAGGAAGGATTTCAACATAATCTAACAGCCAACCCAGAAAATAAAATGATAATTAATAAAGGGGTTTCAACTAATTATCAACAATAATGAATTTTTTTTACACTCTCTGTAATTATTTTGGCATTATCAATAGAGAGAAACCATTTAACAACGCACCCATAAAAGGAAATGATAAATAATGAAGGGGTTTCGAATAATTATGAACAATAATAATTTTTTTTTGCATTCTCTATAATTATATTGGCATGATAAACTGAAAGACACAATTTAACAGTGCACCCATAAAATGAAATCATAAATAATGAAAGGATTTCAAATAAATATGAACAATAATCAACTTTTTTTGCATTCTCTGTAATTATTTTGGCATTATCAACAAAGAGAAACCATTTAACAATGCACTCATAAAAGGAAATGATAAATAATGAAGGGGTTTCAAATATTTATGAGCAATAATCAATTTTTTTGCATTCTCTATAATTATATTGCCATTATAAACAGAGAGACACAATTTAACAGCACACCCATAAAATGAAATAATAAATAATGAAAAGGTTTCAAAAAAATATGAAGAATAATCAACTTTTTTGCATTCTCTATAATTATTTTGGCATTATCAATAGAGAAACCATTTAACAGTTCACCCATAAAAAGAAATGATAAATAATGAAGGGTTGATGAAGAAAAGGAAGAGAGAATCATTTTTTTGCCCTTCTCTATGATGATTATGGCATTATTAAACTGTAACAGAGCATTGAAATGAAACCCTAACCCGCATACAAAGAAATCATCAATAGACAAAGCATAATACAACTATGAAGGACGTAAATCATCATTGGACATCCAAAAAGCATGAAGGAAGAGCCACGACGGTTACCTTGAGCCGAAGCGAGCCATTGCAGGGTTGAAGGAGCCGCAGAGCATCAATGAAAGGCAGAGAGAGCATGGTGAGAGAAAGGGAAAAAATGTGCGAAATTCCACATTTTCCCTTAATTTTTAGCAAAACATAGTTAGCGGCAACTAGTGCCATGTGGGACCATTTTTGGTCCACGAGAAGGTGGAAATGGGTGGTCAATAATTTATTTGACCACCCATTTAAAACATTATTATATGCAAACTTGGTTTTTAAAAAATCATAACTTGTTATAAAAAGGTTTTTTTTTAATCTTAAAAATGTGAAAATGTGATAATTATATTGTGTATTAGTCATTTAAATTATAGGTATTGCTCTTTTAGTGTGTAGGTATTGGCGGAAAAGAGGTCAAGTATCGGTCATCACTTCGAAATGACCACTTTTTGACCTTCTGATGCATAACGACCTGCAGAGATCATATCATTACTACCAGAAGCTAGATCAATAGCTTTAACCAGTTAAGTCACATATGCAGATGCCCAAAAAAAATTGAAATCCGATGTACCGTTTAAGATCTGTAGGTGCGTGAAGTTAGCTATGACGGCTACTAGTGCTCTTCCCCTAGCCAAAACAAGAAATTGAATGTCAACCGCAAAAAAATATAATAAAATAAAATGCCAAAAAATTCTCTACAACTTTAAAAAAATGACAAATAGGATTAAAAAAAATTAAAAATCAAAAATTAAATAATAATAATAAAGAACATAACAATATAATTCAAAAAATAAGAAAGTTTATTTTTAAAAATAAAAAATAAATAATTTTATATAAAATAGAAAGGTTTTAGACAATCTTGAAGGGCATATATATTAAAGTTTTTTTTAAGTAAAAATAAACATATATTCAAAATTAAATTACTAAAAAAAAATTATAAAAATATTAGGCAAGAAGGGATTAACTTTATTAAGGAATTAAGTTGTATCTAATGGCAAGGCCCCATGAGCTCCTTACCTTATTTGGGCTAGAAGCCATTGTTCAATTTTTTTAGGAGTAATTTGTGGAGTTGGTTGCCCCATGCATTGACTTATTTGTCAACAATAATTTTAATATTAATTTTTCACATAAAATTTGGAGGGAAAATCTGGTGGTAAATGAAGGAAGGAAATTCTGGTTGTAAAGAAAACAGGGAAAAAAATTATGAAGACACTTGACATTTTCTTTCAATAAGTAGTTGCTATTTATTTTAAGTCCCCCTTTTTTTCCATCGCCTGTTTTCATTTCCTAAACAATAGCTACTCCACAAAAATATGAAAAGATTCTATATTATCTTTTTCCCATCATTTTAATTTTTCATGGGAACATTGTAACTGCTTAAGCAATAGCAAGGGAACATGAGGTAGCAATTCAAATGAGGATGGGGGTGGAGAGAGAGAAGACGATGCATATGGCGATGGTGTTGAACTGGTCCTTCCTTTTTCTTTGCATGTCTAGTGTTGAAAATCTCTCTCTCTCTCTCTCTCTCTCTCTCTCTCTCTCTCTCTCTCTCTCTCTCTCTCTCTCTCTCTCTCTCTCTCTCTCTCTCTCTCTCTCTCTCTCTTTTTCATGGGAACATTGTAACTGCTTAAGCAATAGCAAGGGAACATGAGGTAGCAATTCAAATGAGGATGGGGGTGGAGAGAGAGAAGACGATGCATATGGTGATGGTGTTGAACTGGTCCTTCCTTTTTCTTTGCATGTCTAGTGTTGAAAATCTCTCTCTCTCTCTCTCTCTCTCTCTCTCTCTCTCTCTCTCTCTCTCTCTCTCTCTCTCTCACACACACACACACATGGGTTTTCGTGGTTGTGGGTATTTTCCACCCAGATTTTTGCTATGTTTCATGAGGGCTTTGGTTCTCCTATTTTAAAGTTCTCCAGTCTATTGAATTGCATATTATTTTCTTGCTCTACCTTTGTTGCCATGCTTGTGTGTGGGGCGTCTCTCTTTTCTTCAACTCTTCCCCTTATTGAGGTGAAGGGATACCTTGTTGTAACTATTGACAAATGGAGATTTGCGATAGTGGAAGGGGGTTTGATGCCCTTTCTTCTTGACTAGCTGGGATGTTATGTTCTAGAAGGGGAGTTCAGATACTTTCCTTTGGGTTGTAATGATCTGCATTTGGGTGCTAAGGTGGTTTGAGGGGAGATAAGGCAATCTGTGGCTTTGATTACATGATTAGTGAACTGCTTCCCTGACAATGGTTATTGTGGGGTTTGAGATCTTAGCCTCTAATTTTTCTATGATGTTCTTTGTGGTCTTGAGGGTTTAGGTGATCCTCGTTATGTCTAATGCTTCCTACTTTGTCCAGGATGCCCTCCCTCTAGAATCTTTGGTTATCTATGTATGTGCCTCTATTTTGTTTGGCGTTGAGGCATTTTTGTTTGGTGTAGGAGCCCCCTTGGGCACTTTTGCCTTTTCTTGTTTCAGTCTCAGGTAGAGACTAAGGTTTGGGGTTTTGATGACTCCTTCCTCTATGTTTCTTCTCCTCTCCTTTCCCTTGGAGCCGGTGTTGGCCTATATTAGGTTTGAAATTCTACAAGGGCCTATTTGGTTGTTCCAATTTGGGGATTGGTTTTTCTGACCTTTCCCTTCACTTCTTTGTGGCATGGTGTTTATGTTGAAGGTTACTCAACTTTCTTCCCTATATGTAACTTTGTGTATCCTATAGAGGTGGATGGAAATTTTTTTGGTGTGGTATTTAGTTTTGGTAGTCTTGGAGTTCTTAGTTGTTCCAGCTAGAGGGTAAAAGCACAAAATCGTGTCACATTTCGGGCCAACTTATCTACACAAATGAATTTAAGTAATTCTAACTAAAAATTAATTTTAGTCAAACATATGGTCTATAAAGATTCATCATAGTTATCTTATATTTGGGCCACAACTTTTCCAATTGGAATTGTCTACTAAATGTATATTTTATACTACTTTGGATCTAATTACTCAAAATTTGTTTTTTTGAAAAACTCGATGTTTCAACAATTCCCACTCTTATAAATAACATTTTTTTTTGAAATATAAAAATACCCTTTAATAGATCTATAAGTGAATTTTCCAAAATATATATCTTTTAATATTTTAATTAATTTTTATATTTTATATTTTATATTTATTGAAAGTAGCTCATCCACACTAAAATATAAGGTTGATTATCTTATAAAGGAAAAATACTAAAATTTATTTATAATTTTTGAGTAAAATAAATGCACTAGAGAAAAGAGTTTGTTTCAAGATGATATAATTCTTTTCCAATTTGGATAAATAATTAAGAAAAAAGGTGACGCAAAATGGAAAGAGTTATATTTTAGGACACAACTTTGTCAAATTTATTGAAAAATATATATACATAAAAAATAGTTAAAAATATATTTTGCACTAAAGTTTCAAGTTATCAATGTACACAAATAAAGGTAAAATTTACTATGAGTAAGTGCACCAAGATGGTGTGCAAAAAGGGGGGTATAAGTGGACACTTTTTTTCTAAAATCAGGTAAACCTGAACTTGGAGGAGAAAGTTGAGAGTCATCCACTCAAGGTATGAAGATACTCAAAGAACAAAGATTGTAGTATTCTAAATCTAGTTTCCAAACTACTATTTTTTTCAAAATTGGATAAGATTAAGGGGGTAAAATCCTTCATGCATGAAAAATAGATCTTATTTTTTTCTAAAAAAACATAACATAGTGTCTGACGTGCGCATCAAAAGATTCATAGTTAGATTTAGTATTTTGACAAATCCTTTGTTAGAAAGATAGTTAAGAGTGAGCACTAGAAGTTGTGTATTTTTTTGTAATTTTTTTTTGAGTATTTTGTTTTATGATTTTTCGAATCAAGCACATCCTGAAAATTAGGTACCCATTCGTTCGCGAACCATAACTTGCACCAAAAGAATCGAAAACACAATTTTTTTTTTAAATTGTAAAGAATCAAGTGCACTACAATAATATATGAAGTTTTTAAAATTTGGATAAGTAGATCAAAAATTATTTAAAAAATGGTACACATATCTCTGAGAACTATGGAGACATTAGTAAAAGAAATTCAAGAATAATATGTTAATGTTGTTCAAATTTGAAAAAAAAAATGCTTAGAAAGCTCAGAAGATGAGTGAAAATATGGTGGCAATTTTAGAAATATCCAGTTGATGAAGTGTAAACCTGATGATGACAAAGTCAAGAAACCAAGTTGATAAAATAAAACACATCAAAAAGGAGGGAAATGGAGGGAAATCAAACTTCCAACCCACAACTTTGTCATCAAAGCCTATTCAGAAGCCTAAATAAACTAAAGCGCGTATGGGGTTTTAACAAACAAAACCGCATATGAAGTATTTTGAATATGAAGCATGTACGGGGTTCAAATTAATAAAGTTGGATTAGTAATATGGACTTATATGCAATTCATTTAGCATTTCATTAGATTTTTTAATAGGATATGGCATTTCTATTTGTCTTTTATCTTTCCTATAATTTAAGTTATATTTTATGTATATATTGTTAGGATGTTTGAGAGTGGTTTCACATCTCTAGGAGTCATAATGCAGATTCTAGATTTTAGGAGATCCTATAATTTTTTAGACTTAGTCAAATTTTAGTAATCAGTAGGCTTGTATCATCATTCACTTGCTATCTCTCTATCTCATGCTATTTGTCTCCCCTCTGCTCTAGACCTATCTATTTTCCTATCTCTCTCGTCCTCTCTTCAACTCTCTCCATCTCACTCTCTCCTCTCTCCCCAAGCTTTAGATATTATAATTTCTCAAACATAATCAAATTTGAGTAATCACTAAGTTGTTATTATCTACATTATCTACCTACATTTTTTCACCCCCCCTTAAAATATTTATCTAAATACCTAGATAGATAGAGAGAGAGAGGGATATAAATAGGTTAGATAGATAGAAATGGAGGTGATATTTAGAGAGAGAGAGAGTATGAATGGGAGAATGTAGAGAGTTAGGGGAGTTAAAAGTAGTGAGGGATGAAAAGAGTGGTAGGTAGAGAGAAGGAGAAGGATTTTTAAGATTGTGAGATAAAGAAAAATAGATAGGGAAGGAAGGAGGGACGAGTGAGAAAAACAAAATTAGAGAGCCCTACCTCCCTCTCTCTCACTTGAGATCTCTCTCTCCCCCTCTCCCTCCCTCAACCCCTCCCTTCCTCCATCTCTCTCACTTCAACTCTCTCTCAACCCCTCCCTTCCTCCCTCCCTTTCTCTCACATGGGATCTCTCTATCTCTAGTCTCTTCTTCTCTTTCCATCAACCTCTCTCTCTCAACCCTTCCCTTCCTCCACCCCTCTCTCTCACCTGGGCTCTTTCTCTAGTCTCATACTCATTTTCCATCCCTCCCTCCATCTCACTTAGCCTCTCTCTCTCTCTCTCTCTCTCTCTCTCTCTCTCTCTCTCTCTCTCTCTCTCTCTCTCATGTCTCTCTCTCTTAGATTAGGCATGGGAGGGAGATAGAAGAGAGAGGATGGAGGGAGAGAGGGAAAAGAGAGGGTGAGAGGGAGAGATACTTGAGAGAGAAAGAGAAAGGGAATAGGAGAGAAATAAAGAGTGTTAGAGGGAAAGAGAGAAAGAGAAAGGGAGAGAGGGAGAGAGGGAAATAATGTGAAAGAGAGACAATTGAGAGAGGGGGAGGGAAATAATGGGAAGGAGAGAGGGAGAGGGAAGATAGAGGATGGGGGAGGGAGAGTGGGAAAGATGAAGAGAATATGAAAGAGAGACACCTAAGAGAGAGGAGGGGAGAGAGAACTGGTAGAGGGGGAAATAATGGGAAGGAGAGAGGGAAGGGTGGGGGAGGGAGAGAGGGAAAGAGGGAAAATAGGAAGAGAGAGGGAGAGAGAGACACCTGAGAGACTGAGAGAGAGAGAGAGAGAGAGAGATTGGGAGAGAGAGCGAGAGAGGAAGGGGAGGGAGAAGGGAGAGAGGGGAGATAGAGAGGGATGGGGAGGGAGGGAGAGAGGGAAATAATGAAGAGAATGGAAAGAATGGGATAGAGACACCTAACAGAGAGGGAGAGAGATAGAGAAAAAGAAAGGGAGGGATAGGGAGAGATGGAGAGAGACAGAGAGAAGGAGATAATTAGAGAGAGAGACACCTAAGAGTTAGAGGGGAAGAGATAGAGACCATATGGTGTCCTAAGGGATCATATGGTGTCCTACGACCCCTCAGGACACCATATGACCCCTTTGGACACCATATGGTGTTGTTATGGGTCATATTATGTCTTAAGGGGTCATATGGTGTTCTATGATCCCTTAGGACATCATATGACCCCTTAGGTATTGTTAAGAGTCATATGGTGTCCTATGACCCCTTAGGACACCATATGGTGTCGTTATGTGTTGTATGGTGTCCTAAGGGGTCATATGGGGTCCTATGGCCCCTTAGGACACCATATGACCCCTTAGGACACCATGTGGTGTTGTTAGGGGTCATATGGGGTCTGATGACCCCTTAAGATACTATGTGGTGTCATTAGGGGTCGTATGGTGTCCTAAAAGGTCATATGATGTCATATGACCCCTTAGGACACCATATGACCCCTTAGGACACCATATGACCCCTTAGGACTCTATATGTTGTCGTTATGGGTCATATGGTATTCTATGACCCCTTAGGAAACCATTTGGTGTAATTATATGGTGTCTTAAGGGGTCATATGGTGTTCTATGACCCCTTAGGAGACTATATGCCCTTTACAATACCATATGGTGTCGTTATGGGTCATATAGTGTCTGAAGGGTTCATTTGGTGTCCTATGACCCCTTCGGACACCATATGACCCCTTATGTGTCGTTAGGGTCATATGGTCTCCTACGACCCCTTAGGACTCCATATGGTATCGTTATGGGTTGCATGGTTTCCTAAGAGGTCATATAGTGTTATATGACCCCTTAGGACACGATTTGGTATCATTATGGGTCGTATGGTGTGCTAAGGGGTTATATGGTATCTTATGATCCCTTAGGTGTCGTTATGGGTCATATGGTGTCCTAAGGGGTCATATGGTGTCCTATGACACCATATGACCCCTTAGGTATCATTAGGGGTCATATGGTGTCCTATGACACCATATGACCCCTTAGGTATCATTAGGGGTCATATTGTTTCCTAAGAGGTCATATGGTGTCCTATGACCCCTTAGGACACCATACGACCCATAATGACACCATATGGTGTCCTAAGGGGTCATATGATGTTATATGACCCCTTAGGACACTATTTGGTGTCATTATAGGTCCTATGGTGTGATAACAGATCATATAGTGTCTGATGACCCCTTAGGACACCATATAACCCCTTAGCACATGTCATGGGTCATATTGTGTCCTAAGGGTAATATGGTATCATATGACCCCTTAGGACACCATATGAACCTTTAGGACACCATATGGTGTTGTTATGTGTCGTATGGTGTCCTATGACCCCTTAGACACCATATGCTATCACTAGGGGTTGTATGGTGTTCTAAGGGGTCATATGGTCTCCCATGAGCTGTTAGGACATCATATCACAGTGTAGGTTTGGTGTTCTTGCCACCTTGTCTGGATTGGTGGAAGCTCCTCCTTCACACCAATGGTGCTTCACTCACCCCTCTACAACTCCTCCAAAGGGTGCCTCCTCCTCTGACCTTCCTTGCTCTCCAAGACCTCTGCAACTTAACCCTTCCTAGTCGGGCACTGTCCAGTCTCACCTAGGAGTAGGTCTTTAAATGGCCTCCTTGCATTTTCAAGGGCCCTACTTGCTTTGGATTATAGTACAGGGTCTGTACTCTCATTCCCCATGGTTTCATGGTGATTCCACAATGAGGAATGGAGTTATGAGCCCATTGACACAAACTAGTCCAAAACTGGACAGTGAGGAAGTAATTTACAAAATATTTACAAACACACACAACCTGCAAAACAAAACCTAAACTAATTGCTCACAATGGAAGTAAATACACCATACAAGACACTCCACACATTTTTTCTCAAAAATCAATCCATTAACAATCTTTTTTTACTCCATTTGTGCCGACTGGCAATAAAATTGCAGTCACAGTCAAGTCACTTTGCTTGGGCCGTACAACATCTGACAACCAACCCATTAACTTAGTGTTTTCAACTACTTATACTACCCTATCTTTAGTCTATGTGCCCATATTAGGGTAGTCCATGATAACCTAAAGATTTTGACCTCTAGGTGGAAAAGTTGCTTGACAACTTTTAAAAGTTGTCATGCAACTTTTGCAACTTTTGAGCAACTTTCTCAATGTTGCTTTTCTTGACTCCTAGACCCACATTGGGCTAACCTAAGGAAACCACCATGATATGAAGGACCCCTAAACACCTCAAAGGCACACATACCCTCTATCTTCAAGAAAATCTCAATCTTGACTTATGACCCTAAGACCAAACTAGGACCTAAACTAGGACCAATGAGCACATGGCTCTTTATTTTATATACAATGGCTTCATAAAGAAGTAAGAACACAATCAAAAGAAAATGGTGGGAGCCCTTTGAAGGGTTCTCTTGCACAAAGCGATCAGCGTGAGCGCCTCGCCTAATCTTCACCCCTAATTCTAGCCCTAAAATGTGCCTAAAATAAAAAAATTCAAAAGAGGGATAGACCTACTCACCGGTGGTCCATAGCTCATCGGTCGGTCGAATCGCCTGATCCTCTCTGCGTGATGAACATGAACTGGAATACAATCCATCTCTCCTTCTCTTCTTCTTTGCTCTAAGTAGCTTCAAGGCTTGTGTGTGACAATGACCCCTCATTGGGCCCATTCTAGCTTATATGAGCCCCCGTGAGGGCCCATTTTCCTCAGCGGTCTTGCATCTCCTATTCTTCTTTCCAAATTCTTCATGACAACTTCATATTTTCTTCCTCATTTATCCTTTCCACCTTAAATCTTCTTCCTCTATTTTCGATAATTTTTCGTCTTTTTTTGAAAAAATTCTCGAGTGGGCATATACCACCCATGCTTCACATTGGGGCATCTTATTCTTCTTCTCCTATCTTCTACCCATCGCCAAATTTGCCGCTACGTAAAAGAGGGGCAAAATGTAGACACTTAAAAATAATTATTTTAATTATTTTTAATTCCTCATGTAATTAATTAATTAATTATGTTAATTCAAATTCTCCTCAATATTAATTAATTATAATTAATATTATCACTATAGTATGTGACTGATTTATTTAATAAATCAACCCCTTTCTTTATTCTTCTAAAAAGTTGAATTCTCTCAAATCCTCCTCTTAGCTAATTGTAGCGTTGTAAATTGTATGCACTTGCTAGGGTGGTACAATTTCACACCTAGTTTAGCACCCGCCTTAGTGCATTTTACATTTCGCATTGCATTTCTCCTTTAGCACTTAATTAATCAAATTAATTAGGTCTAAGGTCCTATTTCGTCGTCCTTTGCATCATAAAGTTGGGCCCTTTCGCTAAAGTGTGCCCTTCGCATTTTATTCCTCCAATACATCACTCAATCAAAAACCCTAATTAAGTCCTATTTCGAACTTGGGGGCTTGGTTTCAGGGTCAAAACATCTCAAAATCACCTATAACTTTGGGATTCTCTCTAAAATCATCATATCCGACGGCCCTGAAAATTTGGTGAAAAGTTGTCGGGACCGTGGCGCTCGGAGTGCACATGGTCCCGGACATTTTTCCTGAAATTTTAGGAGCACGATCCAATCATAAAATAAAGCTTAACCCCAAGAAATTGGCGGGATATTCAATCTCTAGGTCGGCCAAAAGATGAATTTACGATCTAGGGTTTCCTACATAAGAGCTCTCTTTCTTCATTTGAAGGGATCCGATTTTTGTTTTCAGGAACTTCATATGCAGCGAAAGAGCAAATCTTTGAAGACTTCAACAACATTCAACATCCTTCTATCAAGCATCTATCAATTTCATTCCTTCACTTAGGGCTTGGAAGACATTGAAGAACAATAGGAGATTATCGACTGAAGATTGGCTTGTACTCCTCCCTTGAGGGTTGGGTATGATTTCATATTGTTTTCATGTCTTTGCATAAGCTTTGATACATCATTTATTCATGCTTTAAATCACATTGCATCTTGATTTAGAGCATTTACATTATCATTTACAAGCAATTAGGGTTTACTTTCTTGGTTGCTCTAGTTTGCTTTCTTGCATTTTAAGACCTTGCAGACACACTAGGTCTGCACACACAATACATTTTACAAAACAACTTGGCTGTTCGTGGAGGTGGAAATCACCGAAGCGGGGGTTTGACTAAGGCAAAACCCTATATAGCCGCCCATACCCCCTTTTTCAGATATCATTGCAGGTTTCGGGATTCGGACGACGCTGCGGGATACAGATCCGGAGAGAGAAGGTCGAGACAACACTCTGTGTCAAATTGCAGAGCAAAAGACTGGGACAGGGGCGCTGGGCGCCCTGGTCCTGCCAGGACAGGGGCGCTGGGTACCCTGGTCCCTGGGATAGAGGCGCTGGGCGCCCTGGTCCTCCGGACAGATAGCTTACAGACAGCTTCTCGACAGTGTTTCAGAGTGCAGAACAGCGGTTTCCGGTGCAGTTTTCAGGACAGTGGCGCCCGCGCCCCCGTCCCGAACATTTTCAGTCTGATTTTGACTCCGAGTACACATCTGCATTCTTATTTCATCCTTGTATTTACAGCTGTTCATTGTTTGATCTCAATTCTGCAATCTTGTTATTAGTTCATACTTGCATTTTGGGATTAGGGTTTGAACTTGCATTACTTGATCTTATAATTTCAACAAGGGAATAGGAATCCTAATAGATATCCCGTGGCTCTCTCTTTCACCAAAAGAAGTAGCCAATTGTGCGATATCTCTAGGCTCTTTTGTATTCCGTAATGTGTGTCAAAAGGTAGGATTAGGGCATGTTAACCTAGTCTCGCTTTTTCCCCTACACACTAATTAATTTTGATTAATTAGTTAACCTACATGATTCCTACAAATCATCCTCCTAATCCATCATTAACCTAATAAATTCTTCTAGAAACTCCCTAAACTCACTTAACCTTATTCTTCTAATTTTTAATTCCCTCCACTCATTCTCTCTCCTAGTCAAATCCTCCTACAAATCCTAATCCCACCTAACCTTTCCTCTAATCCCCCTCCTAATGAGTTGCTAGTGACTAATCATCATGATTAGCCACAAAGTCAACTCCTTGTCCCTTCCATCCAACCACTATCCTTAAATGCTCTTTTCCCAGGTGAATGTGAAAATCTCACATTCCTCTAGGCATCTCCTCTCCCAAAGAATTTTTAATTCTTTTTTATTCCTCCAATCCCCATGTTCATTCTTTTTTGGAGAATTTTAAATTCCTCATCCCCATCCTTCAAGGAATGTCACATCTCTTACTCTTCTCAAGGTACATTGGGAAGTCTTTCCAATGCACCTTGAGGAGTGTGGAGACAAGAAATGCCTTTAAGGCATATCTCTTAGTCTCCACACCCTCTCTTAGGCCTTGTGTGAGCTCACAAGAAATCCTAGCCCTTCATCTTGAATCCATCCTTCCCATCCATTCTTCCTCTCCTCTTCCTATAAATTGAGGACTCCATCCCTCCATTCTTCATCTCCAAGCTTAGTAATCTTATGTTGCCCTTTTGAGCCTAGGAAAATCATCTTAGCAACCTCATCATGTCAAAATCACATCTCATCCACACTTAATTATTTCATCCCCATCACTCTTCAAAATCAATCTCATTTGTGTACAACATTAAAGAGCCATCCACATCAAGCAAGTAAGAGGAGTACATCAAGTGAGCATTATCCAAGGGCGTCTTCACTTCATCAAGCTCCATCCGAAGGAGAAGGTATAAGGTTTGTGAGGTATATGCAATTCCATTCTTGTTTTTTTGCATTTCAAATTATGTCTTTCAATTTCATATATTTATATGTTTGAATTTCATATTTGCTATCTAATCCACCTCACTAATCTTTTCCCCTCTTCAATATCTCCCCTCTATTCTTTAAATACATGACACATACTCTCTCTCTCTCATATGGTGTCTTAAGGGGTCGTATGGGGTCCTAAGGGGTCATATGACATCGTCAGGGGTGGGTCTCTCCCTTTGTCCCCTTTTAGCCTTTTTAATACTCTCTTTCTCTCTCTCTCTAAGTCCTTTTAGGGCCTCTCTCCCTTTGTCCCCTTTAAGCCTTTTTAATACTCTCTCTATCTTATTGTGTCCTAAGGGGTCATGTGGTGCTCTAATACATGTGTGGCCCCTTAGGAACCCATATGACCCCTAAAGACACCATATGACCACTTGAGATGCCTCAGACCCATCAAGACACCATATAACCCCTTTTAACATCCTATTACATGGCATGACCCCTGAGGACACCATATGAACTTAAGGGGTCATATGGTATCCTGAGGGGTCATATGGTGTTCTAACATGTGTGTCACCTCTTGGGACCCCATATGACCCCTAACAACACCATATGACCCCTTTGGACACCATATGACCCCTAACAACACCATATGACTCCTTTGGACACCATGTGACCCCTCATGACACCAAAATACCCCTTTTAACATCCTAGTACACGACATGATCCCTTGGGACACCATATGACCCCTTAAGACAATATGATGGATCCTAATGGGTCATATGACATCCCAAGGGGCCATATGGTGTTCTAACACATGTGTGACCCCTTAGGACCCAATATGACCCCTAACGACATCATATACCCCTTTTAACATCCTAGTACACGTCGTGACCCTTTAGGACACCACATAACCCCTTAGGACAATATGATGTCCTAATGGGTATGTCCTAATGGGTCATATGGTGTCCTAGGGGATCATATGGTATTCTAACACATGTCCTAGTGCATGACATGACCCCTTAGGACACCACATGAATTCTTTTAACATCCTAGTATAGGACATGACCCCTTAGGACACCATATGACCCCTTAAGACAATATGACATCCTAATGGTTCATATGGTGTCCTAATGGATCATATGGTGTTCTAACACACATGTCGCCCCTTGGGACCTCATATGATCCCTAACAACACCATGTGACCCCTTTTAACATCCTAGTACATGACATGACCCCTTAGGACACCATATAACCCTTTACAACAATATGATGGATCTTAATGGGTCATATGGTGTTTTGACACATGTGTTGCCCCTCAGGACACCATGTAACCCCTTAGGACACCATATGACCCCTTATAACACCATATGACCCCTTTCAACATCCTAGTACATGACATGACCCCTTGGGACACCATATGACCCCTTAAGACAATATGATGTCCTAATGAGTCATATGGTGCCCTAAGGGGTCATATGTCCTAGTACTCTCTCTCTCTCTTATGGTGTCCTAAGGGGTTATATGGTGTTCTAACACACATGTCACTCCTTAGGAACCCATATGACTCCTCACAACACCACATGACCCCTCAGGACACCATATGACCCCCCATGACACCATATGACTCCTTTTAACATCCTAGTACACGACATGACCCCTTAGGACACCATATGACCCCTTCGAACAATATGATGTCCTTATGGGTTAGGACACCATATGACCCCTTCGGACAATATGATGTCCTTATGGGTCATATGGTGTCCTAAGGGTTCAAATTTGTTCTAACACATATGTCGCCCCTTAGGACCCTATATGACCCCCAATGACACCATATAACCCCTAAGGATACCATATGACCCCTCAAGACACCACATGACCCCTCAAGACACCACATGACCCCTTTAACATCCTAGTACACAACATGAGCCCTTAGGACACCATATGACCCCTTAGTACAATATGATGGATCCTAATGGGTCATATGGTGTTCTAACACATGTGTGGCCCCTTGGGAGCCCATATAACCCCTAATGATACCATAGGAGCCCTTAAGACACCATATGACCCCTTAGAACACCATATGACCCCTTTTAACATCCTCGTACACGACATGACCCCTTATGACACCATATGACCCTTTAGGACAATATGATGACCTATTAGGACATCATATTGTCCTAAGGGGTCATATGGTGTTCCAAAATGTTTGGGCCCTTAGGATCCCATATGACCCCTAACGACACCATATGACCACTCAAGACATTATATGACCCCTTAGGAAACTATATGACCCCTCAAAAAACCACATGACCCCTTGAGACACTATATGACCCTTGAGGACACCATATGACCCCTTAGGGCACCATATGACCCCTTAGGACACCATATGACTCCTTTTAATATCCTAGTGCATGACATGACCCCTTGAGACACCATATGACCCCTTAGGACACCATATGACCCCTTCTAACATCCTAGTACATGGCATGATGCCTTAGGACACCATATGACCCCTCTTAACATCCTAGTGCACTACATTACCCCTTAGGACACCACATGACCCTTTAGGACACCATATGACCCTTTAGGACACCATATGACCACTTAAAATAATATGATGTCTTAAGGGGTCATTTGGTGTTCTAACACGTGTAGCCCCTTAGGACCCCATATGACCTGGTGACACCACATGACCCCTTAGGACCCATAACAACACCATATGACCCTTTTGGACACCAAATGGCCCCTTAAGACATCATGTGATGTCTTTTAACATTTTAGTATACAACATGACCCCTTAGGACATCATACATATGGTGTCCTAAGGGATCATATGTTGTTCCAACACATGTGTGGCCCCTTAATTATCCTTATGACCACTAACGACACCATATAACCCCTAAGAATACCATATGACCCCTCTAAACACCATGTGACCCCTTTTAACAACCTAGTACATGGTGTATACACCTAAAAATGGTCTGAAGATAATTAATTGAATAAGCAATTATTTGATTAATCTCCCTCCCCGATTTAATTGAATTCATCAACAATTTGATTAAATCCCCCTTTCATCTACTTATTAATAAATCTAAGGATTTATTAAATAGGTTCATTTCAATAATCCCCTTTGATTAATTAATTCAAATTAATTAATTTTCCTCATCAAAATCATTCTTCTAATCCTCAAATTAATTAAAACAAATTAAATTTATGAGTTGTTGAGATTAATTAGCCTTTTCATATTATTTCAATTTCTAAATTCAAATTCTCCTAACTTCTACCACTCCTTAACCCCACCATTCCTAAACCTAACCCATTCTACCTACCCCCATGTCCCCTTTCATCTAACATCTTCTAGAACCTTTGTGACACTTGTCATTAAGTGTTCCCTTTCATCTAACCTCTTCTAGAAGCCTCTTGACACTTGTCACCATAGAGATGACAGATGTTCCCTTTAATCCAACCCCCTTTGCCATCCTCCTCCAATTTAACCATTGATATCTTTAGATCAATCTTGATCGTTGATTCCTGTCACCTCATCCCTAGCCTTGAAAAATCCTATAAATAGACCTCATTAGCAATATGGGTCCCAATTTGATCTCATCTTGTGCATTGTTACTATAGGCATCTAGCTTCTAGTTTATCATTCTTTAGCAATGTTATCATGCTCAATTTAAGCGTAATTGCATCTCTAGCTCATTTTCTAGATCAATCATGAATTCATATAGCTTAATCATGTTATTCTTGCTAGATCATGCATTTTCCTCATTCAAATCCTCCATCTAAGTGTAGTCAAATCACTGGAATTTGCATAATCAGATCTGAGAGCATTCTTCATACTCGCATTTACTAGGAGGCAATAAGTCAATTAGCCATGGTTTTATCTTTCATTGATTATATCTTCTAACCATGCTTGTAATGATTTATTGAGTGCATTGTGGTTGCAGGTACAGGTACACTTCACAGAGCATGACACATGACATGGCCCCTTAGAACACCATACGACTCCTTGGGACAATATGATGTCCTAATGGGTCATATGGTGTTCTAACACATGTGTTGCCCATTAGGACCCCATATGACCCCTAAAGACACCATGACCCCTTAGGACACCATATGATGTCCTAATGGGTAATATGGTGTCTTAAGGGGTCATATAGGGTCCTGAGAGGTCATATGGTGTTTTAACACGTGTGGCCCCTTATAACCCCATATGACCCCTAACAACACCATATGACCCCTTAGTACAATATGATGTCCTAAGGGGTCATATGGTGTCCTAAGGGGTCATATGGTGTTCTAACACATGTGTGATCCCTTAGGACCCCATATGACACCTTAGGACACCATATGACCCCTTAGGATAATATGATGTCCTAAGGGGTCGTATAGTTTTCTAAAACACGTGTGTCCCTTTAGGACCCCATATGACCCCTAACGATATGATACGACCCCTTAGGACATCATATGACCCCTAAAGACACCGTATAATGTCCTAACAGGTCATATGGTGTCTAAAGGGGTCGTATGGTGTTCTAACACATATGTGAACTCTTAGGACCCCATATGACCCCTAATGACACCTTATGACTCCTCAAGATACCATATGACTCGTAACAACACCATATTACCTCTTAGGACACTATATGACTCCTCGAGACACCATATCACCCATTAGGGCATCATATGGTATCTTGACGATCATGCGATGTTCTAAAGGGTCATATGGTGTCGTTAGGGGTTGTATGGGATCCTAAGGGGCCACACATGTGTTAGGACACCATATAACCCCTTGGGACACCATATAACCCCTTAGGACATCATATGGTGTTCTTAGGGCTCATATTGTGTCCTGAGAGGTCATGTCATGTACTAGGATGTTAAAAGGGCTCATATGGTGTCTCGAGGGGCCATATGGTGTTGTTAGGTGTCGTGTGGTGTCCTGAGGGGTCATATGGGGTCTTAAAGGGTCATATGGTGTTGTTAGGGGTCATATGGGGTCCTAGGGGGTCATATGGTGTCATTAGGGGTCATATGGGGTCCTAAGGGGTCACACGTGTGTTAGACCATCATATGACCCCTTAAGATCTCATATGGTGTCCTAAGGGGTCATGTCATGTACTAGGATGTTAAAAGGGGTGATATGGTGTCATTAAGGGTCATATGGTGTCATTAGGATTCATATTATGTCCTAATGGGTGATATGGTATCCCGAGGGGTCATATAAGACATTACATGGTGTTGTTAGGGATCATATGGTGTTGTTAGGGATCATATGGTGTCTTGAGGGATTATATGGTGCCGTTAAGGGTCATATGGGGCCACACATGTGTTAGAACACCATATGATCCCTTAGAACATCATATTGTCATAAGGGGTCACGTGGTGTTCTAATGGGTCATAAGGTGTCCTAAGGGGTCATGTTGTGTACTCAGATGTTAAATGGGGTCATATGGTGTCCTAAGGGGTCATATAGTGTCCTAAGGGGTCATATGGTGTCCCGAGAGGCCATATAGTGTCCTAAGGTGTCATATGGTGTCTTAAGGGGCCACACATGTATTAAACACTATATGACTCCTTAGGACATCATATTGTCCTAAAGATTGGTATGGTGTTTTAAGGGGCCATATAGTGTCCTAAGGGGTCATGTTGTGTACTAGGATGTTAAAAGTGGTCATATGGCATCCTAAGGGTTCATATGGGATCCTAAGGGGTCATACGGTGTCATTAGGAGTCATAAGGGGTCCTAAGGGGCCACACATGTGTTAGAACACCATATGACCCCTTGGAACATCATATAGTCCTGAAGGGTCATATGGTGTCGTAAGGGTTCATACGGTGTCGTAAGGGGCCATGTCATGTACTAAGATGTTAAAATGGGTCATATGGTGTCCTAAGGGGTCATATAGTTACCTAAGGGGTCTTATGGTGTCTTTAGGGGTCATATAGTGTCCTAAGGGGTCATATGGTGTCGTTAGGTGTCATATGGTATTCTAAGGGGTCATATGGTGTCGTTAGGGGTCATATGGGGTCTTAAGGGGGGTCACATGTGTTAGAAAACCATATGAAACCTCAGGACACCATATGACCCATTTCCTAAGCCGTCATGTGGTGTCCCAAGGGGTCCTAAGGGGTCACACGTGTGTTAGAATACCATAGGACACCCTATGTTTGGTGTCATTAGGGCTCATATGGTGTCCTGAGGGATCATGTCGTACATACCAGGATGCCAAAAAGGGTCATATGGTGTCCTGAGGGGTCATATGGGGTCTGAAGGGGCCACATATGTGCTAGAACACCATATGACCCCTTAAGACACCATATGAACCCTTAGGACAAATGATTGTCCTAGGGGGTCATGTCGTACATACCAAGATGTTAAAAAGGGTCATATTGTGTCCTAAGGGGTCATATAAGGTCCTAAGGGCCGCACACGTGTTAGAACACCATGTGATCCTTTAGGACATCATATTATCCTAAGGGGTCATATGGTGTGCTAAGGGGTCATGTCATGTACTAGGATGTTAAAAGGGGTCATATGGTGTCTTGAGGGGTAAGTAGAGAGGTGGAGGGAAGGATTATGTAGAGAGAGAGAGAGAGAGAGAGAGAGGAAATAGATAAAGAGAGGTGGAGAGGGAAGGAGATAGAGGCAGGTGAGATATACAAAAGTGGAGGGGAGAGAGTTGGAGTGAGGGACATAAGGAGAGGTATTCAAAGAGAGGGAGGGAAGGAGAGGTACTCTTTACTCCACCTCTCTATCAAGTACCCATCTATCTATAGTCTCTATCTCCCCTCTCCCTTTATGTATTTATCTCTTCTCTCTCAATGGGTATCTATCTTCCCTCTCGTTCTCTTTATCTTCCCTCTCCCTCTCTCCACCTACCTCTCTTTCCACCCCTATCTACTTGTATCTCCCCTAATTCTCTACCTCCTTCCCTCTATTCTACTGTTGATCTCATCCCCCCCTCTCTCTCTCTCCCCCCCTTTATCCCTCTCCCTCCCTCCTTCCATCTCCATACTCTCTCTCTAGCTACTTATCTCTATCCACCCAGGACCTCTCTTTAAATACCTCTCCTTCTATCCCTCACTCCAAGTCTCCCCTCCACTTTTGTATATATCACCTATCTCTACCTCTCTCCTTCCCTCACCACCTCTCTCTATCTATTTTCCCCCTCTCAACTTATCACTATCTCCCATCTTCTTCTCTCTCTCTCCACACACACACACACACACACACACATATATGTATATATATGTATATATGTGTGTATATATGTGTGTGTGTGTTTTCCATATTTTCCTCAATCTCCCAAACCTTCCCTTTCCACTTCTATCAATCTCACTCTCTCTCCACTCTCTCTCTCTCTCTATTACCTTTTTCTCAACCTACATCTCTCCCCCTCCCTACCTATGTCTCTACCTCTCTCTCTCTTTTCATTTTCTCTACTTATTTATATCCACCTACCTTTTTGCATTCCCCCCATAAAATATTTATCTAAATACCTAGATAGATATAGAGAGAGAGGTGCAAAGAGAAGGAGAGATATATAGAGAGGTTAGATAGATAGAAGTGGAGGTGATATTGAGAGAGAGAGAGAGAGAGAGAGAGAGAGTAGTATGAAGCGAGAAAGACAAAAGTAGAGAGAAAGATTTATGAAGACGAATAGAGTTCGGGAAGAAGAGGTATGTAGAGAGTGAGAGGGGAGATAGAGAAGTAAAGACAAAGCAGGAGAGAGAGAGAGAGAGAGAGAGAGAGAGAGAGAGAGAGAGAGAGAGAGAGAGAGCTCTTAGTGATTACTGAAATTTGATTATGTTTGAGAAATTATAAGATCTAAAGCTTGGGGAGAGATGAGAGAGTGAGATAGAGAGAGGTGAAGGGAGGATGAGAGAGATAGGAAAATAGATATGTCTAGAGCTTAGGGGAGCCAAAGAGCGTGAGACAGAGAGATAGCAAGTGAATGATGATACAAGCCCACTGATTAGTGAAATTTGATTGTCTGAAAAATTATAAGATCTCCTAAAATCTAGAATCCTGCATTATGACTCCTAGAGATTTGAAACCACTCTCAAACATCCTAACAATATATACATAACATATAACTTAAAGTACAAGAAAGATAAAAGACAAAGAGAAAATATAACTTATACTTAAAAGTTAAATGTTATATTTTATGTATATATTCTCCTAGAAAAACCAAGGGAATGCTAAATGAATTGCATACAAGTCCATACTACTAATCTAACTTCATGTAAGCAAAACATGTGCGTGTTTTTCTTACTAAACATAACACGTACGCGTTGTGGCTTGGAGTTAGGCTCGGTTATATGAGCTTTAATGTGAACGAGTTATTTGAATTTAAAAATAACCCGTTCACGTTGTAGATGTATAAAAATGACCATATTCCTAAATGAATATTTTATGTTCATTTCTTTATTTAATTAAATCCAATTTAATTAAATTACCTGCATTCCTCTATTTAATTAAGTAAATTACTCAATTTATTTAAATTAAACTCACTATACCCATTTAATGAATAAATCATTTTATTTAATTAAATCCCCCCCATCCACTTTTAATTAAATTCAAATTTAATTAAATAGTTTATCCTAAAATTGAATAAATCTAATTTATTTAATTTCCCCAAATTGCAACCAAATTGAATTGAATTAAATTAATTTTATTTCAATTAAAACCTATTATCCCTTCATCCACTTGCTTCCTAAGCCCTTCCTAAATTCTTCTAGACCCTTCTAATCGCTTCTAATTAGCCTAACCCATCTTCTAAACTTTGTCACATCCCTAAACAAAGGGAGGTCACTTCTCAAAACCTCAAAGTCTTTGATAACCATTAAAGCCTTCAAGTCTTCAACCACTGAATTCCCTAAAGTCTTCATAACCATTAATGGTTAACTCAAACCCTCTTACATGGTTAAAGAATTTCTTTTAACTCAACCTTCACCCAACCCAAGGGTCTCATCAAGCCTTTAATGCTTTGACCCTAATTATCTCTTAATCATTTGCACAAAGGTTTATCCTTGGATTAACTCTTAATCCATTAGGTAAGCCTAACTTAAGCTTAACCCTTATCTCTAGATGACCATGAGGTCTTCTCAGTCATTTAATGCCTCCAACACCTTCTCTCAACCCAACCCTATGTTGACACTTGTCACCATTTCATTGGTGCAAATTGCAAACATGGATCCCCAACTTTCAAACTCAACCCTTGATCAACTCTTTTAATCCTAACCATCCATTGCCCTATTTTTGCTATAAATAGAGCTCTCGTTCCTCCATTTTGATCATCCTCCAAAGTTTGTAGTATCACACTTATGCTCAAATGCATTCAAGCTTTCATATCGTTTTATGCTCATCATTTCAGCCTCTTTTTTAGATAGAAATTAGTCTAAATTATCATTAGCTTAAATCATTAACTAATATATCATGTTAAGATAGTATTCATACTAACCTTGTCATCTTATAATCTAGTTTATTGCATTTTAAGATCATGCATAGCTTAGGATGCATTTCATTCTAAAATCTATCAAAACATCCCTCGTTCTTGCATTTGCCATCTCTAAACCATTTTGCTCAATGATCTGAGAGCAAAAACATTGGTTTGAGGGACCGTGTAAAATAGAGAACCATGGGACCCACCTTGGGAAGCTGAGTGATACTTCGTTACTCCATAGCTTGCACCAAGAAGTCCTGTGTGTGTGTGTGGACAAGTCTTTTGGAACATTTTTCACATATTGAGTTCTATCGACCCACTTTTCCCGCATACATTTCTGGCGTCCACCGTGGGGCCCTACCCCATATATCTAATCGATTTTTAAATTTAACCACTTTTGTAGGCACGTGGGAAAAATGAATTAGTGCGTTAAGTTAACTGTTTAGCGCATCCGGTAAACAGCATAGCGCATCCGGTTCACTGTTCAGCGCATGGAGTCCATCATCTAGCGCGTGAATTTTATACATTAGCGCATCAAATCACCAATTTCCTATAGGTCTCGACACGGGAGAAAACCAAAGCAGCGCTTTCAACGCGCAGAGTAGCGCATCCAGAAAACAGTGTAGCGCATTGAGACTTTCTTTTAGTGCATAGAGGGTATATTGTAGCACGTACAGTCTATTCTATAGTGCGTCACAGATAGAATATAATTTGTAACCGAAAGATAAAAATTAGGCTTGTGAGGCCCACCATGATGATTTGATTTTTTTCTGCTAACTGACTGTGTGCAAGTTCCAACATTTTATGCAAGAACAAAGGGGATCAGTCTAGTTTTCTTTGCTTTCTTTCCAAGTTAGTAAAAATAATTCATCTTTCTTTATTGCATGTTAAAAAGAACAACAAAACAAACCTTTCATTCCTACAAATTAGGAAAAAACACTTCATTTGGAAGCTCTAAAAAGAACAAGCAAATTTACTTTTTGCAAAAAACTTAAAACGAACCTCACTTTCCTTTGGTGTCTAAAAGGATCCATTTTATTTGGCAAAGGAAAAAGAATCTCATCTTTATTTTGTGCAAGACAAAGAGGGAAAGTTTTCCCCTATCGATTTTCATTTTGCTGACCAAACATCACAATTTACTTTGTTGACCAGGCTTATTTTTCAAAGGTTTTTGGAAATACACACTTTGCTATGAAGGGTTAAAAAGAACATCATGCTTTTTGGAGCAACATCTCCAAATAAAAGTTAGAAAATCATTGTCTTGGAGGCTAAAAAGAAAAACTTGATTGCTTTGTCTCAAAAGTGGAAGGAATATGCTCTCCCCTTAATTGGGTGATCAAAAATCCAGGCAACTCTTATAGCTTTCTGTATTTCAAGCATAAAAACTTTAGCAGGCCTACCTTCCCGAGGAGTTGGAATCAACTCTTAAAGCCATTTATGGCTGGTGTGAAGGGAACGACCTAAGTGGGAAATGACTTTGACGCTAAGAATTCCAACCCACTATAATCAAACGTGGAAAGTGACGAAAGTCCTTTTCAACGGTTGTGCGCAGTGATTAGCCTTCCCCCAGTATCCTCGAGATACGTAAAGCCTTTGTTCTAAAGGTTGGGAAGTCTCCTGAGGGAGTTTATCACTGACGGCCGAACGGGAAGCCTGATTACGAACCATAGAAATAGAAGCTTTGAACCGAGTCAGTAACCAGACATTTATAACATCATAGTGCAAGGGTGGGGAAGAATTTGCCCCCAAGATTAATCACCATATATCTCCCAAGATAACTACTCAACTGTGAAGCGATTCACTTTGAGTTAATTTCTAGCAAAAGACAAAAAAACGGGCGCTCTCTAGGGGGTGACACGGTTGTTTGAGCTGACGGAGTATCGAGACTAGTGGGCTATGATGTTATTTATGACCCATGACTAAAGAGTCTTTCTGAAGTGTATTATTCGTATCCAAACCTGTTAAAACATTAGGGATTTGAACACATCCTCGCAGAACATACACTTTTTGTTAGATTAGGCAAAATGGTTGTACTTTTTGTGCCCTGCTTGCATTTACTACTTCAGAAAATCATCCATCAAACTTGAAAATTTCACAACAAAAATTCAAAATTTACAAAAAAACCAACCAAAGGAAAAATCAGGGCAATTTAGCGCATAAGAGCAAGTTCTTAGCGCGTGAGGTACTTCTGTTAGCGCATCCAACCATCAAGTCAGCGCGTTGGTTCTAAACAGTAGCTTTTTATCTTAAATCAAAACAGTGTCACATCATTTAGCGCATCAGAGAAACAGTCTAGCATGTGGAAGCATCAGCTTAGCGCATGGAAACCACACATTAGCGCATCAAGCTCAAAAGTTAGCGCATGACAGGCCCAAGCTAGCGCATGACTTTTTAAACAGCTGGAAAAACAATTTTTGAAATGTCAAAACTTTAGCGCGTGTCTGGGGGCAACCTAGCACGTGTGGTAATTATTTTAGCACGTGGAGTAATTTCGGTAGCGCATGTAGTCTCTGTTTTAACGCATGATCAAAAAAATAAAAACAGGGGGCAAAATAGTGAGGAATTTTAAAAATTTTGAAAACATTTACAGAAGCCTTTTTCCATCAACATCATTTTTCATCAAAGTAGAGTGACAAAAATAAACCATTAAAACTATTTCTTGAGCTAAATTTGTGTCAACGCAAATGTTGTCAAAATCCTAAACGAATTGCATGATAAAACATGTCTCTCTTATCATAATCCAGAAACCTCATCATCTGTATCAACAGAATCCTTTACCATCTTACGGATTTCATCTCAAAAACACTTGTTTAAAAATTTCAAGTTGTCAAATCAAGTCTCCATATCAGGAGACTTTTATCCATTTCATTTGACACACTTTGTCGTGAAGGGGCATCTAAACCTTCAATTTGATAAAGTAAGATTTGAAAATTTCCAAACAAGATCAATTGAATCCAAACAAATTAAAGGAAACCATTGATCACTCATGCATGACTAATCCCCACATTCTGAGAAGAAAGAACTTTTATCATAACATCATGTTGAAGAAACAACAACCTAGTTTTTCCAAGTTCATCAAGAGAAATAAGTTTTTATACATCAATCGTCAACTCTTCAAATCTCATCGGGTATTCCTTCATCACGTGAAACATTATATCCAAAACAAATCCAACGAATTTGACAAAGAACCCTTAAAAAGAATGTCAAGAAAACCCTTCATTCCAAAAGCTTATAGAAAGGCTTATAGAAAATGACAAAGAAAAGTATCTGCTCATGCTCACAAGTAAATGTGTTAAACTTTCCGGAGATTTAGACACAAACATCTTTCAAATTGGATCTCGACAATATGTGTATCAAGAACAACAAAGAGAAGAAGAAACTCACATACCCGAGCAACATATTCCAAAACAACATATACCAGAAATGCGTATACTTGAGCTAGAAACTCCAGAACAAAACATACTGTTTACCACACCTTTTCAGCTAAGAACAAATACAAGGGAAGAACTTTTCCCTCGGCAAGATAATGCGCCTTTGGTTGCTCTTACTCAACAAATGCAAATGTTGCAAAGGCAAATACAGGATATGCAACAAGGGACAATAGTGTGGTACTCTTTAAATGAAATATGTCCTTATCCATTTGACAAAAGATTGAACATGGTGCCTTTTCCTCCAAACTCAGACGTACCTAAATTCGACAAATACGATGGAAAAAGTGATCCTTGAGATCATGTTCAAGAATTTTGCACCATGAGTCTCGAGTTTGCTCATGACGACACCTATCTGATGAGGTTATTCCCAAGAAGCCTGAGAGGACAAACAATGGAATGGTTATCCAAAATTACACCACCTGTCAGATCATTTGATGAATTGGTTAACAAATTCATAACCCAATATTCCTATTGATGTCATGGAAATGGGGACAAGGCAACAACAAAGTTCAATGTTACTAAGTTAGTTTCAACCATAAAAACAAAACAAAGAACTAAAAACCATTCCAAACATATCAAGAGAGATTTCAAAAAGCATGAAAGAAGTTTAACAAAATAAAAGAAAGGAGAAGAGCCTCCCTAAGATGCTTCCATGATGCCTTTTGATGCTTCTCCCTTGTTTCTCTCCTCTCCAAGTCCCAAATGAGTGTAGCTCTCAGCTTTTAGCACTAGCCATGGATGTCATATGGAGATTCAAGATGGTTGAATATGATAAGCAAATACTATGCAAGAGTAGATAGTGATGCTATGAAAAAGCTCTATGCTAATGCCAGTATAACAACAATACTCTAAAATGCTTCCCCTTTTGCTTGAGGAGAAGGGTTCTATTTATAGAAGAAATAGGGAAATGAAGGGTTAAGATTGAGCAATCTTAACAAGGGTTAGGATTGAAAGTTGGGGATCCATGTGCACAATTGGCACCAATAAAATGGTGACAAGTTTCAACATGGGATTGGGTTGAGAGAAGAGGTTGGAGGCATTAAAGGCCTGAGAAGACCTCATGGTTATCTAGAAGGTAAGGGTCAAGTCTAAATTAAGATTACCCATTGGATTAAGAGTTAATCCAAGGATAAACCTTTGTGCAAATGATTAAGAGATAATCATGGTCAAAGCATTAAAGGCTTGATGAGACCCTTGGGTTGGGTAGAGGTTGAGTCAAAACAAATGTTTTAACCATGTGGGAGGGTTTGAGGTAACCATTAATGGTTATTGGAGACTTTGGGGATTAAGTGGTTGAAGGTTGAAAGCCTTCAATGGTTATCAAAGACTTTGAGGGTTAATTTGTTGAACACACAAAGCATTAATTGTTTTTCAAAGACTTTGGAGTCTTTGAGAAGTGACTCCAATTTGCTTAGGAATGTGACAATAATTAGGGGATGGATTAGGCTAATTAGGAAGGGGTTAGAAGAATCTAGAAGGGGATTAGATTTTGCAAGTGGATTTGGTGGGTGAGGGAAAATAGGATTTTATTAAAATAAAAATTCATTTATTTCAATAAATGTGTGCAAGTTGTATTTGGATAAATATTCAAATAAATATTAATTTATTTAAATGAGAAAAAGGAAGATAAAGCATTAAAATGCTTGAAGACTTTGAGGGGAACCATTAAAGGCTTGAAGACTTTAAGGAAAACCATTAAAGTCTTAAGAAGACTATAGAAGGAAGCCATCAAGTTTGAAGACTTTAAAGCCATCAAGTTTGAATACTTTAAGGGAAACCATTAAAGGTTTCAAGTGGGTGAGGATAAATAGGATTTTAAATAAATAATTTATTTAAAATAGTTGTGCAACTTGCTTTTGTAGGAAAATACAAGTGGGTGGAGGATAAAGGTGATTTAAATAAATTATTTATTTAAAATAATTGTGCAACTTGCTTTTGTAGGAAAATACAAGTGGGTGAAGGATAAAGGTGATTTAAATAAATGATTTATTTATTTAAATGTGAGAGGTGGGATTTTGGAGGATTTAAATAAATATTAATTTATTTAAATGTGAGAGGTGGGATTTTGGGGGTTTTAAATAAATATTAATTTATTTAAATGTGAGAGAATATTTAATTAAACCAATATGATTTATTTATTTAATTAATGGTCTGAATTTGGTTAAGTGAATTAAATCAAATAAATTGAATAATTTATTTAATTAATAGGAGAAGAGGGTTAAGATGAATTAATTAAATATTAATTTAATTAATTCATTAATTGATGGTTAAATAATCAAATAAATACTAAATATTCATTTAATTAAGTGGACAGATTTATGTGACTACATTTGCCCCTCTTTGAGACGGTGCAGTTTATCGCATCGTTTCAAAGAAAGAAAAATAGGTGTGAAGAAATGCCCCATAAAATGTAAATTTAATGGATGGTATGCCCCCTCGAGAGATGGGCCGAATTTTTTTTTGTAAAATCGGGCAATCTCTCGAAAAAGAATGAAAAGTGGAGGGGAGGTAGAATAGAAGAAATTAGAACTAATGATGAAAGAATGGGAGAAAATGGAGTGAATATGAAGAAACAACAAGCCAGCGAGTACCCTGAGGTCATGCAAGAGATACATAGCAGATGTAGTGTGGGGTTTGGATTGATGCTATACAATGGATCAAAATTGGTTGGACAATCTGGTGCAATCGGTTTAATTGCCCCGGTCAAGTCAAAGCGTGACAGTTGATGTCAGTTGGTCGCTTGGACATGATAAAGTCTGAGTAAGTGAATCAAAGTGACCTGATGTGACTTAGACAATTGATGTAATTGCCCGATGAAGTCAAGGTATATGAAGCAAAATACTCGTTGAGACGTAGACAATTGATGTAATTGTCTGTTGGATTGTGTTTGATTGGTTGATCAATTGATAGTATGTGCGTGTGATGGATGGTTGTGGGGAATCATGGCAGCCCCGTTGAGACTAGGTCATTATGATAAATGTCTGATGTAGTCTAGGATTACCATGATCGATTACCTATTGAGACCCGAAGATACTTGATCAGAGTATCTGTTGATAGTCTAGGTGTGTGGGAGTCGATGTATCTGTGTAGACAGAGTAACTTGCTTGATTGTGTGGATGAATGAGGATGGGAAACACAATCCCTCCTATTAGAGATGGATGGTGATGAACGTGGCTTGATTGGGTTGATGGGAAACGATGAAGGATATGTGATGCTGATTATCGAGATGGGGAGGGTGGGGGGGTTCAATGTTAAATAGAAGAAATGGAGGACCTATTACATTCTTATGGAAGAAGAGGAAAATAGAGTATCCATTGTCATTACTATGTATGAATGATATGCAACTATTTATGAATGTATGGATGGATGGAATGCAACGAAATGCAATATATACAGATGAGATGAAATGACGATCCATGGTGCTTTATTTTTCATCATTGAGCTTTAAAATGTTGTAAGAAAATACAAGCAACTTGACATAAAGATTCAAGATGACCAGAGTATTCCTTTCATGGATTTTATATAGCAAGTTAATACAAGCAACTTGATATAATGGATCAAGTTGACCTGAGTATTGCTTGCGGAACAGACAAGGATTATCATCGTTCATGCATGACTTGGATCGTCCTCCTTGATCTTAGGCTGATCATATCCTGAGACAAGTGCATACCGTACTAAGAGATAACACCTTTATCCAGTTTGGATGAGGTAGGAGGAACCAAAGGAAGAGCATTGTACCTGCAAACAAACAATATATACATAAAGAATAAAGAATAAGGATCCTTGGTAATGGTTCATGTCCATATGGTCGAGGTATATGCTGTAGTCAGCAAGCCATAGTGATCTATGACTGCATTTTGCATAAGATCTCGTAGCTTAGTGAACTTCCCACGTAGACACCATTAGTACATGCCCCAGAACTTCATCGAAAATAATGCGCAAATGATACAAAACAATGCTGCAAGATCCTGATACAGATAAACAAACGATTGTACTCACAAATCAACCAAGTATTTGATAGCTTAACATAATTTTCTTGTCAAAGAAAATGTCACTTTTGTCTTTGTTTTGGTAAGGAATGATGCATCCTTGTTGAAGACAGTTTGATTGTTGATGTTGAGTGTGTGGTTGATTGGTAAATGGTCATTGTGTGAGTAGTTTGTCAATGTTTATGTTGCATCTACATAGATGGGTATGTACAAGGTGTTGCCATGTTTTTGTGTGATTTTTGATGGGTTTTCCAATGTTTTTTGGATTTTGTGAAACAATTTTGAATGTTTTTGGTATTTTGAGAGTCATTTTTGAATGTTTTTGATATTTTCTGATGATTGCCTGAATGAAGAACGTAATGATATATAAGACAATGTAGAATCCACTTCCATCACTAAGGTAAGGGTACTGCCCCCAGTTTGTAGACCTGACTATGAAAAGGTGGGATGCTAGACGCATGGAGTACTTTCTTAATTGCAGATCAAATAACAAGCCATGGTTGGGATGGATGGATGTATGTGTGCATGAATGTGATCGCAATGAGGCTGAAAGATACTGGAGCCATTGTCTTTACGAGTGGCGCCTATTTGCCAGGTTTTCACCATCGCACTTACCCAAGGTGCCACCGGAGTGGTTGTTCACCGTTTGGATGCATGATTTTTCTTTACTTTTTTGAATGTTTTTGTATTTTCTTCAGGACATTTTCTGAATGTTTTTGGTATTTTTCTGATATGTAGGGGAGCCTGATGCTCTATACAGCTTAGGTATAAAACCGTTTGAGGTGCATGTTGTTGATTGGATCTGCAAGCGGTTCTCCTTCTGATGTAGCCAACTGATATGCCCCGGACCCGAATACAGCAGTGACAACATATGGGCCCAGCCAATTTGATTCAAACTTGCCTTGATGTTCTCTATTTGGTTGGTTGCGAGGATTTTCTCGAAGAACAAGATCACCTACCTCAAATGTACGAGATCTAACTCGGTGATTGTAACTTCTACTCATGCGCTGCTGATAGGCTTTGAGGTGATTGTATGCAGCTTGTCGCTTCTCATCTAGTAACTCTAAGTCCTGAAGACGGGATACTCTGTATGCTTCATCATCGATGAGATTGTGCAATGAAACTCGTAAGGATGGTATCTCGACCTCAATAGGTAAGATAGCTTCTGCACCATAGACCAATGAATAAGGGGTGGCACCTGTAGGGGTCCGAATGCTAGTTCGATATGCCCATAGCGCTGGATTTAGTTGAACATGCCAATCACGGCCGACATCATTGACTGTCTTCTTTAGGATCCTCAGTATGTTTTTATTGGATGCTTCAGCCTGACCATTGCCTTGTGGGTAATAGGGAGTGGAAAAGCGGTGTTGGATATGAAATTTTTCACAAAGTTCACGGACATCCTGATTTTTGAAAGGAAGACCGTTATCTGTGACGATGGACATGGGTACACCATAACGGCAGATGATGTAGTTGAGGATGAATGAGGCGATCTGCTTGCCGGTGACTTGGGTAAGTGGAACAGCTTCGATCCACTTGGTGAAATATTCGGTGGCGGTAATAATGAATTTATGGCCATTGGATGAAGATGGATGAATCTTACCCACAAAGTCAAGGCCCCATTGACAGAAAGGCCATGGTGTCATGATTGGTTGCAGTTCCTGGGCCGGTGCATGTATCAGGTCGCCATGAACTTGACATTTCTTGCATTTCCTGACAAAGTAGTAGGAATCCTTTTCCATAGATGGCCAATAGTATCCAGCTCGCATGATCTTCTTGGCTAGTGATGGACCACTTGAGTGAGTCCCGCAAATTCCTTCATGTACCTCTTCCAAAACCTTTGTTATCTCATCCTGTTCTAGACATCGAAGGAGAGTACCATCAAGACTACGTCGGTATAGGGTTTCGGCAATAATGGTATATCGAGCAGTTTGGCGAATGAAGGTTTTACGTTGGTTATTTGATTGGTTGGGAGGAAGGGTATGATCGCGAAGATAGGTGTAGAACTCACCGTACCATGGGGATTCAGAACCAACAAGGCGACATATCATTTCAGATTCGGGGATATCATAAGCGGGGATCCAAAGCTGTTCTACCAAGAACTCGTAGCGTGTTGAATTTTGTGGAAGATCTAGGAGAGATGCGATGGTAGCCATAGCGTCAGCAGCTCGATTTTGATCTCTTGGTATCTGCTCAAAAGTGATAGTAGTAAATGATGTCTTTAGAGTGTCCACCATTTGCTTATATGGCATGAGTTTATCATCTTTGGTCTGATACTCATCAGTTGCTTGTTGAATGACCAGTTGTGAGTCACCATATACTTGTAGTTCTTTTAATTTCCATTGTATGGCTAGCTTGAGTCCTGTGATCAAAGCCTCATACTCTGCTATGTTGTTTGTGCATGGAAATGTGAGCCTGTAAGACTTCGGGATGCTATCACCTTGAGGTGTGATAAACAAAATGCCTGCCCCCGAGCCATGCCTAGTGTATGAACCATCAAAATATAGTTTCCATGGCTGTGCTTCTGTGATCATGAATATCTCTTCATCTGGAAAATTGGAAATGAGAGGATGATCGCCTATGAGTGGTGCATCGGCCAACTGATCTGCAATGACTTGACCTTTGATAGCTTTACAGTCCATGTACTCAATGTCGAATTCACTTAGAATCATTACCCATTTGGCCAAGCGACCTGTCAATGCTGCTTTGCTGAGTAAGTACTTGAGTGGATCAATTTTTGCGATGAGTTGTACCTTGTGTGTTAACAGATAGTGCCGCAATTTAGTGGCTGCCAGGATTACTGCTAGGCAAGCTCGCTCAATAGGTGTGTAATTGAGTTCATAGCCAACCAGTGTACGAGAGATGTAGTATACAGCACACTCTTTGCCTTCTGCATTATGTTGTGCCAGTAGCACACCCAGTGTTGTACTTGTTGCTGAGATATAAAGTAACAACGGTCTACTTGGATCTGGTGGCATCAACAATGGTGGATTCATGAGATAGTCTTTAAGTGCCTGAAATGCTTGCTGGCATCTATCATCCCATTGAAAGCGTATGTTCTTGTGTAGTAGGTGTGTGAATGGGTGACACTTATCAGCCAATTGTGCAATGAATCTTCGGATGGATTGAAGTCATCCTTGTAGTGTCCTTAGCTGACTGATATTCTTTGGAGGTGGCATGTCCATGATTGCTTTAACCTTTGCTGGATCGACCTCAATGCCTTTGCTTGAGACAATGTATCCTAGAAGCTTCCCGGAGGTCACTCCAAAGACACATTTCTTTGGGTTGAGTCGAACATGATATTGTTCCAGTCTATCAAAGATTTTATCTAAGATGTGAAGATGTCCTTCTCTAGTAAGTGATTTTGCTAGTAAATCATCCACATAATCTTCCATTATAGTATGCATCATGTCATGGAAGATGGTGGTCATTGCTCTTTGATAGGTCGCTCCTGCATTCTTTAGACCAAAAGGCATTACATTCCAGCAGTATGTGCCCCATGGACATGTGAAGGCTGTCTTATGTTGGTCCTCTGGTGCGATCTTTATTTGATTGTATCCCGAAAAGCCATCCATGAGTGAAAGCATGGCATGTCCTGCTGTCAAATCTACTATGATGTCGATATTTGGTAGAGGGAAGTCATCCTTAGGACATGCCTTATTCAGATCTCTAAAGTCTGTACAAATGCGGATGCCCCCTTTTGGTTTGCCAACTGGTACAATGTTGGAGATCCATTCTGCATAATCAATTGGCCTAATGAAACCAACATCTAGGAGTTTCTTGAGTTCTGTTTTGACTAGCACTGCAATCTGAGGATGCATTTTATGAAGCTTCTGCTTGACAGGTTTGGCTCCTTTTTCTACGGTGAGGTGATGCACTAAATCAGGATCAAGCCCAGGCATGTCTGCATATGACCATGCAAAGTTGATCTGACGCTGTTGGAAGAACTCTATAAATTGAGGCTGTTCCTCTGGAGTGAGAAGAGATGCCAGATGTATGATATGAGGGTTTTCAAGAGTCCCCACATTATATTCTTTGGTTTCCTCGATAAGAATCGTTGATCGTTCCTGTTGTGTACTAGCAGGGAGGATGTCAAACCCTTCATCCTCAGGCGCCTCAGAGAGGTTTTCACCATTGGATACGCTCTTTCTTTTTACTTTTGTCGGATCAAACAGTGCCACAGTGTGGTTTTCACTGGAAGATCCATGTTTTAATGTTATATTTTTGCAGCTGAAAGGTTTGGCATCCGCCCCGAAGTATGCTGCGCTATTAAGTTCAATGGCGAATCCAGCTTTGTGATCCCCGCTTGGTAGATTATCCCGTAATTCCAAAAAGTCAATGATAGCCTCATCGTTTTGGAAGAGATCAAGACATGGGGGATTTGGTTGGTTCCATTCAATGAGTTCAGGGTGGATAATGGGCATTACTTCATCGATTAAGTTAAGTGCGGGAGATGTATCAGTGAGGGTTAAGACAGTGTGGTGAAGGTCGTTGATGGTACTCTCCCTGTCAGAATCAGGCGTAGGATGAGACGTAGGGTCTGTGGAAGATGTTTCCAGCTCAGGTACCCAAGTGGTCTTTATCTGTGCTTCTCCGTAAACAGGGATGTCTTTGCGGGGTGGAGGTGGTGATGTGTCTTCCTCATCTGAAGTGTTAAGTTGCACTGAATCGAATTCCCACTCATGTGAGTCAGTCTCTGAATCACTCTCCAGCATCCGATTACTATACCATACTGGGATGTCTTTGGAGTTAAACACGGCAGGTGTGATTGGTTTATGTATCTTTGTAGTGATCGGTGCTGCAGGAACCATGATGGGGTTTAAAGGATTTGTTACTGGAAGTATTGGTAATGGTGACTCAGTGGTTTCTGCTGGAACTACTGGTGCCATAGATGTTGCTGCGGGTTCTGATACAGTTGCTGCTGCTATTGGTGTTATTGATGGGATTACTGGTTCGTTTGGTGGGATGATTGGTATTGTAGATGGTTGTGGTGGGTTTGTGAGCCTCGATGGGGCAGTGGGGATAGTGTTTGATGGTGCTTTGATTATGAAAGGTGTCCTCTTTGCAGTAGGTGGGCAAAATGGTGTGCTGGGTTTTCCTTTGAATCTGAGTTTAGGAAGGACTTCTTTTTCAAAGCCTAGGCCTATATTACCTTTGGGCTTGAATTCTGGTAGCAGAGGTTCATGTCGTCCTTGTTTGCAGTATCCCAAAGCACTCTGACCATCATATCCCATTCTTTGCATAATGAGGAGGCCTTTGCCATACTGTTCTGTAGGAAGTGTAACTCGCGGTTGATCAGTGGTGATGGGATCTTTATAGATCCATTCCGCTAGGTCCTCATCTTGCGTCTCTTCCTCTTGACTCTTTCCAAGGATGAAAGGCGTTAAGGCACATGCAGGCATGTTTAGTGGTTGCTGGAGTAACTGTTGTGGTTTACCATGTGTTCTAGGAGAAGTAGGCATTTGTCCCACACAAAAGAGCTGACTCAAGTTGTATTCTCCAGGACCTTCCTCTGCGACTTTCATCTTAAGCTTTTCTTGCTTGGGTATAGGGATGTTTGAACTGGCAAGAGAGGCGGGATTTACATATGATGTGGAGGAAATGGCTTCCCTATTATTAGGAACAGTAATTTCTGGTTGATGGCTGATATTATGGCAAAATGCAAAGGGATTTGCATCACCCAGGATTGTGATCTCTACACCGTTATGTGGGAACTTGATACATTGATGGTAGGTAGATGGAACAACTTGCATGGCATGTATCCAAGGTCTCCCTAATAATAGATTATATGGCAGAGGAAGGTCCAGAACCTGACAAATGATATGCTTTACTACAGGACCTACTCGGATTGGTAGTACCACAGCTCCTTTGGATGAACGCTCTGCATCATCATAGGCCTTGATGGTGATCTTCTTGCGAGGATCCACTGATTCTATTGCATATCCCAATGCTGTGACCAACTGTAGTGTACAGATGTTTAGGCCTGCTCCATTATCAATCAAGACTCGCTTGATCCTGTGTTGGTTGACAAAGCCTTCAATGTGGAGTGAGGCGTTATGAGGTTGCTGGAAGGAAGAGTTGTCACTTTCGGAATAAGTGAGATGAGGTGATGACTTTAGACTTCCAACCATGGCTTGAAATTGGTCCGTGTTCAGGTTTGCAGGGACTGACGCCTCTTGGAGTGCTTGATCCAAGATAGTTTTATGAGAGGGTGACAGACGCAATAGCTCCAAAATGGATATAAGCGCAGGCGTTTTGTCTAATTGTTCCACAAGATTGTACTGCTTTGGGATGGAGGTGGTGCCTTGTGGAGCTGCCTTGATGGTGACCTTGCCACGACGTGTAACAACATTGCAATTTGAGGTGGGATTTTTGAAGGTGATAGTTGCAATTTGTTCACTGGCATCATACAGATGATTGATAGTGTAATTATACACAGCTTGCGTATAATCAGTGGTATCAGGACCTCGTCTGGACGTGGAAGGACCCCTTTGATCTTGCGATGGAAGTGGATTCTTGAACATCTGATGATCATTATTGGTTGTTTTTGGGTCATGCCCTTCAATTTCAATTTCTTCTCGGTCAATAAGATCCTGAATGAGATCTTTCAATCGGTGACAATTACTTGTCTTGTGTCCTCTTCCTTGATGGAACTCACAATGTTCAGTATCCTTCCACCATGCTGGTTTGACTTGGAGCTCATAATTTGATAACTTAGGTAGAGTGATCAAATTCTGAGAAATAAGTTGTCGCATCACCGTTTCAATGGGTTCCCCTAAGGGAGTGTATGTGCATTTTTGTTTTTGTGGACGAGGTCTTGGTTCATCATGAGATGTGATGCGACCTTGATTAGGAGGAACATTTGTGTTATTCTGAGGTGGAGGATTTTGTCCTGCAAACCAAACCACAGGTTGTGCATTTTGGATAGTTCGAGCATCCACAACCCCATCGTTGACGATATTTTTATTCATGTTCCAGAAGTTTGGTTTATCACTATTGAAGCGCGGGCGAGGACCATCTTTTGGTTCATTAAAGATTTTGATGAGTCCTTTCTTGATGAGTGCCCTTTCACATTTTATACCCTTGGTGATCATATCGTTAAAGGAGTCTGTGTCTTTGACATCCAGGTGAAATTCCATTTCTTCATTTAAGTTGGAAATGAAAATTTCCACTAGTTCTTGTTCAGGTAACTGAAGAGAACGTCTGCTAGACATTTGGGGCCATCGTTGCAGGAATACTGAGAATAATTCACCTGGTTTTTGTTTGGTGTTGCATAGATCAGCCATGGTGATGTCGCGTTCAATGTTATGAGAGTAATGAGATAGGAACTTCTGGATGAGTTCCTCAAATGTTCTAATGCCACCTGGTAGTCGGGAAAACCATGATGTGGTTGTTCCTCCCAAGCTTTGGGGAAAAAGGCGCATTAAGTATGTGTCTTCATATGCAACTTCGAGACAAGCGGAATGAAATTCTCGGACATGATCGCGGGGATCTCCCTTTCCTCTATATTTTTCAAATTTGGGTGTTTCGAACCCGCGTGGAAAGGGTGGCTATAAAGATTCCTATCAAACGGATACGGACAGATGTCGTTAAGTGAAAATTGATTGGTTTTAACACCACTATGAAGTTGTTGGGCGAGATTCTCAACTTGTTGCCGCAACATCTCTATTTCATTAGGAGGAGGAGGTGGTGGGTTACCTCGAGGGATGTTATATCTGATGGGATCTCTACGCCTTTCTTCCTCATGGCGACTTTGTCTTTCTGATGCTTGTCTTAATTGGGCAAGATCAAAGTCTGAGGGGAGTTTGGCTCCTTCTTGAGCGAGTTTTAAGAAGTGAGCATCTGCGTTGCTCCTTAGTATTTCATCAAATAATCTGTTAAAATGAGGATTATGCTGAACCCTTTCGATTGTTGAAGGAGTGGGTGTACCTGGGTTTTCATCATTCCCATTTCCTCCAAGTGATTCTTGAAATTCATTGAGGTTGTCCTCTTCTTCCTCAATTTCTATTTCTCGTTGCCTTGATCGTGATCGGGTTTGAGCCATTTTGTTTGCAAGTTTGTGTTTGAAGTTGATTGAAGATGATGATGAGTGGTGATGAAATGAAAGATTGATTGGTTGGTGATTTGTGTTGTATGTAGATCTCTAGCACTTTAAGGTAAATGCAACCGAAATTCCTTCTTTGAATTGCTTGTTTGTGTGATAAGATTTGATGTGATAAGGTGTAGAGAAATCTGAGATGTGTTACAGATTTTGACTACCTAGCAATGAGAGGATTCACTCATGAACTAGTTTTAACCTGCATAGATGTGTCTCTTAGGATGAGCTTATCCTAGATGTAGAAACAATCTAAAAAGTGATGTGATGTGTTTGATTTCAAGCAATATCCAAAAAGGAATCTTGGGACAAGAACCTCTTAATGTTTTGAGAGTTTTGGGATGGATTGATGATGAAGTGATGATGTATGAGTGAGATGATAGATGAAAATGTTTTCAACTTCAATAAAAACTTTGTGTTACAAATGGGACAAACTCTATCTCTTCCCTTTCAGGCGTTGGTGGCACTTCTCGAGCTGTGTTGTAGGTGATACAGATGTTTGGGAAGAAGTTGGGATTAATCTTTCCTCCTTGATTTTTGTGATAACTCAGAGCTCTATATTGCATAAAAGCTCTGCGGTTCAATGATTCTGAATCAAACTCGTTTGTTTTACCTTGAAAGTATAGACGCATGCGATGTAGAAAGACTCTATGTGAGACAAAAATTTGTCTATTGAGATAGAAGAATTTCCTCCTTTTGATCAAAGCCTTTGAGCTTAATGGTCTCCTTTTCAAGTTGGTATTCTGATGACACTTCTTCTTTCGCAAGATGTGAAGAATGGTCATAAATTTTGTCTCTTTGTTGTTTGTACTTTGTTCTTGGTATTTTTGTTTGTTTTTTAGAAATGTTGGATGAATACTTTGTTTTTGGGATTGATTTTTTTGATTTTTCCTTGACAAGAAAACAAAGCAAGCACACAAACACAAGAATGTTGCCTCAAAGGCACAAATGAGTATGGGTCTAGATCAACCCAATTCTTGGACTTGTTTTTGACCCTTCCTTTAGATTTATTTTAAGGTGTAGTTCCAAAGCCTGAAGTCGGCTCAATTTGCACTAGGTCTGTAAAACGAACACACTTCAAACATTTTTTTATCCCTAAGGTCAAATGGCCAGTTGTGATAAATTTAGCCCACATCTTGATATTTCTTCGACTTTGGTACTACATACCTTATGAATCCCGCCGTGGCAGGTAAGGATGTGATATACTAAGTCTTGCACGAGCATAACAAATAGATGATCCCTATGATGGGGGAGTCACCACTTTTATCAAGCCACAAGTGACTTTTCAAAAAGCTATGTTTCTACTCAAGGAAATATGTATGGTGAGTATCTTGGAAGCAAAACCATCTATGCTCTTGCACTAAATTATATCTCAAATATCCTCAATCAATAGAACGGGTGGGCTACTACTTAAAGGTGTTTAGTCATGTTCGATATTTTTGGACATAAGTTCATTCTGCAGTGACTCACTTAAGAGCCTTGTAATTGGTGGTGGGGCCCATTTGTCCTTTCGGCCAGTTACACTGTAGGAACAGCTATACCCAAGGCTACAACTTTCGCTCTCACCTGATTTCTATAGCGGCTCGAAAGATTTACCGCTCGAGGTCGTTCCCAAGAGTATCGATCTCTTGGCAGGCCTCTCTTAAAAAGATAAAATTTGAGCGTTACTAACACTTTTCTCTTGCACCTAGGACCACGAGAGCCAAGGGAGAGGATAGTGTGTGTTAGAGGTAGGACCACTCGACCAACTCTTTTGCACAAGTGTGCCAAACACAAAATTCACTTGTTCCTTTTAATTTGTCATCGCAATGATTTTCTATCTATTTGGAGATGTTGCTCCAACAATCATGGTGTTCTTTTTAATTTTCAAAGGCAATTGTTGGAGTAAACTAGAATTTGAAAATCCTGGTCAACTTAATGAAAAACACGTTTGCATGAAGTAAAATTGCTTTAAAAATGAGACAAGTTGATTGTGAATTTTATGTGCACCAAAAATGGAAGTGTGGATTGTAAGTTTTATCTTGATGCAAGAAATAAAATT
Organism: Cryptomeria japonica; assembly: GCF_030272615.1. Taxonomy (NCBI): domain Eukaryota; kingdom Viridiplantae; phylum Streptophyta; class Pinopsida; order Cupressales; family Cupressaceae; genus Cryptomeria; species Cryptomeria japonica. The sequence continues at coordinate 138,943,361 of NC_081408.1, read as the reverse complement.
TGCCTTGTTGATTTTAAGCACCAAAAGAATTTGTTCTTAACTTTGCAAAATAAAAATTTGCGTGTTTGTTTTTGTGATTCTTTTTAACTTTGAACAAGTGTGATTCTTTTTTAGAGCTCCAAACGAAAGATGTGGTTCTTTTTAAAACTCCAAATGAAAGTGTAGTTGATTTTAACCCAAAAGGAAAATGAATTTATTTTATCCTAACTTGAAAGACAAAGTTAGCAATATGAACAAATTTATTTCCTAAGCTAAAATTGCTAAAAATAATGCTATTGTAGGGGTTAGTTAAAACCTGCACAAAAGATAATTAGTTAGAAAAATCTGCATGTTTTGGTGGGCTTCTACAAGCCTAAAATTTTTGGTTTTCGGTTACAAGGAATTTTCTTACAACTCTTTGTTACAATAGCTCTACTCTGTGTGAAAACAGAAGTGCTATTTAACATGAAAGAGCAACATTATAGACAATAGCGTTAAAGTATCAATTTGCGAAGGTGCTAAATTGAGAAGAAAAATGCAAGAGAATGACCTGTGTGTCAATTAAAACATTCAAAAGTTAGTAGTCTTCAAAATGATTGCTCTTTGATTCACGTCGGGTTCACCAAATGATGTCATGGAAATGGGGACAAGGCAACAACAAAGTTCAATGTTACTAAGTTAGTTTCAACCATAAAAACAAAACAAAGAACTAAAAACCATTCCAAACATATCAAGAGAGATTTCAAAAAGCATGAAAGAAGTTTAACAAAATAAAAGAAAGGAGAAGAGCCTCCCTAAGATGCTTCCATGATGCCTTTTGATGCTTCTCCCTTGTTTCTCTCCTCTCCAAGTCCCAAATGAGTGTAGCTCTCAGCTTTTAGCACTAGCCATGGATGTCATATGGAGATTCAAGATGGTTGAATATGATAAGCAAATACTATGCAAGAGTAGATAGTGATGCTATGAAAAAGCTCTATGCTAATGCCAGTATAACAACAATACTCTAAAATGCTTCCCCTTTTGCTTGAGGAGAAGGGTTCTATTTATAGAAGAAATAGGGAAATGAAGGGTTAAGATTGAGCAATCTTAACAAGGGTTAGGATTGAAAGTTGGGGATCCATGTGCACAATTGGCACCAATAAAATGGTGACAAGTTTCAACATGGGATTGGGTTGAGAGAAGAGGTTGGAGGCATTAAAGGCCTGAGAAGACCTCATGGTTATCTAGAAGGTAAGGGTCAAGTCTAAATTAAGATTACCCATTGGATTAAGAGTTAATCCAAGGATAAACCTTTGTGCAAATGATTAAGAGATAATCATGGTCAAAGCATTAAAGGCTTGATGAGACCCTTGGGTTGGGTAGAGGTTGAGTCAAAACAAATGTTTTAACCATGTGGGAGGGTTTGAGGTAACCATTAATGGTTATTGGAGACTTTGGGGATTAAGTGGTTGAAGGTTGAAAGCCTTCAATGGTTATCAAAGACTTTGAGGGTTAATTTGTTGAACACACAAAGCATTAATTGCTTTTCAAAGACTTTGGAGTCTTTGAGAAGTGACTCCAATTTGCTTAGGAATGTGACAATAATTAGGGGATGGATTAGGCTAATTAGGAAGGGGTTAGAAGAATCTAGAAGGGGATTAGATTTTGCAAGTGGATTTGGTGGGTGAGGGAAAATAGGATTTTATTAAAATAAAAATTCATTTATTTCAATAAATGTGTGCAAGTTGTATTTGGATAAATATTCAAATAAATATTAATTTATTTAAATGAGAAAAAGGAAGATAAAGCATTAAAATGCTTGAAGACTTTGAGGGGAACCATTAAAGGCTTGAAGACTTTAAGGAAAACCATTAAAGTCTTAAGAAGACTATAGAAGGAAGCCATCAAGTTTGAAGACTTTAAAGCCATCAAGTTTGAATACTTTAAGGGAAACCATTAAAGGTTTCAAGTGGGTGAGGATAAATAGGATTTTAAATAAATAATTTATTTAAAATAGTTGTGCAACTTGCTTTTGTAGGAAAATACAAGTGGGTGGAGGATAAAGGTGATTTAAATAAATTATTTATTTAAAATAATTGTGCAACTTGCTTTTGTAGGAAAATACAAGTGGGTGAAGGATAAAGGTGATTTAAATAAATGATTTATTTATTTAAATGTGAGAGGTGGGATTTTGGAGGATTTAAATAAATATTAATTTATTTAAATGTGAGAGGTGGGATTTTGGGGGTTTTAAATAAATATTAATTTATTTAAATGTGAGAGAATATTTAATTAAACAAATATGATTTATTTATTTAATTAATGGTCTGAATTTGGTTAAGTGAATTAAATCAAATAAATTGAATAATTTATTTAATTAATAGGAGAAGAGGGTTAAGATGAATTAATTAAATATTAATTTAATTAATTCATTAATTGATCGTTAAATAATCAAATAAATACTAAATATTCATTTAATTAAGTGGACAGATTTATGTGACTACACCTATAACATTCAACATGCCATAACCATGCTAGATGTCTGTGTATATGGTGAAAATGGATAGCAATAAACAACAATATTGAAAGACTAAAATGGATTCAACCACCAAACCCTAGTCCAACAATGAACAAAGATCCACCATAACATATGAAGATAACCTAAGACAATGCAAAATAACTCAAAAATCACAAAGATTATACCATCACATGTCCACTAGGGTTTTGATCTCCATTCTTCCTATCTCCATTGATCTTGTTTGATATGCTTGCTCTCAGATTTTTGTATGCACAAGAGCTCAACAAAGAACGGAATGTGGTTGCAAGTAGAATTGTATTGTAGTCAATTGATCCAGTAGTTAAGGTTAGGTAATGAAGAAAGCATCTCCTTAAATAGAAGACACAATAGAAAATGGAGGGTTAAGATTGAGAGGTGTAAAAAGGAGGTCGGCTAGGATTAGAGGGTAGGTATAAGAAATACCAAAATAATGAAAGGGGTAGGTAGTGTAGGAAATAAGAGATGAATGACATGTGTCATGTGTAGAAAAAGATAATGAATTAATTAAATAAATAAAGATTTATTTAATTAATAGAAGAAGTAGGGCAATTAAATAAATAAAATATTTATTTAATATAGGAAAGGGATAATTTAAATAAATAAATGTATTTATTTAAATGAGAAATAAGGCTAGAAGAGGATAAATGAATTAATTAAATAAATAAAGATTTATTTAATTAATAGAAGAATTAGGCTTAGATAATTAAATAAATAAAATATTTATTTAATTAGACATGATAATTTTGGGTGTCTACATTTTGCCCCTCTTTGAGACAATGCGGCTTGTCGCGTTGTTTCAAAGAAGACAAGATGAACTGATACAAAGTTGCCCCAGGATGGAAATGATATGCCCCCTCGAGAGATTGGATGAAAAAGTCTGGAAAGATTGCAGACAATCTCTCGATAAGAAAGATGGGATAGAATGGACTGATTGGATAAAGTGACAAAGTCACGGGATGAGGAAGACTGACTCGGGAAATGAGGGCGAGGGCTAGGGTAGGCTATAAGATAGACCACGGGCAAAAGACATCCTCATTGTCATCCACACCCATAGAAGATCACAGTGCAGAGCGAGAAAAGAGCAGCAGCAGTCAGCAGCGATGGCATTCGTTCATAGATTCGACCGTGTCCGCCGATTCCAGCGACCAGCCGATGCAGGAGAGCCGGTAAGTACCCGAAAACCTCCTCGTACTTTCACGCATTTCGAGTTTTGTCATTAATGCATGTTTAGGAGCAATAAATGCGCTAGGAATAGGATAGTGTAGAAGTGCAAAAACGCGCAACCGCGTCTGTGTCAGCACCAGGCGCGTTTGTGTCCAACAGGCGCGTCTGTGTCGGGTCCAGGCGCGTCTGTGCCTGGAACCGCGTTTGTGTTGATTGCGGACGCGTTTGTGAAATTCAGCAGCGTCTGTGATTTTTAGTAGCGTTTATGTCATGCAGGGACGTCTGTGTTCCCTGGTCGCGTTTGTGTCTGGCATAGGCACGTTTGTGTTCAGAAAGCGCGTCTGTGTTGCAGAGGCGCGTTTATGCAGTCTATAAGCGCGTTTATGAGTTAAAAGCGTGTGTGTGTTGAAACAGTGCGTTTGTGTGTTTAAATGCATGGTTTTAGTCCTTTAGGTCAAATCGGCAGTTCTGTGATGAACATACGCTGTCGATTGGATAAGCTGCTGAGAGGATACACTCAAGCAGGTCCTCTGGGAAGATTAGGATAGATCAAGGCACTTTGTGATGAACAGGGAGCACCAGGATATGCAGCACTTTGTGATGAACAGGGAGTGCGAATGTGAGTGACACTTTGTGATGAACAGGGAATGTCACACACGTAGTACTTTGTGATGAACAGGGAGCACTATTAGGATAAATAGCAACACTTTGTGATGAACAGTGAGTGTCACTAGGGTAGATAGCCATATGCATTTAGGTAGCAAGTAGCATTTTGTGATAAACAGTGAATGCCACGATAACTAACAAGATTGATTTGCTTGACTGCAGGAGTATTTGCCGATGTTGGAGTCACGGGAGAGATTCCCGTCGACACAGAGACTGCGACCAGAGTTGTCTATCCAGGACATGATTTTCGTTGAGGAGATGGGTCTCACACATATGCTCTATGTGCCCGAGTTTCGGGCAAACATGAGGTTGCTGACTGCGTTGGCCGAGAGATGGCACTCAGAGACATGCACGTTTCACCTGCCGATGGGTGAGATGACAGTGACCTTAGAGGATGTATACAGGATATTACATGTTCCCATTGATGGAGAGTTGATCCCCTACGACCGTGATGGTGACAGGGAGGCCTTGAGACGGGTCTTTCAGGATCCTGAGTTGGAGATGCGAGCAGGCCATGTAGCCTGGGACACCATGACTGCCACAGGATTAGCATTACCGGCAGTTGTTGGGGGAGTTATCAGTGGATACTTATGTCCAGACAGGGCCACACGAGGATTGGCAGTGGGCTGGGGAGGGGCCTTGGAGACGCTGATGGCAGAGCACACTAGGTATGCATGGGGGCCATGTGTCCTAGCACATTTGTATTATGAGCTGCATCAGTTTGTATACCATGGATCAGTGGGGTTGGGCTGCGGTGTGACTCTCTTGCAGGTGTGGGCCTATGAGCACCTTCCCATCACACGGCCTATTCATTTCAGAGGCAGAGGACAGGGACAGAGTTTTGTGCACCTATATGCGATGATTACATCCCAGCCTCGGATTGGGAGATTGGAGCACTGGAGGAGAGTCATTGATGACATTGACATGGTGATCTAGAGGCCGTACCTAGGGTGCGAGGAGTGGGAGGACGATGCACTGGAGCTGCCCTACACCTTCCGGAGCAGGTACCTGATTGGGCGGATGCCCTATATATTAAAGAGACAGCTGGTGGACAGGGTATGCAGGCAGTATGGCAGGATTCAGAGGATGCCCCGAGGCTCGGGCATGTATGCCCGTACAGTCAGAGATCAGGTGCAGTTTGGCCCACTGCTATCATATGATCAGGCAGTTATGCAGCTAGCGGAGATGATGCCGATGCCATGGGACATGTGGCCCGAGGTAGATGATGCAGGGATGGACGCAGAGTACTCTGCGTACTGGGCAGAGCATCCATTTCCTAGGTTGACAGATCCAGCAGAGCCAGTGGATGGAGAGGGTGGAGGAGAGGATGATGAGGGAGGAGGGGATGGAGGTAGGGGCCGGCGGAGGCGGAGGGGAGTGGTGGGAGAGAGACGGGTAGCACCTCGGAGGGAGGGAGGTCAGGAGAGAGCAGCTCCAGTGGTGAGAGGACGGGGTGGACTGCCCCTACAGGTGCCAGCAGCACAGGGTCCTAGAGAGGGACAGAGACAGGTGCAGCCAGAGGGACAGAGACAGGTACAGCCACAGGTACCTATACAGGCACAGGGACAGGTGCAGGAAGAGGCACAGGGACAGGTGCAAGCAGAGGCACAGGGACAGGCACCTGTAGAGGAGGAGCCACAGGCAGGGACGGAGAGCGGAGACTCTGAGGAGGATGAGGTGCTTAGGCTGCGGGAGATCTGCCAGGGCCAAGCAGATGAGATTGAGGATTTGGTTCGAGAGAGGAACCACCTCAGGATCAGGGTCCGAGACACAGAGCGGGAAAGGGATCAGGCCATCCAGAGATACACCGAGGCCGAGACAGCTCTGAGGGCAGGGAGGCGGGCAGCAGAGGATGCAGGGGCAGGCTACGCATATGTTTTGCGAGCCGGAGAGGAGATCGCCTACTGGAGGGATCTATATTATGCAGCCGTGCCAGCAGATCAGCGGGCTAGGAGCTTCCATAGATCGTCGCGCACAGCGACGGCTATAGGAGGGAGCCGCAGGAGACAGGCATCCAGCGGTGGGGTTATGGGGCCTCCACCACCACCAGAGAGACAGGGGGATCCAGGGGCGGGTCCATCTATAGCTCAGACTCCGTCGAGGCGAGGCGGCTCCGAGGGAGGGAGTTCCTCATAGCTATAGTGGGCTCCCATTGTATCAGTATATGTACCATTATTGTATTGTAGACACCTGCGGGTGATTCTTTTGTAACCATATGATTCTTTTGACATCATTGTATTATGACACATTTGATTATATATGAGATGATTCATTTTTTTGCGGCAGCTATATGCATGTGTACCTTATGTGATGAAATGTTCTTATGTGATGTTTATGATATGGATGCAAATATGTATATGATGCAATGCAATATATATTTTTTTTTTTTGTTCTTTTATGTTGTATATGTGATGCAAATGAATATGATAATGCAAATGATTATTTACTTAATGAGAATGTGAGATGTGCTAACATGTGTATGCAGGATGTGATGCAATTGTGATATCTATATGTATGTATGAAATGCTTATATGTGGTGATGTAGGTGCAACTATATGAAATGCAAATGTTTTTTGGTGTGTCATTATACTCAGTCATGTGATAGCGGGCTACACGGACTCGAGAAGGACGATGGAAGTCAATCAAGAAAGGGGGATGAAAGACAGAGGATATGAACGTGCAAGAGCTTCTTGTGCGTTATCATCATTGAGCTTTATTATGGCAGAATAGGTTATGACAATCGAGGCATTTGTTCGGCCCAAAAAGTCATTGTACCTGTTTGCATGGAGATAAGACAGTCACAAACAAGGAATGCCCCAGTTCATACTAGACTCACAGTGTCCTCATATCCTTGGACAAGCATTACTAAAAGACAATCCACAGACAGCAAATGCAAATAAGTGACGATACCCCATCCTCGCCTTTCTAGTCAAAGACATCCTGGAGATAGAATCTCTAGTCAAAGACATCCTGGAAAAGCTAAAAGACATGTCACCAAAAAGATAAAACCAAAAGAAAACCAAGACTCGACACCAACATCCACTGTAGTCCTCAAGTTTAGTGTCTCTTGTCACTTGTATAAGTCAAATTTTGATTGTGGTCACAATGTTCACTTTCACAAAAAGGATAGATAGCACTGAACCATATGTTGTCTGAGTCTGTTGAAAGATTTGATTTTGTTGAAGCTCATTGTTGCTGCTGTGTCTCATTTGAAACTGACTGAATCCATGAAACTGATACTTTATTGTGGAGAACACGAAACTTTATTGCGGATTTGCGATGCAAATGTTGCTTTATTGCGGATTGCGCGCGGATAGACTTGAAGGAAACTAGAAGAAACTGTACTCCTCGAAACATGTGATGTTCTCAGTTCCACACCCATTACTAGACGTAGGAATTGGCCGTAGTCACAGATAGGATCTGATTTATTATGGATGGAAAGGAAGTGAAAAGGGAGGGTTTATTATGAATGGCTAACCAATCTTGGGTAGATCAATAACAAGCCATGATGGGAATGGGTAAGTTTATTGTGAGTGAATTGGTCGTGAGTGTGTGCGAAGTGAAAAGATGAAAGAGAATCCTGAAAGAGGGAGGAGCAAAGTCTCTACGCATGGCGCTGGTGACCCAGTTTTCACCATGGTACTTGCCCAGGGCGCCACCGAAGTGGTTTTCACCGTTGGACGAAATTATTTTTCTTTACTTTTCTCGATTTTTCAATTTTTTTTGTTGTCACAAGGCGCCTGTTTGCCAGGTTTTCACCAAGTAACGATTTTTTTTTATTTTTTTTATTTTTTGTATTTTTGAATTTTTTTTGATTTTTTTGTGTTTTTGCATTAGGATACTCAAAAAGAGCTTATGTGTAGAACCTGCGAAGGTGCATGCTATTGATAGGATCCTCCAAAGATTCCCCTTCTGTAGTTGAGAGTTGATATGCCCCAGATCCATATGTTGCTGTGATGATGTAAGGACCCAGCCAGTTGGGTTCAAATTTGCCCTTCTTTTCTCTGTCTTGTTGATTCTTGGGGTTCTCTCTGAGGACTAAGTCACCTACCTCAAATGTGCGAGGCTTGACCTTGTGATTGTAACTGCGACTCATTCGTTGTTGGTAAGCCTTGAGATGATTAAAAGCAGTGTGTCGTCGTTCCTCCAGCAGTTCTAGTTCTTGTAAGCGAGAGACCCTGTAGTCTTCATCGTTGATTATGTTTCTCAAGGAGACCCGTAAAGAAGGTAACTCGACCTCAATAGGCAAGATGGCTTCAGCACCGTAGACAAGTGAGTAAGGTGTAGCCCCTGTAGGTGTGCGGACACTGGTACGATAGGCCCAAAGTGCGGGATTGAGTTGGACATGTCAGTTACGGCCAGCGTCGTCGACTGTCTTTTTAAGTATTTTGAGAATTGTTTTGTTAGACGCCTCAGCTTGGCCATTACCTTGGGGGTAATATGGTGTGGAGAAACGATGAGAGATATGGAAGCGCTCACAGAGTTCACGAACATCCTGGTTCTTGAAAGGACGCCCGTTATCGGTGATAATGGAAGTAGGAATCCCGTATCGGCAAATGATGTAGTTCAGGATGAAAGTAGCGATTTGTTTCCCAGTAACTTGTGTGAGAGGCACGGCTTCAATCCACTTTGTGAAATACTCTGTGGCTGTGATAATGAATTTATGTCCATTGGAAGAAGGAGGGTGAATCTTGCCTATGAGATCGAGTCCCCACTGACAAAAGGGCCAAGGAGATGCAAGTGGCTGTAGTTCCTGTGCTGGTGCATGTATGAGGTCTCCATGAATTTGACACTGCTTACACCTCTTGACAAACTGATATGCATCTTTTTCCATCGTAGGCCAGTAGTATCCAGTCCTGATGAGTTTCTTGGCCAAGGTAGGACCACTAGTATGTGGACCACATATCCCTTCGTGCACTTCTCGTAACGCAATCTGAGCTTCGTCACTCTCTAAACATCTAAGGAGGGTGCCATCTAGACCTCGTCGGTATAGGATATCAGCTAGGATAACGTATCGGAAGGATTGGCGGATGAAAGTGCGGCGTTGGTTGTTCGATAAATCGGGAGGTAAGATGTTGTCGCGAAGGTATGTGAATATGGAACCATATAACTGGGATTCAGGACCAACAACACATATCATTCCCGTAGGAGTGATCTCATATGACGGAATCAGCAGGTTGTCAACCAGGAACTCATAACAGGTCTCATTTTGCGGTAGGTCAATGAGTGAAGCAATTGTAGCCATGGCATCAGCAGCGCGATTCTGTTCTCTTGGTATCTGCTCAAACTCTATCTTTGCAAAGTGTTGTTTCAGATCATCTACCAGTTGTTTGTAAGGCATTAGCTTTTCATCTTTTGTTTGATAATCATCAGTTGCTTGACGGATGACAAGTTGAGAATCGCCAAAAACATGAAGTTCCTGGATCTTCCACTGAACTGCAATTCTTAACCCAGTTGTTAATGCCTCGTATTCCGCTATATTGTTGGTGCAAGGAAATGATAAGCGGTATGACTTTGGTATAGAATCACCTTGGGGAGTTATAAAGAGTATACCCGCTCCTGCCCCATGCTGTGTGTATGAGCCATCAAAGTATAGTTGCCATGGCTTTGCAGGTGATATTGTTAGAATGGACTCATCTGGAAATTCTGACTGTAGAGGAACATCATCTATCATGGGAGCATCTGCCAGTTGATCTGCGATGGCTTGTCCTTTGATTGCTTTTCTGTCCACGTATTCAATGTCGAATTCACTCAAAATCATTACCCACTTGGCCAGTCGCCCAGTAAGTGTAGCTTTGTTGAGCAGATATTTTAGTGGATCAATTCTGGCAATCAACTTGGTCTTGTGAGTGAGCATATAATGTCGTAATTTTTGTGAAGCGAAGACCACAGTGAGACATGCACGCTCAATTGGTGTGTAGTTTAGCTCATATCCCACCAATGTGCGACTGATATAGTAGACTGCTTTTTCCTTGCCGTCAGATATTTGCTGTGCTAGTAGTGCCCCCAGTGCTGTTGGAGTAGCTGATATGTAAAGTAGCAATGGTTGATCCGGAATTGGTGGCATCAAAACTGGCGGGTTCAAAAGATAGTCTTTAAGTGCCTGAAAAGCCTGTTGACAGTTCTCATCCCATTTGAACTTAATGTTTTTGTGTAGCAGGTGCTGGAAAGGATTACACTTATCTGCGAGTTGTGCTATGAATCTTCGTATGGACTGGAGTCTCCCTTGTAAAGACCGAAGTTGACTGATATTCTTGGGTGGCGGCATGTCCAAGATAGCCTTGACTTTTGCTGGATCCGCTTCTATTCCTCTTTTAGACACAATGAATCCTAGGAGCTTCCCGGAGGTTACTCCAAAGACACATTTCTTTGGATTTAATCTTACCTTGTATTTTTCCAGCCTATCAAAAGCAACTGAAAGTATGTCCAAGTGTGTATTTCTGTCTATTGATTTAACCAAAAGGTCGTCGACATAATCTTCCACCTTTACATGCATGAGATCATGGAAGATAGTAGTCATGGCTCGTTGATACGTGGCACCTGCATTTTTCAGCCCAAAGGGCATGACATTCCAGCAGAAGGTTCCCCATGGACAAGTGAATGATGTTTTATGTTGATCTTCAGGTGCAATCCTGATCTGATTATATCCAGAGAATCCGTCCATTAAAGATAACATCTCATGGCCTGCTGTGAGATCAACAATTAAATCAATGTTTGGTAATGGGAAATCGTCCTTCGGACAAGCCTTGTTGATATCCCTGAAGTCTGTACATATTCGGATGCTGCGATCTGGTTTGCTAATAGGTACTAAGTTGGAAATCCATTCGGGATAATCAATTGGGCGTATGAATCCGACATCTAGTAATTTCTCCAGCTCTGCCTTGACTAGCAATGCCACCTATGGATGCATTTTCCTCAATTTCTGTTTTACTGGTTTTGCCCCCGGTTTGACTGTTAAATGATGCATTACTAAGTCGGGGTCTAGTCCAGGCATATCAGCATAAGACCATGCGAAGTTGACTTGTCGTTCCTTAAAGAAGCTTATGAACCTTGCTTTCTCGGCCTCTGTCAATGATTGAGCCAAAAATATGTTGTGTGGAACCTCTGCTGTACCAATGTTTGTCTTTATAGTCTCCTCTACCCACATGGATGATTTTTCCTCGTATGATGCTGGGAGAATGTCAAGCCTTCCATCTTCGGGCGCCTCAGAGAGGTTTTCACCCTCAGATACGTCCTTTCTTTTTACTTTTTTAGAGTCAGAGAGCGCCATAGTGTGGTTTTCGTCATAAGACCCTTGTTTTGTCTTTATTTTCACATTTTTGCGACTAGAAGGCCCGACACCCTCACCAAAGTATGCCATGTTATTTAGCTCTATGGCGTATCCTGCTTTATGGTCTCCAAGAGGAAGATCATCGTGAATGCCAAGATAATCAACAATAGCTTCGTCATTTTGAAATGTATCAAACTGTGGTGGTCCATCCTGATCCCAATCAATGAGTTGGGGGTGAACGAGGGGAAGGTCTTTAGTGTTTTTAGAGTCCGCAAGGCTAATAGTGAAGATGTGGTTATATTCAGGTATGTCAAGGTAGTCATCGAGGTCGTCAATGGCACTCTCCTCATCAGTGTCGATCGTGAGTGAGTCCAAATTATCATCACTAGTAGCACCCTCAGGGACAGGTGTCCTCATCCTATGTGATCCTGACCTAGGGCCCTGAAACGAAGCTTGTGCGGGATCCTTATGGGTCGGTTCTTGACCAACTCTGAATTTCTTGTAAAACTCCTCCTCCTCTGTAGGTTCATCTGGCTCTCTAAATGTCTCATTAAGTTCATAGTCGCTGGAGGATTTGTCTGAACCCCATTCCCACTCATTGGAGTCTGTGGAATAATTATCCTCTTGTTGAACTTCAGCCACTTTGACTCACCATATCTGTTTTGTTCTCTTGTTTTGAATCTTGGGATTTAGAAAACCAAGCCCCTTAGAGCGTTCCCTTCTTGTAGTTAGCTCAGGTTGTAGAGGCTCCATGACACCTTCTTTGCGTAGTCCGAGAGGACTTTTTCCATCATACCCGAATCTCTGCAGAATTTTGAAACCTTTACCGTAGTTTTCACAGGGTATTATAATTTGATCATGTGTATCATCTTCAGCGTCCTTATATAGCATTTTATATAAACTTTCTTCCTCTAGTTCGCCCCATTTTTGAAAGACGGTAGGATCCCATTTGAGGAGCATGATGGAGATTTGCTTATTAGGATGTGGTCTCCCATATTCCTTGGGGGAGTTCATGACTTGTCGTAAGAACATTGTTTGATTCAGAGTGTATTCTCCCATGCCTTTGTCTTGAAACTTGGCTCTAAGTTCACCTTTTTTGGATGTCGAGGGCTTTAATGACTCAGGATCAATATATGCTGAAGAAGGAGTAGCCTCACGATTGCTGGGAATGATAATCTCAGTATGTGATCTCAAGTTATTGCAATATATGAATGGATTTGGATCACCATTGACCGTTACCTCGACTCCATTATGAGGAAATTTTATGCACTGATGGTACGTTGATGGGACTACTCTCATTTCATGAATCCACGGACGTCCTAGCAATATGTTATATGTGAGGTCTAGATCCAGGACTTGACAAATCACGTCCTTTGTGACTGGCCCTATTCTTAGTGGTAAGATGACTGTGCCCTTGGACGAACGCTCTTCATCATCATAAGCCTTAATAGTGATTTGGTTTGTAGCATTCACAGCTTTGTCAGAATATCCCAATTGTCTGATGGTGCTCAATGTACAAATATTAAGACCTGCTCCTCCATCTATCAGGACTCGTTTTATTCGGTGTTTATGTATGAAGGCTTCAATATGTAGAGGTGCATTATGAGGCTGACTTATGGAGGCGTCATCGGCTTCTGTGAATGTGAGGGAGTGTGGAACAGATAGGTATCCCACCATGGCTTGAAACTGATCCACGTTCAGATCAGTAGGGACAGCAGTATCTCTCAAGGTTTTGTCAAGGACAGCTTTATGTGCAGGAGATATACGTAAGAGCTCAAGAATAGAGATGAGTGCGGGTGTTTTCCCTAATTGCTCTACAAGATCGTACTCAGGCTTAGTTGACGAAAGATTGGTATTCTTAGTAGAGGTACCTGGCAATGTGATCTTACCTCGACGGGTTGTAACATGACATTCAGAGGTAGATGCGGACGAAGATCCCACACCTTTTAGGACAATTTTAGGTCGCTGAGGAGGATTCTCAGGATTTTTATTTTTGATAGTAATGGTAGAAATATGATTGTCCATTGAGATGTGATTAATAGTGGAATCATAATTGTAAGATGTTCTGGTGTAATTGGCTTGATCATCTGTGACTTTGCCTTTTCCCTTGTCATGTTTTGGGAATGGTTCCTTAAACACCTCATGCTCTTGGTTAGATGAATGTCCCTCAATCTCAATATCTCCTCTGTCAATGAGATCTTGTACAATGTTTTTCAATAGATGGAAATTACTTGTCTTGTGACCCTTGCTCTTATGAAATTCACAATATTCATCATCATTCCACCAATTCGGTTTTACCTTTGGTTCATATGGAGGAAAATCTGGGACCGTGATCACTTTGTTTGCTACAAGCTTTTTGAATACTGATTCAAGTGGTTCTCCCAATGGAGTGTACTTCCTTCGTGGTTTAGCAGCCGTTTGATTGTTCACTTGATTGTTGGTAGAATTTGATCCAGAAAAGATGAACTTTGGTCTCACTGTGTTGGCATCAACAACACCATCATTAACTGTGTTCTTGTTCTTGTTCCAAAACTTTGGTTTGTCCTTTCCCTTAAAGTCCTCTTTGTTTTCTTTGAATAGTTTGATAACTCCTTGTTCAATCAAGACCTTTTCTGTTGCTAGGCCCTTTTCAATGACATCCTTAAATGTAGACAAACAAGCTTTTCTGAGATCATAGCCAATAGCCTTGTTAACATTTTGTGTGAACATTTCCACCATTTGTTTTTGCGGGATTTCACAAGAGCATCTGCTAGCTAAGTTTCTCCATCTTTGTAAAAATGACGCAAAAGATTCTCCTTCTTTTTGTTTCGTATTGCACAAGGTAGTAACTGAGACATTTGTTTCAATGTTGTAAGAGAAATGTTGAATGAATGCCTCTGCCAAGTCGCCCCATGACTTAATACCAGGAGGTAATTGAGAAAACCATTCCATCGCTTGATCTCCTAAGCTTTGTGGGAACAACCTCATTAAGTATGTTTCTTCTGCCGCTACCTCAATGCAAGCTGTGAAGAATTGTCTTATGTGTGCCTTGGGGTCTCCTCTCCCTCTATATTTGTCGAATTTCGGCATTGCAAAGTGCGGAGGAAACGGAGGCATTGGAATGCTCTTATCAAAGGGATAAGGGCATATATCTCTCATAGTATATGTGGGTTTTGATGCGCCCATGTCTTCCACTTTCTTTTGTAGATCTCTAATTTGTTGCTCCAAATTATTTTTGGGAGGAGATGGATTTCTTGTAGCATATCCCATGTTTGAAACACCCATTTGAGGAGGAGCTTGTTGCATATATGGATGATACTGATCGTAGACATGTCCATATGGAGGTCTATATTGTTGTGACATGTATGGAGCACTTGGCATAATTTCTTGTTGAGGGACCCCATATCTGTTTTGTGTATATAAACCATATTCAATGGGCCTTTCATTTTCCATTATGTTGCCCCCAATTTTGGCATGAGGTCTTCTTGTGTCAAAATTTTGAGGAAGTCCTTGAGTATCCATTTGTCTTGGTTGACCCATATCTTGAGCATGTGTTTGAACATAAGGCCTCCATGATGGTCTTTGAGTGTAAGTATCATGCATTTGAGCTTGTGTATGTGGGATTGCTGGTTTCTGAAGCAAAACTGATGGTGACTCCGGCATCATATTATTGGGTCCTCCACTATTTGGTTGAGTTTGTTGTGAAGGTCTACTTTCCATAAGTTGAGATAAGTCAAAATCATGTGGTATTTTAGCTCCACTTTGTGCCATCATGTTTAGAAAGTATTGACGATCTCTCCTCATTATCTCTTCAACCAATCTATTGAATTGAGGATCCATTATAGATTCTTGTATGTCTGCTGATAGTATTGAAGAATTGTCAACATTGTCATTGTGTGTAGCGTTGTGTATAGCGTTTGCGCTTTCCATATTTGGATTGTGTCTATAAACATTCATGTCTGGTAATGTAGTGTGCTCAGGATTGTAGAAGACATCATTGTCATACTCATAAGAACTCATGTTTACGGACCCTTGAGTTTCTTTAGCTTTTCTCCTAGATTTTTGAAGACGGGTTTCAACCATGAACTAGGTGTTTAGCAATATGTGAGAATCTTAGACGAGAATGACAAGAGTATGTAAGACCAAGAGTTGTATGGAGTGTAAATGATCTGAAGTTTACTTGCAATGTCCAAAGTGTAAGACCAAGTATGTACGTAGTAGAGTAGGTGTGACTTCCAAAGAGAGGATAGTTTCTCTTGATGAGGTAAGCTGACCTTGACTCTAAGTAAGACCAAATGAGACCCAAAGGTAAGAAACCTTGATGAGGGACCACTTAACAAAGTGTTGTAGTATGTAGTGTGTTGACAAAGTATAGTGAGGACAAGCAAGTGACCTTTTGACTCAAGTTTAGACAAGTATGAATGTAAAATGAGGTATGAAGCAATGATGAACTGTGTAAGACCTTAGAACAGGCTGAATGCTAGATGAAACCTGAAGAGACAACCTAGGAAGCTCAAGTATGCCAAAAATGATTTCTTTGTTTGCTTGACTGTTAAACTTTTTTGAAATCCTGACACAGACGCCTCTGTATACTTCACAGACGCGGTTTGAAGACACAGACGCTATTCTGTTTGACACAAACGTGATTCTGAGATTTCCTGTTGATGTTTGCTGGGACTGTA
Organism: Cryptomeria japonica; assembly: GCF_030272615.1. Lineage (NCBI taxonomy): Eukaryota > Viridiplantae > Streptophyta > Pinopsida > Cupressales > Cupressaceae > Cryptomeria > Cryptomeria japonica. Next base: position 138,927,085 of record NC_081408.1, on the reverse strand, counting down.
ACAGTTTTTTGCAATTTTGGACACAGACGCTTCTGTATACTTCACAGACGCGATTTCCAGACACAGACGTGTCTCTGTTCGACACAGACGCTGATAAAAACACAGACGCTATTCTGTACTTCACAGACGCGTTTATCAGACACAGACGCGGTTTTAACAGACACAGACGCGTTTCTGTAACCTTAGTGCAATCTTTCCTATCTGTGAATTTGTTTTGCTGTGACCAAATCTGATTTTTCGACTGTTTTTCGTGACAAGAGGACACAGTGCTGATGACCCAATGTTTGCAGACTGTTTAGACTCCAAAAAGTGTGTTGTTTGATGTAAAAAAAATTTTGCATACACTTGAAGACACAAAAGACACAATGTTTTGCTGTTTTGTCTTGATTGTTTGAATGTTTATCATAAGTCAAGCACAATTCTTATGGCTGGCCAGGACAATAATTGTTGATCCCACATGGGGTTTTACCCCCGAGGCTACGCTATTCAGAGCGGATACTTAGATGCTTGACCTCACTGGCTCCACCCTCGGCACTCACTTCTCGGGTCAGCCAAGCATCAGTCCCCATGAAAACTCCCCATGGCGAACTTTGTATCTCTACTAAGAACCGTATGTGTGTGGGCCGCTACCAGAGGTCCGACCTCCTGCCTCAACAACTAGAAGGATTTGGGCATCTAAAACAATGAGGTGCTAGTAAGGGCATCCGCTCGTGTGGCCATACATGCGGCACTTTCAGCTCTGTAAATACAGAAGGCTCCCAGCCGGTAGGGGTTACGCCCTACAAATGATCAAATAAATTTGATCAAACGGGTTTATGGGGAGACATAGTGTCGGTATGAACTAATCAGCACACGTTATTCATAGTTTTCACCATGAATACATTTGATTATAGTGGCTTGGAAGAAGATGACTTTTCTTTTGCTACCACTTGGGTCGTTCTCTTCTCACTAGTAGTCCTAATGACCACACGGGAAGACAGGCCCTCTAAAGAATAAACAAAAAGAGCCTATTGCTCAAGACACAAAAGACAATGGTTCAATTTTAGTGCACCAATCGAAGTGTTTGCTAAGAAGACAAGGCACACAAATAAAATTACAAAACCCTAGCTAAGGCCCTGCAACAAAATTGTTAGTAGTTTGGGTTGTTTCAAGTGATAACCCCTTCCTGCAAGCACACAAGTTAGGTGAATTTTAAGAAAACCCAAAAGGACTTTGTGAAAAGGGGCCTTCAACAAAAACGTATTTGCCTCCAAAGCAAGCTGCACAAACCAGGTTAGCTAGATCTGCAAAGGTTAGCCAAAAATAAACCAGATCTGAAACCCTAAGTACAAAATCCGAAAACCCGAATCGAAAAACTTTTTAAAAAAATTGGAAAACAGAATACACAGACGCTGTTATACCAGACACAGACGCGTCTGTCTGACACAGACGCGGTTCTGTGATTCACAGACGCGATCTAAGAACACAGACGCCTCTTTCTTCTACAGACGCGATCAGATGGTGCACAGACGCGATTCAGGATCACAGACGCGACTTTCGGAAACCTGCAAAAAAATAAAAATGACAGAAACACAGACGCGATAAAAGATATCACAGACGCCTCTGAAATACAAAAACGCGATCCGAACACTCGCAGACGCGGAAAAAACCTAAAATGTCGTCGAAATCGTCCGATCTGCAACTTCAAAAATGCAAAATCTGCAACAAAAATGTTAAATGCAAAGGGACAAGAGTCCCACCGGGCGTGCCAAAATGTATATGGTGAAAATGGATAGCAATAAACAACAATATTGAAAGACTAAAATGGATTCAACCACCAAACCCTAGTCCAACAATGAACAAAGATCCACCATAACATATGAAGATAACCTAAGACAATGCAAAATAACTCAAAAATCACAAAGATTATACCATCACATGTCCACTAGGGTTTTGATCTCCATTCTTCCTATCTCTATTGATCTTGTTTGATATGCTTGCTCTCAGATTTTTGTATGCACAAGAGCTCAACAAAGAACGGAATGTGGTTGCAAGTAGAATTGTATTGTAGTCAATTGATCCAGTAGTTAGGGTTAGGTAATGAAGAAAGCATCTCCTTAAATAGAAGACACAATAGAAAATGGAGGGTTAAGATTGAGAGGTGTAAAAAGGAGGTCGGCTAGGATTAGAGGGTAGGTATAAGAAATACCAAAATAATGAAAGGGGTAGGTAGTGTAGGAAATAAGAGATGAATGACATGTGTCATGTGTAGAAAAAGATAATGAATTAATTAAATAAATAAAGATTTATTTAATTAATAGAAGAAGTAGGGCAATTAAATAAATAAAATATTTATTTAATATAGGAAAGGGATAATTTAAATAAATAAATGTATTTATTTAAATGAGAAATAAGGCTAGAAGAGGATAAATGAATTAATTAAATAAATAAAGATTTATTTAATTAATAGAAGAATTAGGCTTAGATAATTAAATAAATAAAATATTTATTTAATTAGACATGACAATTTTGGGTGTCTACAGTCTGTAATACCAAACAAAAGAACAATGAAACATTCATGATGCTCCTTCAATGCTGGCGACGTATGGTATCACGATATCCTCAAGATATTCCCGAAAAGGAGAAAATGGAAATCTTCATTGATAACTTGAATGGTGAAATGAGTTATAGACTAAAACTTCAATGCATACCATCTTTCGCTAAATTGATTGAAAATGGCATTCAAGTAGAGGAAGCATGTGTCAAAAAGGGAACACTCAAATTCTACAAGGAAGGAACAAACTCATCAAACTACAATAACCAGAACAACACCAACCTTGACAAATCTTGATTTTGGACTCGAAACAAAAACGAAGGCAACAATGAATCCTATGATCCCAAATCTAAGCAACCAGTGCTTGCATTATCCGGAAATCCTCAAAATACGAAAAATCCTAAAAATGCTAATCCACATGCTAACACATATGTACCAAACATCGATCAAGGACAACTCAACACAAACACCACCAACGATACTCAAAGCACAAACATGAATCCAGGACCTAACCACAATTCATGCAATAACACGAACAATTTCCAAAAGCGTATCTTTGCACCACTAGGGCAATCATTAGAATCAACATTTAGAGAACTTTTGGCAAACAAGATTCTTTCTTTGCCTCCAATCAGCAACTATAAACCCCAAATCAAACCACCTTGGTGGAATGATTCACACTATTGTGATTTCCATCGTAACAAGGTGTAAAGCGGAAAATCGCGATCGAACCCTAAGTGTTCCCCCCACCACTCCAAGGAGAGGGAAAGGAGGTCACTAGGGTTGACGGTTTTCACTTAGGGAAGACTTTACATTCAAAAGAGGGGTTGAAACCCACAAGATCCAATCCCACACAATGCAAGATTGGATTCTAAATGAGTTTCAAGGGTTAAGACAGCAAGGCTACCCTCTTTTGTAAAGAATGTAGATAGAAAGATTAAGCTAGGAATGCATGTAAAGTAAGAAAGATTTGCTTATAAACAGAGATAGGGATACGGGATGAAGCTGCGGACCTGGAATTAGTAGTAAAATGTTGAGACGATGCTGTCCTGCAAATTTGAGCAAAAGTTGACGGGACGATGGCGCCCGGCGTGCACATGGTCCTCCGAAAAATCCGTGAAACGAAGGGGGATCTGTTCGTCTCTGCACAAGGATTCCAGATCTTCAATTACAGCAGCGTACCTGCAACCTACACACAGAAAAGAGAGGACGATTGGGGGGTTAGGGATTAGGGGTTTGCCCTTAGGTCAAACCCCGGTTTTGGAATTAACCAAGAAATGAGAATGCTGTAAACGTAAATGATTGTAATGTAATAAAGTACCAATACCTTGTTGTAAGAATGTTTGTATTCCTACATGCGAAGGTGTAATTGTTGTTGTATGTTGTATGTTGTATATTGTATGTTGTATGTTGTATGTTGTATGTTGTATGTTGTATGTTGTATGTTGTATGTGATATCCTCTTCAATGGTTGAATCCTTGTCTTGAATGCAACACTTAGCCTTGAATGGAGACTTAGAATGATCAATTGCTTGAAGGAATGCTTGAATGTTTGAATATCGCTTCCGCCTCTTTTTCCATCTACCAAAATGGGAGAGGAAAATGTAGTTTATATACTTGCCAATTAGGGTTGAAAGACTAATTTTTTCGACCTTAGGCCGACCAGGAAACAATATTTTCCAATTTGCAAACTTAAAGACCCGAAGCCCCATAAGAGACCGGGCCCAAAATAGGGCTAGGAACCAGGGCGCTGGGCACCATGGTCCCACCTCCAGGGACAGCAGGGTGCAAGGAGGATCAGGCCAGGGTGCTGAAAATTGCAGTTTTTGAAGTCATGAACAAGTTTCGGGGTCTCCATTCAGGTTCAGTGTTGCGTCGCCATCGTGAAGACCCAAATGCGGTCAAAATTGCAAGTGTCGCAATTTTAGGACGCTACACAAGGGTCATAGAACGAACGATTGCATGAGATTGAAACACATGATACAAGACATGATTGATCGAGGTGACTTAATGGTAGATGGTTTCAAAACAAATGGTGATCACATAGCCTTTAAAAATCCTCTCCCAAATTACAACAAAGATGGCGCCTCAACCTTGGATACACGCAGAGCTCGTATCAACCATATCTACAACACCATCAACCACATATCAGCTGAAGATCATCAAGTAAATGTCATCACCATTCGAGATTGGCATGATCATGAATCTGTCAATGTAACAACCCGAACTCATAAATATGTCTTGAAAGGACATACTGCACCTGCAACTACTACACCAAAAATCCAATATGACTTGGTTAGCCAACTACGCAAAACTCCAGCTCAGATATCTATACTAGAATTGTTGAAACTATCACCAAAACACAAAGACATATTGGAACAAGCGCTATTGGAAACCAATGTACCTCAAAATTTGGATACAGACAGATTTCAAGCCATGGTCGCCCATATGACAGGAACTCATAACCTCACCTTCTCAGAGCATGACAATATTTCCTTGAGTCATCCGCATAATACTCCTCTCCATATTGAAGTCATTGTTTGCAAACACCAAGTCAAAAGAGTCTTAATAGATGGAGGAGCCGGACTTAATATATGTACTTTAAAGCTTATCCGTGCATTAGGCTTCTCAGAAGAGTCTATTGATCCCTGCAAGAAGATTACCATAAAGGCATATGATGATGAGGAAAGGTCCTCTAAAGGAACTGTGATATTACCTATTCAAGTGGGGCCAGTGCAAAAAGATATTATATGTCAAGTCTTAGACATAGATCTCACCTACAATATTTTGTTAGGGCGACCCTAGATACATGAAATGCAAGCAATACCTTCTACGTATCACCAGTGTGTCAAATTTCCTTACGATGGACAAGAAATCTCCATATCAGCTGATCATCATCCATTTCAACATTGCAACGCAATGGGGGCAGCCCAAGACAATTTGGTTCCTCATAATAGAGAAAAGCAGTGATCTTTGACATCAGATCTACAAACAACAAAGCCCAACTCCTTATTTGGAGACTTCAAGCAGAAAATGCAAATCAAAGACCAAGGCATGGGAGAATACTCTTTGGAGCCTTTATGTTTGGTCAAATTACCAACATCACCTAGATCTCATGGATTGCCTACTACATCAACACATCTGGCCACTCAGCCCATCACCAAATTTGATGGTACCTTCATCCAATTGGGTACTCTAGCACATGAATCAGAAGACAAGGATGTTCTTAGCTGGTTATACAAGGATGAAGAAGAAGATAATAGAGCAACTGCTTTGGACATTGTTCTCCCAACACACCTATATGGAAAAGGATACTTAATCATGCAGCAAATGGGATATGAAGGTAAAGGACTTATTGAGAAACACAAAGGAGTTACTGAACCTATAAATCTTCCTTCACAACCTAGTAGAAACAAAGCAGGATTGGGTTGTGAGCTCACTTTCCATTTAAAACGGTCGTCCAACATAACTACAAAACCTCAATAGAAAGTAAATAAGAAGTACAAAGAAGAATCCTGGTAGGAAGCACTCTTTGAATCAGCAGAAATAATCCGCAAGACATGGGAACGTCAAGATCAGAAGTTACATCAAGGAAAGATTCTAAGCCACAAGAAGGCCATATCTGCAGCAGTAGCACATGTTCCAACACCAATATCTCAAGAACAAATCATATCATCTCCAGATACCATTATTCCTCCCTGAGGAAGCACAGTCTATGAACAAATCCAGAAAATAGAAGACGGATCTGACACAGAATCAACAAAAACTATCAAAATGGTATCCATCATCAAAGATTTGTTTTCACCATACAACATACCTATTTACAGCATTGATAGAATCTGGGATGAGACCTCTAAGATAGATTCCAATAAATATGAATGGGGTACCTGCTCCAATGCTACTACAGATAGCCCTAATGATAGTGATTCTATATCCCTTTCTCAAGAACAACATAATGCAGAAGATAGACCTCTTGAATTTGGACCACAAAATATCTAGGACACTAAGGAAAGCGAACAAAAACATTACGAACAAGTCTATACGGAAGATAATACCATCAAAGACCTCGACGAAATCCTGGACTTCTTTAAAACCAAGCACAATCATGATGAAAACTCTGTCCTAACACTTACAGTAGCAGACCTTGATCCGCCTAACGAATCCTTACCACTTGTCTTTTCTGACCTCATCGACTGGGATGAACCTAAAACCCATGATATACCAATTTTCCCAGATGATGAATCTATTATCCATTACCTATGTACCGTAAATCCTGAAACAGGCTTTACTAGTGAACAAAGTAATGATGTCTGCCAATCAGGGAGTGCCAAGTCTCTCAGTCGCAAAAATAAACCAAATAAAGGATCTGATGCTGAAAACCAGTCAATGGCAGCTCTAGATCACAAAAAAGTAAAAATAAAGGACGCATCTGAGGGTGAAAACCTTTTTAAGGCACTTAACGATGGGAAACTTGACACTCTTCCTAAGCACTTTCATGAACGATCACCCATATTGATTGAGCCCACTCAATCAATCAACATTGGTACCACGAAAGTAGCCAGAAACATACACCTTGCAGAATCTCTGACAAAGGAAGAAAGATCGGCATTCATCATTTTCTTTAAAGAACAACAAATTAACTTTGCTTGGTCATATGCTGATATGCCCGGAGTGGATCCACACTTAATCATGCATCACTTGTCCATCTCTTCAGGAGTTAAACCAGTCAAGCAAAAGCTATGAAAGATGAATCCACAGGTGGCACTCATGGTCAAAACTGAACTAAAGAAGCTATTAGATGTCGGATTCATCCGACTCATTGACTATGCAGAATGGATTTCCAACATCGTTCCAGTATCAAAACCAGATGGTCGTATCAGAATATGGATTGACTTCAGAGACGTCAACAAAGCTTGTCCAAAAGACGACTTTCCTCTGCCCAGTATCGACATAATTGTAGATCTCATAGCAGGCCATGCAATGCTTTCACTAATAGACGGTTTCTCAAGCTATAATCAAATCAAAATAGCTCCAGAAGATCAAGATAAAACTGCGTTCACGTGTCCTTGGGGAACATATTGTTGGAATGTTATGCCTTTTGGCTTAAAGAATGTCGGAGCCACTTATCAAAGAGCAATGACAACAATATTCCATGACATGATGCACACATTTATGGAAGACTATGTGGATGATTTACTAGCTAAATCCTTCACCAGAGCAGAACATCTCAGCATCCTAACAAAGATTTTTGATCGATTGGAGAAATTCCAAGTCAGGCTCAACCCTAAGAAGTGTGTCTGTAGCGTCCTAAAATTGCGACACTTGCAATTTCGACTGCATTTCGGTCTTCACGATGGCGACGCAACACGCAACCTGAATGGAGACCCTGAAACTTGCTCACGACACTGAAAACTGCATTTTTCAAGCACCCTGGCCTGAACCTCCTTGCACCCTGCTGTCCCGGGAGGTCCAGCGCCCTAGTCCCTGGGTCCTATTTTGGGCCCGGTCTCCTAAGGGGCTCGGGTCTTTTTGTTTGCAATTTGGAAATTACATTTCCTGGTCGGCCTAAGGTCGGGAAAATCAGTCTATCAGCCCTAAATGACAAGTATATAAACTACATTTTTCTCTCTCATTTGGCATGATGATGATGGAAAAGGCGTGGAAATTATACTCAGGCATTCAAGCATTCAAGCATTCCTTCAAGCAATTGATCATTTCAAGTCTCCATTCAAGGCCAAGTGTTGCATTCAAGTCAAGGATTCAACCATTGAAGAGGAGATCACATACTACATGCTACAACATACAACATATAACATACAACATCTAAACCTTCGCACATAAGGATACAAACATCCTTAGAACAAGGTATTAGTACTTGTTTTACAGTCATTTACATTTACAGCTCTTGCTCATTTCTTGGTTAATTCCAAAACCGGGGTTTGACCTAAAGGCAAACCCCTAATCCCTAACCCCCCAATCGTCTTCGCTTTTCTGTGTGTAGGTTGCAGGTACGCGGCTGAAATTGAAGATCTGGAATCCTTGTGCAGAGACGAACAGATCCCCCTTTGTTTCGCGGATTTTTCGGAGGACCGTGGCGTCGGGCGCCATCGTCCCGACAACTTTTGCTCAAATTTGCAGGACAACGCCGTATCGACATTTTACTGCTAATTCCAGGTCCGCAGCTTCATCCTATAACCCGAACTCAGTTTATAAGCGAATCTTTATGACTTTCTATGCATGCTTAGCTTAATTTCCCTAACAACATTTCTTTACAAGAGAGGGTAGCCTTGCTTTCCTAACCCTTGAAATTCATTTAGCATCCAACCTTACATTGTGTGGGATTGGATCTTATGAGTTTCAACCCCTCTTTTGAATGTAAAGTCTCTCCCCTAAGTGAAAAACCATCGAATCCTAGCGAACCTCCCTTCTCTCTCTCTTCGGAGTCGGAAGAGGGGAGAACAACTAGGGTTCGACCGCAATTTTTCCGCTTTACAGTGTCTTCGAGGTTACATCAGGCAAGTTACTAGGCTATATAGTCTCAGCTAAAGATATTGAAGTAGATCTAGCAAAGGTACAAGCCATTATGGACATGCCACCACCAAAGAATATCAGTCAACTCAGATCTCTACAAGGACAACTTCAATCAATCAGGCGATTCATCACTCAACTAGCAGATAAAAGTCTACCATTTAACCATTTGCTACACAAAAATGTACCATTTAGATGGGAGACCAAGTGTGCAAAATCTTTTTACCAAATCAAACAGTACCTGATGAATCCACTAGTTCTGGTAACACCAGTCGCAGGAAAGCCTCTTATACTATATATCTCAACAACAGATATATCACTAGGGGCACTATTGGCACAAGAAGATCAATAAGGAAAGGAACGGGCCATATATTACATCAGTAGGACATTAAATGGCTATGAACTCAACTATACATTCATTGAAAAAGCTTGCCTAATAGTGGTCTTCGCATCTCAGAAGTTTCGACATTATATGCTAGCACACACCATTAAGCTAGTCGCAAAGATTGATCCTCTCAAATATCTACTCAGCAAGGCAGCTCTTACAGGCCGATTGGCTAAATGGGTCATGATTCTGAGTGAATTCGACATCCAATACACAGAAAGATGAGCCATCAAAGGACAAGCAATTGCAGATCAGTTGGTTGAAGCACCGCTACCAGGAAAACAAACCATGGAGATTGAATTTCCAGATAGGGATGTTCTTGCTCTTTCTACCACACAATGGACCCTATACTTTGATGGATCCTATACACAACATGGTTCAGGGGCTGGCATTTTATTCATCACTCCTGAAGGACACACTATAGCAAGATCATGTAGGCTTATGCTTCCATGCACAAATAATGTGGCTGAATATGAGGCATTGGTTATAGGCATCAAAATAGCCATAGAATGGAAAATCACAAAGTTAAAAGTCTATGGAGACTCACAACTAGTCGTCAATCAAATCAATAACAACTATTAGACAAAAGATGACAAGCTACTACCCTACAAGCGAATGGTGGATGAATTCAAACAGTATTTTGTGCACATCACCTTCGAACAAATACCAAGATTGAACAATAAAGCAACCGATGCAATGGCTACTATCGCTTCATTACTACAAATTCCAGAGTAACAGAGTCGTTATGAGTTCCTGGTAGAGCAACTGTTCTCCCCCGCTTATGACCACTCTGAATCCCATGTTATCTATGCCTTGACTGGTTCAGATTCTCCATTATATGGACCAATATACGACTACCTCAAGCACAATATCTTACCAATTGACCAATCCCGTAACCAAAAATGTAACTTTATCCGACAAGCTGCCCGTTACACCCTTACCGCTAATACTTTGTATCATCGAGGTCTAGATGGTACTCTTCTTTGTTGCCTTGATCGTAATGATTCTGATTCTGCTTTACATGAGCTTCACAAAGGTATTTGTGGCACACATTCGAGTGGTACTACTCTTGATAAAAAGCTTCTACAGATGGGATACTACTGGCCTACAATGGAGAAAGACTCATACCACTTCGCTAAGAAATGTCCTAAATGTCAAATCCATGGTAATCTGATACATGCACCAGCACAGGAACTGCAGCCATTTACAACATCCTCACCCTTTTGTCAGTGGGGACTAGACTTAGTTGGCAAAATTCATCCTTCGTCTTCAAACGGACACAAGTTCATTATAACTGCAACAGACTACTTTACCAAATGGATCGAAGCAATTCCCATGACCACAGTAACTGGAAAACAAATTGCCTCTTTTATCCTAAATTATCTGATCTGCAGATATGGTATTCCAAGTTCGATCATTACAGATAATGGACGACCTTTCAAAAACCAAGATGTACAAGAACTATGTGAAAAGTTCAAAATTCAACATTGGTTCTCTACACCATACTACCCACAGGGCAATGGTCAAGCAGAAGCATCCAACAAGACAATCTTGAAAATCCTAAAGAAAACAGTGAATGATGCAAGCAAAGATTGACACGTACAACTCAATCCAGCACTTTGGGCATACAAAACCAGCATCCGCACAACTACAAGAGCAACACTATACTCATTGGTATATGGACCAAAGACCATTTTACCCCTAGAGGTAGAAATTCCATCTCTCAGAGTCTCTTTGAAAGGTTTAATCCCAGATGAAGAGTATCGAGTTAACCGACTGCAAGAACTCGAACTATTAGATGAAAGACGCCAATAGGCTTACACTCATCTCAAAGCATATCAGCAATGCATGTGCAGAAGCTATAATCACAAGGTCATTCCCAGAAACTTCAAAGTCGGTGACCTAGTCCTCAAAGAAAATCCGAGAAATCAGCAAGATCAAGAAAAGAAAGGGAAATTTGAACCTAACTGGTTGGGTCCCTATGTCATCATATCAGTCTATGGATCAGGTGCCTATCAGCTAACAACTTCAGAAGGAGATGTGCTCGACGAACCAACTAACAACATCCATCTGAAGAAGTACTATACTTAAGTAGCCTAGTGCATAGAAAAAGCCAAAAACAATAAAAAAAAAAGAAAAATCATCCAGAAAAAACAAAAACAAAATACAATAAAAACAAATGGTGAAAACCTGGTAAACAGGCACTCTTATGAAAGAACGACTCCTCTATCTATCTATATATACCATTTTATCCGTATCTGTAAAAACATTATCGGCCATCGCCTGACACTTAGCACATATCCATTTAGGACATACTTAGCATAGTCACTATCCTGGGTTATCCATATATATCCTCTTACCACATTCCACCATGGCTTGGAAATCACTGTACATGATCATATCAAGAAGCACACTCAGCTAGGGGCATTAAATCGTTCAAAACTTGCAAACGGTCAAGACATCAAAACTATTTGCAAAATTCAGAAACATGACATCCAACAACTAAAACTACACTTCATCGCAAAACAAAACAAAACAATTCACAAAAATACCAAGGATGGATGATTTTCTGAAGTACTAAATGTTGCATTATCGCATAAAAATCTTGACTATTTTTGCATTTTTGAACTTTTTAAATTATTGGATGCTCTTCCTTTTCTCACTAAATGCTTCAAAGCTAGAGATCATGGGGAACTTCCAATATTTTCTTAGTCTTCTGTCTGGGAAGCGATCACTTGTACTGTGTGAATACTTGCCTCGAGACGTGATACATTGAATATCACTGAAAGCTTGATTCCACTTCACGCATACAAATGATTTAATCTTGTCTATTTACGCAATACGCACTTAGGTCATCCTGGTTCAATTATACCTTGACGCTTGTGCTATCTTGCAAAATCAAACATCATGTAAATTTTTCTCAGGTCATCATGGTTCAATTATACCATTATGCTTGTATAAATTTTCAACATATCCTAAACAAATCAATGCTCAATGATGATACCTACAAAGAAAGCAAACAACATATGGCTATATCAGATGGCAAATACAAAATGAAGATGCTACCAAAAACATAATTGCATATCATTTTAAAATAGCTGCATATCATTTTACAATTAATTGCATAACATTTTACATTTAGTTACATATCATTATCATACATCTCATTTTCAAGATACATCTCATCAAATCATACATCTCATTTTCAAGATATATCTCACAGCCTATCAAATCATACATCTCATTTTCAAGATACATCTCACAGCATATCAAATCATACATCTCATTTTCAAGATACATCTCACAGCATAGAAAAGCATACATCCTGCATCATACATTATATCATATATTTAAGCATTGCATCATCATAAAGTAAAGAAATAACCCACATAACATGCATCCATATAAACACACCACATGATCAAAGAAAATGGTGCCGTATATATATATATATATATATATATATATATATATATATATATATATATATATATATATATATATATAATGATCAAAATGTACAAAATGTATCAACATTGTGTCCAGTACAAAGAATACAATGATAAAAAATACAACAGAGACCATGTCTCTCAAGTATGACTATCCCCTAACAGAGATGGTCTGGCTCCAAATGTCCCCGCCCCTGGATCTCCAGGAGGGTCCTGTCTCGGTGGCCCTGTGACACCTCGGCTCTCAGACCGCGACCTAGTATCTCGAGATCGACTAGATCTCGACTATGCAAAGCTCTGTACTCGACGATCCTTGGGTACTGCCACCGGTAGTACTCCACCTCCCGAGCTCTCAATGCCAGCTCTCTCAGGGGGTCTCTCATCGGACCACCTGTCGCTACTCTCTGCATACTGGATACCAGCTCCTCCGCTCGCCCCCTCCGCTCTATCTTCGTATCTCCCTCAGTAGTCAACTGCGCAATCTGTCGCTGATATGTCAACACTTGTGCCTATAGCTACTCTACAGTCACCTGCAAGGTCCAAATCTGAGCATCCTCAATATGACTAGGGACCCGAATCCGTAGCAGTACCTGTGCTGGGGCAACCCCTCCCACTCTGTCTATCCTCAGTGCCAGAGGTGGGAGCACATATGTCCTCCTCCTCAGCGCTGGTTGTCTAGCCTCATCCGTACCACCCACTACAACTAACACCTCCCCCGCTCTCCCCTCTCCACCAGCTCCAATAGCCAATCCACCTCTCCCCCTGTCTATCGCTGCTTGTCTCACTGCTCTCTCCACACCTCTATCTCCTCTCCTCCCTCTATCTCCTCGTTTCCCTCTAACTCCTCTACCTCGTCATCCTCCTCCATCTCCTCCATCATCCCCATCATCCTCATCATCTCCCTCTCCCTCTTCATCATCATCATCGAATGATGGCCACATCTCCTCAAGATCAGATATCCTGGCCACCGCCCGTGCAGCAAACAATCTGGCAAACTCATCAGTCATGCCCGCGTCCAGAATCTCCGGGGCATAATCCCATATCTGCCCTGCCAAACCGACAAACTCCTCCACCGCCACTGCGCTATCAATGGTCGGGCCCCAATCAGCTACATCCTGCCTACGTCGTGCATATAGGTAAGCTCCCTGAGGAATACCCTGTTGGCGCCTGTAGACACCTAAAATTGTCATGACTATTTAATTTTATTTATTTAATTATCTAAGCCTATTTCTTCTATTAATTAAATAAATTTTTATTTATTTAATTAATTCATTTATCCTCTTCTAGCCTTATTTCTTATTTAAATAAATACATTTATTTATTTAAATTATCCCTTTCCTAAATTAAATAAATATTTTTATTTATTTAATTGTCCTACTTCTTCTATTAATTAAATAAATATTTATTTATTTAATTAATTCATTATCTTTTTTTACACATGACACATGTCATTCATCTCTTAATTCCTACACTACCTACCTCTTTCATTATTTTGGTATTTCTTTTACCTACCCTCTAATCCTAGCCGACCTCTCTTTTTACACCTCTCAATCTTAACTCTCCATTTCATATTGTGTCTTCTATTTAAGGAGATGTTTCCTTCATTGTCAAACCCTAATGACTAATTTTGAAGACTTGGCTACACTACGATCATACTTGCAACCACATTCCGTTCTTTGTTGAGCTCTTGTGCACATAAAATCTGAGAGCAAATATATCAAGCAAGATCAATGGAGATAGGAAGAATGGAGATCAAAACCCTATTGGACATGTGATGGTATAATCTTTGTGATTTTGAGTTATTTGCATTGTCTTAGGTAATCTTCATATGTTATGGTGGATCTTTGTTCATTGTTAGGCTAGGGTTTAGTGGTTGGATTCATTTAGCCTTTCAATATTGTTGTTATTGTTATCCCTTTTCACCATATACATTTTGGCATGCCCGGTGGGACTCTTGTCCCTTTGCATTTAACATTTTTGTTGCAGATTTTGCATTTTTGAAGTTGCAGATCGGACATTTTTCGATGGCATTTTAGGTATTTCCGCGTCTGCGAGCGTTCGGATCACGTCTCTGAGTTTCAGAAGCGTCTGCGAGATCGGGAACCGCGTCTGTGTTTTTGTCAAAATTTATTTTGCAGGTTTCCGGAAGCTGCGTCTGTGTTTTCTAACCGCGTCTGAGAAGTCTCTACCCGCGTCTGCATCCGGGAAAAGCGTCTGCGTTCTCTGAGCGCGTCTGTGCATCACAGAACCGCGCCTGTGTCATACAGACGCGTCTGTGTCTGGTATAACTGCGTCTGTGTTTTTTGTTTTGAAATTTTTCAGTTTCTCTTTGTTTCATTTTTCAGATTTCGCGTTTAGGGTTTCAGATCTGGTTATTTTTGCACTAACCCTTTCAAATCTAGCTAACCAAGTTTGTGCAGCTTGTTTTGGAGGCAAAAACGTTTTTTGTTGAAGGCCCCTTTTTCACAAAGTCTTTTGGGTTTTTCTAAAATTTACCTAACTTGTGTGCTTACAGGAAGGGGTTATCATTTGAAACAACCCAAACTACTAACAATCTTGTTGCAGGGCCTTAGCTAGGGTTTTGTAATTTTGTTGTGTGCCTTGTTTTCATAGATTAGCAAACACTTCCATTGGTGCACTAAAATTGAATCATTGTCTTTTGTGTCTTGAGCAATAGGCTCTTTTTGTTTAATCTTTAGAGGGCCTATCTTCCCGTGTGGTCATTAGGACTACTAGTGAGAAGAGAACGACCCAAGTGGTAGCAAAAGAAAAACCATCTTCTTCCAAGCCACTATAAACAAATGTATTCATGGTGAAAACTATGAATAACATGTGTTGATTAGTTCATACCGACACTATGTCTCCCCATAAACCCGTTTGATCAAATTTATTTGATCATTTGTAGGGCGTAACCCCTACCGGCTGGGAGCCTTCTGTATTTACAGAGCTGAAAGTGCCGCATGTATGGCCACACGAGAGGATGCCCTTACTAGCACCTTTTTGTTTTAGAATCCCAAATCCTTCTAGTTGTTGAGGCAGGAGGTCAGACCTCTGGTAGCGGCCTACACACATACGGTTCTTAGTAGAGATACAAAGTTCGCCATGGGGAGTTTTCATGGGGACTGATGCTTGGCTGACCCGAGAAGTGAGTGCCGAGGGTGAAGCCAGTGAGGTCAAGCATCTAAGTATCCGCTTTGAATAGCGTAGCCTCAGGGGTAAAACCCTATGTGGGATCAACAACTATTGTCTTGGCCAACCATAAGATTTGTGCTTGTCTTATGCTAAACACTCAAACATTCAAGACCAAACAACAAAACATTGGGTCTTTTGTGTCTTCAAGTGTATGCAAAACATTTTACATCACACAACACACTTTTGGAGTCTAAACACTTGTAAACATTGAGTCCTCATCCACATTGTGTGCTCTTGTCACGAAAAACAGTCAAACAGTTAGATTTGGTCACAACAAAACAACTTCACAGATTGAAAAAATTGCACGAAGTTTACAGAAACACGTCTGTGTCTGTTTTAACCGCGTCTGGGTCATCTAAGCGCGTCTGTGAAGGGCAGAATAGCGTCTATGTTTTTATCAGCGTCTGTGTTTAATAGAGAAGCGTCTATGTCTGGGAATCGCGTCTGTGAAGTATACAGAGGTGTCTGTGTCGGGAATTGAAAACTTTTACAGTCCAGCAAACAGAGAAAATTAGTTTCGGAATACTTGAGCTTCCTAGGTTGTCTCTTCAGGTTTCATCTAGCATTCAACCTGTCCTAAGGTCTCATACAGTCCATCATTGCTTCACATCTCATTTTACATTCATACTTGTCTAGACTTGAGTCAAAAAGGTCACTTGCTTGTCCTCACTATACTCTTTTAACACACTACATACAACTACACTTTGCTAAGTGGTCCCTCATCAAGGTTTCTTACCTTTGGGTCTCATTTGGTCTTACGTAGAGTCAAGGTCAACTTACCTCATCAAGAGAAACAATCATCTCTTTGGAAGTCACACCTACTCTACTACTTACCTACTTGGTCTTACACTTTGGACATTGCAAGAACACCTCAAGATTCATTTACACTCCATACAACTCTTAGTCTTCCATACTCTTGTCTTTTTTTCATCTAGTCTCTCACATCTTGGTCAAACACCTAGTTCATGGTTGAAACCCGCCTTCAAAAATCTAGGAGAATTGCTAAAGAAGCTCAAGAATTCGCAAACATGAGTTCTTATGAGTATGACAATGATCTATTCTTCAATCCTGAGCACACTACATTACCAGACATGGATGTTTATAGAAACAATCCAAATGTGGAAAACGCAAACACTATAAACAACAATACTACACATAATGACAATGTGGACAACTCTTCAATATTATCAGCAGACATAGAAGAATGGAGATCAAAATCCTATTGGACATGTGATGGTATAATTTTTGTGATTTTGAGTTATTTGCATTGTCTCAGGTAATCTTCATATGTTATGGTGGATCTTTGTTCATTGTTAGGCTAGGGTTTTGTGGTTGGATTCATTTAGCCTTTCAATATTGTTGTTATTGTTATCCATTTTCACCATATACATTTTGGCACGCCTGTCTCTGTACATACCTGGGAATCTGCACCTGTCTCTGTACCTGTGCCTGCCTCTGTACCTATCTCGGTGCCTGTCTCTGTACATGCCTGGGAATCTGCACCTGTCTCTGTACCTGTGCCTGTACTGGCACCTGTCCCTGCACCTGTCCCTGTCTAGGTCCCTGTGCTCTAGGACCCTGTGCTGCTGGTACCTGCAGGGGCAATCCACCACGACCCCTCATCACCTGGGCTGCTCCCTCCTATCCTCCCTCTCTCCGAGGTGCCACCCTCCTCTCTCCCACTACTCCCCTCCGTCTCCGTCGGCCTTAGCCTCCATCCCCTCCACCATCATCATCATCATCCCCTCCAACCTCTCCCTCCAGCAGCTCTCCCGGATCTGTCAACCGCGGAAACGGATGCTCTGCCCAATATGCAGAGTACTCTGCATCCATACCTGCATCCTCAACCTCTAGCCACATATCCCAAGGTAGTGGCATCATCTCTGTCAGCTGTGTCACGGCCTGATCATACGATAACAATGGCCCGAACTATGTCTGATCCTTGACTGTACGGGCGTACATACCCGAGCCTCGTGGCATCCTCTGGATCCTGCCAAACTGTCGGCCTACCCTATCCACCAGCTGCCTCTCCAGAATGTAGAGCGTCCGCCCAATCAGATATCTGCTCCTGAATGTATACGACAGCTCTACGGCATCATCCTCCCACTCCTCGCACCCCAGGTACGGCCTCTAGATGACCACATCAATGTCATCTATCACACGCCTCCAGTGCTCTAACCTGCCAATCCGAGGCTGTGACGTAATCATATCATAAAGGTGTACAAAGCTCCGCCCATGCCCTCTTCCCCTGAAGTGAATCGGCCGTGTGATAGGCAGATGCTCATATGCCCACACCTGTAACAGTGTCACTCCGCAGCCCAAGCCCACTGATCCATGGTAGACGAACTGATGCAGCTCATAATACAGATGCGTCAGGACGCATGGACCCCATGCATATCTAGTGTGCTCAGTCACCAGTATCTCCAGTGCTCCTCCCCAGCCCACTGCCAACCCCCGTGTCGCCCTGTCTGGACACAAGATCCCACTGATGGCTCCTCCGATCATAGCTGGCAAGGCTAACCCTATCGCGGTCATGGTATCCCATGCCACGTGCCCTGCTCTCATCTCCAGCCCGGGATCCTAGAATACCCGTCTCAGCGCCTCTCTGTCTCCATCTCGATCGTATGGGATCAGCTCTCCATCGATCGGTATGTGCAGTATCCTATATACATCCTCGAGGGTCACTGTCATCTCCCCCATCAGTAAGTGAAAAGTACAAGTCTCGGAGTGCCATCTCTCCGCCAACGCAGTCAACAAACCCATGTTTGCTCGAAACTCAGGCACATAGAGTATATGTCTGAGGCCCATCTCCTCAATCGCAGCTCTGTCCTCAAACGACAACTCTGGTCGCAATCTCTGTGTAGACGGGAATCTCTCTCGTGACTCCAACATAGGCAGATACTCCTGCAGTCAAACAATCGAATCATGTCAGTTATCGTGGCATTCACTGTTTATCACAAAATACTACTTGCTATCTTAATGCATATGGTTATCTATTCTAGTGACACTCATTGTTCATCACAAAGTGTTGCTATCTATCCTAGTAGTGCTCCCTGTTCATCACAAAGTACTACGTGTGTGACATTCCCTGTTCATCACAAAGTGTTACTCACATTTAGCACTCCCTGTTCATCACAAAGTGCTGCTCATCCTTTGGGTACTCCCTGTTCATCACAAAGTACTCTATCTTGGTGCTCACCATTCATCACAAAGTGCCTTGATCTATCCTAGTCTTCCTAGAGGACTTGCTTGAGTGTATCCTCTCAGCAGCATATCCAATCGACAGCGTATGTTCCTCACAAAACTGCAGATTTGACCTAGAAGACCAAAACCATGCATTTTTACACATAAACGCGCTTTAAACTCATAAACGCGCTTTTTGACTGCACAAACGCGCTTCTGCAACACAGACGCGCTTTCTGGACATAAACGTGCCTACATTATGCACAAACGCGTCTTAGGAACCTAAACGCCCCTACATGACACAAACGCGTTTGAAATTCACAAACGCGGCCACATTAAACGCAAACGCGGTCCCAAACGTAAACGCGCCTGGGACCGACACAGATGCAGTTGCGCATTTTTGCATTTTTTTGGTACCCTGTTCCTAGCACATTTATGGCTACCTACTGAGCATTAATGACAAAAATTGAAATGCGTGAAAGTACGAGGAGGTTTGGCGGTACTTACCGGCTCTCCTGCCTCTGCTGGCCTCTGGAATCGACAAACGCGGTTTAATCTGTATACAAAGGCCATCGCTGCTGACTGCTGCTGCTCTTTTCTCGCTCTGCATTGTGATCTCGTGATGGTGTGGATGACAATGAGGATGTCTTTTGCCCGTGGTCTATCTTATAGCCTACCCTAGCCCCTCGCCTTCATTTCCCGAGTCAGTATTCTTCATCCCGTGACTTTGTCACTTTATTCGGTCAGTCTATTCTAGCCTTTTCTTTCTTATCGAGAGATTGTCTGCAATCTTTTCAGACATTTTCATCCAATCTTTCGAGGGGGCATATCATTCCCATTCTGGGGCAACTTTGTATCAGTTCATCTTATCTTCTTTGAAACAACGCGACAAGCCGCATTGTCTCAAAGAGGGGCAAAATGTAGACACCTAAAATTGTCATGACTAATTAAATAAATATTTTATTTATTTAATTATCTAAGCCTATTTTTTCTATTAATTAAATAAATTTTTATTTATTTAATTAATTCATTTATCCTCTTCTAGCCTTATTTCTTATTTAAATAAATACATTTATTTATTTAAATTATCCCTTTCCTAAATTAAATAAATATTTTTATTTATTTAATTGTCCTACTTCTTCTATTAATTAAATAAATCTTTATTTATTTAATTAATTCATTATCTTTTTTTACACATGACACATGTCATTCATCTCTTAATTCCTACACTACCTACCTCTTTCATTATTTTGGTATTTCTTTTACCTACCCTCTAATCCTAGCCGACCTCTCTTTTTACACCTCTCAATCTTAACTCTCCATTTCATATTGTGTCTTCTATTTAAGGAGATGCTTCCTTCATTGTCAAACCCTAATGACTAATTTTGAAGACTTGGCTACACTATGATCCTACTTGCAACCACATTCCATTCTTTGTTGAGCTCTTGTGCACATAAAATCTGAGAGCAAATATATCAAGCAAGATCAATGGAGATAGGAAGAATGGAGATCAAAACCCTATTGGACATGTGATGGTATAATCTTTGTGATTTTGAGTTATTTGCATTGTCTTAGGTAATCTTCATATGTTATGGTGGATCTTTGTTCATTGTTAGGCTAGGGTTTAGTGGTTGGATTCATTTAGCCTTTCAATATTGTTGTTATTGTTATCCATTTTCACCATATACAACGCCCAAACTGTCTCAAAACTCGGGTCACCACAAACCTCTTGATGACAAATGGGGTCCTCCTGATCAAATATCTCGTCTTGAATACAAAGGGCATCTCTAGCCCGTCCTCCGCCCACGCCTCACAACCTGTATACGGTCGCCATGTGACCGTATCAATATCATCTAGTACTCTCCTCCAGTGCTCTAGTTTGCCCAGCTTCCGCTGGACAACTAGACCCTTGTATCCATAAGCATATGCCGCTCCAATGGGCCTGTCTCTTTCTGCTAATGGCCTCGCAGCTGGAATGTGCTCCGAGCACCATACCTATAACAATGTCACGCCAGCTGACAAACTGTCGTAACTAAAGTATACCACCTCGTGTAGGCCCCTGTACAGATGGGCCAGCATAGCTGATCCCCATGAAAACCTCCGGCCCTGTGTGACCATCTCCTCTAATACCAGCCCCCATCCTACAGAAAATTTCTTTGATCTACGATCAGGACAAAGGAATCTACCAATAAACCCTGCTAGTACGGATGGCAGTGGTGCATAATCCAGGTCTAAGAACTCCTGCCATGGGATCTCATAGCCACAGACTGTCTCATTGTGGAAGATGTGGCGCAGTGCCTCTGTACCACCCTCCTCTGACTGCTCATATGGTAGTAGTGCACCTACTACGGGAATGCGCAGGATCCTGTAACAGTCCTCTGGTGTGACTGTCATCTCTCTAGTAGCAAAATGAAAGGTGTTCATGTCGCTGTGCCACCTCTCTGCAAGTGCTGTCAGTAGCCCTCGATTCACAGTGAACCGAGGCATATCCAAAAGGAAAGTCAAACCGCATCTCTCAATGATATCAAGGTCGGCCTGCGACAACCGTGGTATTAATGTCCACAGCCTCGAAAATCTCTCCCACGACTGCACCACACCCAATCGCTCCTGTCAATAAGCAAAATGAATTCAATATCAGTTTCCACATTCAAACAAAGATATCAAAATCAAACTCACATCAATAACATGAAACAATTTGCTCATCTACATCAAGTTCAAAATCCTATCATTTCATATCAACTTGTAAAACAACTCAAGTTTTCCACCCATATCAGCTTGTAACACAACTCAAGTTTCCAACCCATATCAGCTTGTAACACAAATCAGGCTTCACACATTGAACTTGAAACATAGTACGCAAATAAATCATATTTTGATCAAAACACCACATTGATATCTCTACATAACTTGAAATATCGCAAATCAAAACAAGTTATATCGACACTCATATTAGACAAACCCATAAAATCATGACAGCACGACACAACAAATTCACAAATCACCTCATCTTGAAATTTTTTTCCAGATGCGCTAAAATAGACACCCGCTGCGCTAAAATCCCCCCACGCACTAGGCTATTTTTTTTACGCGCTAATCTATTCACCTTATGCGCTAGACTAACTCTACGCGCTACTCTTTCCCCCCCCCACGCGCCACCTAACCTACCCTACGCGCTAAAACCTATCCACACGCTAACCTACACCTCGATGGCGCTACCTGTGCGACCCTATGCGCTAGGTCTACCCTACGCGCTAAAACCCCTTACCCATGCAAACCCTTGCGGCCCCTATGCGCTATGTCTACCCTACGCGCTACCCTGCTGACCTGACGCGCTACCCTACACTCGGCATGCACTATTTTAACTCCATGCACTAACCTAAATTTCCTATGCGCTACCCTATTTTTTTCAGATGCAGCCCTAAAAAATCAGCTTGATGCTCTACTTAAAACTTCATATGCACTAATCTATGACTTGGACGCGCTAAAACGCTAAAACTGAATTTTAAAAATAAAAAAAGGACCAAAAACGACCAAATCAAAAATAAAAAAAGGGTCAAAAGTGTTGACTTACTGGTGGTCCATACGCTGCAGGTCTCCGGTACCTTCGAACGTGCTCAAAACGGTGTTTATGATACGGAATAGGCATTTTGACTTTAGACCAAATTCTCTTTCTCCAAAGTCAACAAGGCACAAATGAATCAAATCAAAGCCCTTTTCCCCTTTTATAGGAGGAAAGTGAAAATTAGGGTTAGCCAAATGGACCTGTAATGCGGTTGCAGTCTCCCCTATACCCTAACATTTGTAAATTATCGGGAGATGAATCAATTTACACATATTTCACATAGACGAAATCATACACATCACACACAATTCATCAAATCCAATCAAAATTTTCAAAATATTGATTTATCTCCCGAGGGGCATCACCATCAAATATCAAATCTGGAGCATCACACATCAAATCAAATCTGGGGCACGACTTGCAAATCATAAGAGCGACACAAAAATTGCATTTGATCATAAAATCATAATAACGCATCATTTTCTTTGAAATAACATGTGCACACATGTCACTTCAAAGAGGGGCAAAATGTAGACGTATAAAAATGACCATATTCCTAAATGAATATTTTATGTTCATTTCTCTATTTAATTAAATCCAATTTAATTAAATTACCTGCATTCCTCTATTTAACTAAGTAAATTACTCAATTTATTTAAATTAAATTCACTATACCCATTTAATGAATAAATCATTTTATTTAATTAAATCCCCCCTATCCACTTTTAATTAAATTCAAATTTAATTAAATAGTTTATCCTAAAATTGAATAAATCTAATTTATTTAATTTCCCCAAATTGCAACCAAATTGAATTGAATTAAATTAATTTTATTTCAATTAAAGTCTATTATCCCTCCATCCACTTACTTCCTAACCCCTTCCTAAATTCTTTTAGACCCTTCTAATCGCTTCTAATTAGCCTAACCCATCTTCTAAACTTTGTCACATCCCCAAGCAAAGGGAGGTCACTTCTCAAAACCTCAAAGTCTTTGATAACCATTAAAGGCTTCAAGTCTTCAACCACTTAATTCCCTAAAGTCTTCATAACCATTAATGGTTAACTCAAACCCTCTTACATGGTTAAAGAATTTCTTTTAACTCAACCTTCACCCAACCCAAGGGTCTCATCAAACCTCATATGCTTTGACCCTGATTATCTCTTAATCATTTGCACAAAGGTTTATCCTTGGATTAACTCTTAATCCATTGGGTAAGCCTAACTTAAGCTTAACCCTTATCTCTAGATGACCATGAGGTCTTCTCAGGCATTTAATGTCTCCAACCCCTTCTCTCAACCCAACCCTATGTTGACACTTGTCACCATTTCATTGGTGCAAATTGCAAACATGGATCCCCAACTTTCAAACTCAACCCTTGATCAACTCTTTTAATCCTGACCATCCATTGCCCTATTTTTGCTATAAATAGAGCTCTCGTTCCTCCATTTTGATCATCCTTCAAAGTTTGTAGTATCACACTTATGCTCAAATGCATTCAAGCTTTCATATCATTTTATGCTCATCATTTCAGCCTCTCTTTTAGATAGAAATTAGTCTAAATATGCATGTTTAGAATACTTTCTTTATCATTAGCTTAAATCATTAACTAATATATCATGTTAGGATAGTATTCATACTAACCTTGTCATCTTATAATCTAGTTTATTGCATTTTAAGATCACGCATAGCTTAGGATACATTTAATTCTAAAATCTATCAAAGCATCCCTCGTTCTTGCATTTGCCATCCCTAAACCATTTTGCTTAGTGATCTAAGAGCAAAAACATTGGTTTGAGGGACCGTGTAAGATAGAGAACCATGGGACCCACCTTGGGAAGTTGAGTGATACTTCGTTACTCCATAGCTTGCACCAAAAAGTCCTGTGTGTGTGTGTGGACAAGTCTTTTGGAACATTTTTCACATATTGAGTTCTATCAACCCACTTTTCCCGCATACATTTCTTTTAACTCAAATGCGGGAAAAGTGGGTCGATAGAACTCAATATGTATAATATCGAGGAATGCGGGTAATTTAACCATGGGGAGAGGAGAGATGCGTAGTTTTAGTTGTTGGATGTCATGTTTCTTAATTTTGCAAATAGTTTTGATGTCTTTTAAATAAATTGAGTAATTTACTTAATTAAATAGAGGAATGCAGGTAATTTAATTAAATTGGATTTAATTAAATAGAGAAATGAACATAAAATATTCATTTAGGAATATGGTCATTTTTATACGTCTACACACGTTAGTAGTTTTTAGACGTTTTTTTTTTCGAGGGTGTCCACTTTTTTGCACACCATCTTGGTGCACTTACCCTTAAATCTATTAAATTATTAATAATATTAATGTGGTAATAAACTTTAAAATATAATACTATAATAATAATAAATTTAAATCATGTTAAAATTATATTTTAATATTTAAATCGACAATAAATAAAATTCAACCTAACCTTAATACTAAACCAAAATAAAACGTACTCGATTAAATCAAACCCTAACACAAATTTAATGTTGACTTTAAACCAAATTGAATTGACCCGTAATCCCATAGCAAATTAAACCTAAACCCTATTCCAAATTGAACCAAAACCTTTAACGAAATTGAACCCTAACCCCCGCTCCCCCCCTTCCCCCCTCTCTCTCTCTTATTTACTCAATCTTTCTTCTTTCTCTTTCATGTACATTCCATCTCTCCTCAATCTCTCTACCCCTCTCTTTATATCCCTCTTAGTCTTCTTCCTATCTCTTTCCCTATCCTTATCCCTCCATATTACCCCCCTCCCCCCCTCTCTCTCTCTCTCTCTCTCTCTCTCTCTTGTTATCTCTCATCTCTTCCTCCCTTGCTCACTCACCATGCCACCTATCTATCTATTTCTCTACCCCTCTCTCCCTTTCACTTCCTATCTATCTATATATATATATATATATATATATATATATATATATATATATATCATCCTCTTTATCTCTCCCTTTCTATCTCTATCTTTATCTCTACCTCTACCTCTCTCTATCTTTTTATCTATTTGTCTCTCTTTGTCTCTTGCTCTATCTTCATCTTCACCCATCCTCGCCTACCCCCTTCCCCCACCCCTCCGCCCATCGCCCTCTATCTAGACTTCAACATCAACATCTCTTTGTCTCTCTGTCTGCATTTCTATGCATCTCTCCTCTCCCCATCGTAAACACATGAGCCTATTGATAATGGAGCCCTATTATCTTTTTGATTCATAAATTTTGTTGCAGTTGTGTTTAGATACCTTTAAGTAGATGCATAATTAATTTGAATCAGTCACTTCTTCATTGATACCCTTGTTGCACAAAAAATGTCATTTGCTAAATAGCCTACTAATTGAGCTCACATACTACACAAATGTATGCTTAAAAAAAAAAAATTAGACCAATTTTTTTCCCTAATTGACATTCCAAGGTATAATAGTAAATAATATTTTTAATATAAAATTATTATAAATCATTTATATAATTAATGGAAAGAGCGTTGCAAAGAAAAAGAAAACAGAAAACGTCACCAAACCCTAAATAACAAGACCTAACCCTAAAAAAGATCTTTAAATTACGTTCGACACCCTCAAAGCATTGAAACCCTAATTCGCGACCTGTTTATGCTGTGCCTTTCATTCGTCTTCTTTTTTCTGTGCAGGCAAGAGCAGCAGCGGCCATGGAAGCACGGGCCAGCAGAACTGGCGTTGAGGACGGCTCTGCTTGCGTGTCTGTTATAATTGCTTATTAAGTTTTTTAATGAAAGAGGATCAGGGCAGTCGGAACGGCATGTTTGAACTCCGCACGACGTGATCGCAGATCATAAAGCTCAAAAAGAAAATCACATGCCATTGTGGTGAGCTTCTGAGGGGCGAAAGGTACCTCGTTCACCTGTGCCTCCTCTTGTCACGGCACAACCCGCGTTCTTGGTCTCTGTCTTCCACAGATTAATAAGCCGCTATCCCAGTTTAGGGATCTGCTTCCGGTAGGGTTAAAAAAGTAATTTTATTAAAAGTTAGTTACTAAGATCTATTTTTTATTTAATTTGCGTCGCGGGATTAAGGAGGTTTCCACTGTAGGTGTGTAACCGAATCAAAATGGTACAAAAAAAAGAGGGGAAATTGCATAGATGTAGATCTGAAACGTAAAGGAAGGTACTAGAAATTACAAAGTTTCCAAGTAATATTTCCTTTTTTTAGTCATTTTTTTTGGTTTTTTTTTACAAAATTGGAAAACAGGACGCTATTTTTCAATCCAGAGAAGGAACAAAAATTGTGGGATGTATATTTGAAAAAAATGGTAGCGTGCATTGGGTCGTTGCACGGCTTTCATCGTAGGGTATCTAAGCTCAAAAATGTTCAAATGGGTCAAGAAGCGGCTACGATCGATTGGTAATAAAGGAAGAATATGAAGCAGCTGTTTAATACATCTTTGAGGGATCATTAAGTTGTGCAGCACAATTATAATCGAAAAAAATTTGCAGACGGAATTTTTTTCCGATTCTAACTGGGTGGCACAACTTATTGATCCTTCAATAATGTATTGAAGAGCTGTTTCAATTTTTTTTTTCCATTTGGATGCCTTTTCGAAACCAATATGCGAGATGCCGAGGGTAGCGATTTTTGCTGGAGCTCCGTACATTCAGTTATCTTCTCGGACATTTGGGATTAGATACCCTACGATGGAAAGCCTTGTGAGACCATTAACGCTCTCAATTTTTATCGTGAGTGTAGATATGCTTCACACATAGTTAAGCTAGAAGAGCCATCCCAGACCGAATGGTGTTAGATGCTAGATATCTTATGGCAGTTCTGAAAGATCTATACAAGGAATTATAGACCCTGGTTATAAGTAGCATGCTGAATACCCTTGATTCAATAGTAAGCGAGTTTAGGTAACCTGCGTCAAAGCACTGAAATGGAAGGGGCCAATACCTGTTCCCATGCTTAAGTCAATTCTCTGGTTAAAGTGTACCTTAAGTTTTTAATAATAGTGAAAAGGATAATGTGTAGAATAGCAGTAGAAAAAATGGAGGGGCTAAAAATATTTGTCTCATTTTATACCCTCCAAAATTTTGTGCATAAATTTTTTAATAATAATTGTATTAAAATAATTTATTATTCATATTTTCACTGACTGCTACAGATATTGTTCATACAGTTTGCTGATAGTTTTTTCGTACAAATCGTTTGGAGGTATGTATGTCCCTTCCAGTTGTTTGTGGATCTAGTATTTGTGAGGATCGTTTTCTTTTTACTTTCTGAATATCTTCAAAGCAAATTTCTGTGTATTTTAGTCTTACCTGTTTTCTAAATGATATTGGTTGGTTGCTTTGGCTTAATCTAGCTGTATGCCTTCTCTTCGGATTGAAAATCTAGTGGAGTAACTTGTTTATCCTTAAATAATGTAATTAAGAGCTACTTAATTTTTTTAAAATTCAGATTTTTTTCAGAATTAGATTTTAAGATGCGAGGGTATTGATGGAAAGCCCAGCAAAACTATAAACGCTCTTAATGTATTTTGAAAGTATAGATATGCTTTATATTATTCAAGCTAGAAGGGGCACCCCAGACCAAATGGCCTTAGATACAAGAAATCTTATGGTAGTCCTGAAAGATTTATGCAAGGGATTATAGCCCCTAGATGAGTAGTACGCTGAATGCCATGATTCAACAGCAAACGAGTTCAGTTAACCTGCGCTAAAGTACTGAAATGGAAGAGGCTAACAAATAGTCATATCTTGGTTTTATTTTGTTGGTGTTGCTTTCAACTAATTTTTTATACTTTATGAGGAAACCACTGAATATTTTAGGCGCATCCCATCAATGCCCTAAGATGTTGGGCAAAGGGCTTTGGCATGTAGGACATAGGGTTAAATTGATCTGTGGACATTTAAGGCTAAGATCGGTTTCGAACCCATAGTCTACATGCTTAAACGATTATATTCCCTGTTTGTATATCGGTTTTAATGATTGTAAGTAAGGAAATTAGGAATGTTGCGTCAATTACACCATTTAGTTTACAAGCCTTTCTAAGATAGGTTTTAGAATTTATAGTCTACTTGCTTAGACGATTATTTTCCTGTTCGTATATGGGTTAAATGATTTGTAAGTAAAACAAACTAGGAGTGTTTTGTCAACTTGCACAATTTAGTTTACAATCCTTACATATTCTCTGTTACTGAGGTGTTTTCCATGTGGTCAGCTTATCTTTTCTGGTGTTTTAAGTTGCTGCATTCTTAGATTTCCAACAATGATTATTTTTCTTGATGGTCTGATCTAGGATTCAGCAATTCTTTTGCAGCAGCATACTGAAAAATAATTTTCTTTTTTTATGGACTCAAGTTTATTTGAAAAATGTACATTTCATGCTTGCTTCTGGTTTATATTGTTTGCATCAAGGATCATTTCTACATCTGTGATCTGAAATGTAATGTTTATATTGTGTTTGTTTGCATCAAGGATCATTTCTACTCCTTGAGCTTTTTATCATCCTGATTATGGATCACAGGGTGTGATCTGAAATGTAATGTTGGTGCAAACAAATACACAATCTAAACCTGAAGCAAGCATAATTACTAATATGGAGTGTGGAAAACTAATATCGATATTAATGTCACTGTTTCACTGTCCCCAAATCAGTAGGGATTCGTAGAGACAATGTGGGAGAATATTGTTGGAAGGAAAAAGCTCGAGTTTCAGTATGTAGAAGAAGCACGAATACAGTTAAATCAGCAGGTTTTTAATCAATGTGATTGAAACCTGATGATATTTAATGATTACTGGTCCAGGGTTCATTTGGAAGAATTACTACTGGAAGCTCCAGGGTACAATACTATTATCACAACCAGAGACAGTTGTATCCATCCCCCAAAAATTCTGTACTCGATTGTATCAGTTGCTATTGCTGGGCCATGCGGATGCTCTCTCGCTTATCTGCTTCTCGCCTTTGGACAGACATCAATTTCAAGTACCGCAAATGCAAATCTAGTCATGGACGAATAACTACTTGAAGCGACAGGGTACTAGACTGTTATCACAACCAGAGACATTTCTATTATCCCTGAGAAGTCCTGTACTTGATTATATTAGTTGCTATTTATGGGCCATGAAGATGCTATGTCTTTTCTAACACCCCCCACCCCCACAAAAAAATTGTGTTAGCCCCAAAGTTTCTTATGAAATCAAAATACGGTCAACAACTAAAATAAAATGAATTACATGCTTATTTGTGTTTTTGCTTAAAGAACTTGCAGGTGCAAGCATAATGTAAGTGCTCACCCCCTTCCTCTAAAGGGTGATTGCTCTTTGAATTGGGAACCTCATGTGACCTCGTTGAATGCAAAGAATTAGGTTTCTCACGGGGAATTCATATTCACTGAGCACAAAGAAGGGCCTTTTTAGATGCTCGAAGGCCAGTAGCGATCTCTCGGATGATTTGGGGAGGAAAAGCTTCTTAGATTTGTCCAGATTTCCAGAGAACAAGAAAAACTGTGCTGATGCACTGCTGGGTTAATGTTCGGAAGCTGGAGTGGCAAGATGCCTTTATCATGTTATTGGAACTTGCAAGCGCAAAATTTCTTGAAATTTATTCAGCAGCCCAGGCTATTTGTCTTACATATATTAAATTTCTTCCCATAATTTTTTTTCCAATGAGCTGATATTGTGTCTGTAATTAGCAGAAGCCAAGCAACATGCCTTTATCATGTTATTGGAACCTGCGAGCGCAAAATTTCTTGAAATTTAATCAGCAGCCTAGGGTATTTGTCTTAGACATAAATTTCTTTCTATGATTTTGTTTTTCCATTGGAGCTGACATTGTGTCTGTGATCATCATAAGCCAAGCAACATGCCTTTATCATGTTATTGAAATTTGCAAGCGCAAAATCTCTTGAAATTTAATTAGCAGCCTCTCTGCTACGATTTTGAATTCCACGATGTGCTGAGATCCAATTTGCTTACCGCTCAAATGGGATAACAGAAGATTTAATATCAAATTATTCATTTCAAATATAACTGTGGTCAAATATATGGAGGCATTGCTAAACGTTGCCATTTCGTGTTCCTCTTTTTCCTCAAATTTCAGAACTATTTTAAAATAATTATAGAACTGGTTACAGATGAATGTTTTGAGGAATTGTCCCATCTTCTCTGAGAAAAAGATTAGTACTTTAACTCCAAATTTTTAAATTACAACGTAGGCAAGTAGAATTTCATTTAAGTGAGTGGACTATATGTTCAAAGAAAAACAAAAACAAAGGGAAATATTATATTCTTCTTTAATCAATACAAAAGCTACTTTTAAGTCACGTGATTCTCGATATAACAAAACAGCGATGTTATGATTCTCGATATAACAAAAAATTATTATTCTTTAAAATAAAAGTAAGTGGAATAATCAACACAAATATGTTGCTCTTTTAGTTCTTTAATGTAGTTTTAATTTTATTTTGTTTTCTATTTATTTATCAATTTGTTTATCTCCATATATTTTCTTCATTTTTATAATTATCACAATTTAATATTATTATTAATTATATGGGAATTGCAAGGGTTCTTAAAACTTACAAATAATAATATTATAATAATAATATAATATAAATAAAAATTATAATATTAGAATATTATGATTATATAAATAATAAAAAATTATTTTAAGGTCATCAATAGTGTAAATTTAAGGTTAGCAAATTTTAAGGTTAGCATTATTGTCAAGGTTAGGGTTGTGATTATAGTTTACTTTATGATTGGAGTATAGTTAGGTTTAGGTTCATTATTAAGGTTGGTTAGGGTTTATTTTTATGATTGGAGTATATTTAGGTTTAGGTTCATTATTAAGGTTGGTTTTTAGAGTATTATGTTTAGGGTTAGGATAGAGATATATATTGAAGGTTAGGGTAGGGGATATGGTTAAGATTGAGGTTAATATGATAAATCTTAATGTCTATAGCTATAAAATATTTTCATTGATTTGAAAGACCACCTACTTTTTTTGAGGCTGTTGTACCAACCAGTTCAGTTTTAAGATGCTGCTTTTAGGTACTCTCTTTGATTTGCATACTTGTTTGATCCTTAGGTACACTCTTTGATGTGTCTCCAACTATCTTAAGCCTTTACCCTTTCGTGCCAACTATCTTTTGCCTTTGCCCTTCGTGTTTCTCCAAGACATCTCTACACAACCAACAACAAATGAAGTCAATACACAACCAAATTATTCTTATTTTTATTTTTAAATAATGTTTGAAAGTTGTCTAATTTTGCTCTTATATAATTTTGCATTTTGCAACAAAGGGTCCACTAGAGAAGTAATAGCTTCAAATCCACTTTGTATTGTTTTACAAAGGGTTTCAATTATAGCTGAAACAAAACTTTCAAGTTCCATAACCTACTGGCTCATGTTATGTTTGGAATCAATTGAGAATAGAGGGGTAAAGAGATGGAGATAGAGATAGAGATAGAGATTTTGATTTTGCAATCAAATAGAGATTATATGAATATGAAGATGGAGAAAGAGGAGAGAAATGGATAGATGCATAGAAAGATAGAGGTACAAGAAGACACATAGAGGGGGATATGAATAGAGATACAAAGATTGATATATAGATTATATAGAGATATAAGAGAGGGAAAGATGAAGAGAGATACAAAGATTGATATATAGACTATATAGAGAGAACTAGAGATGGACAAAAAAATACCAAGGGAGAGGGAGAGAAATGTGGGAAGATAGAGGAATAGATAGACATATATTAGAAGAGGAGTAAGACATACATATATATATATATATATAAGAAGAGAAAAGGAGAGGTAATGATAAAGAGATAGATAGTGGGATAGGAAGGAGAGAAATATAAATAAATGAAGAGGGATAGGGAGAGATAGAATAAATGAAGAGGGAGAGGGAGAGAGATAGAGATAGAGAAAGGGAGGGAGAAACAAGGAGTATGGTTATATATATATATATATATATATATATATATATATATATATATATATATATATATATATATATATATATATATATATATATATATATATATATATATAAGAAGAGAAAAGGAGAGGTAATGATAAAGAGATAGATAGTGGGATAGGAAGGAGAGAAATATAAATAAATGAAGAGGGATAGGGAGAGATAGAATAAATGAAGAGGGAGAGGGAGAGAGATAGAGATAGAGAAAGGGAGGGAGAAACAAGGAGTATGGTTATGAGTTAGAGAGAGAATAAGGAGAGAAAGATATAAAAATAAAAATTTAAAGTATTATTTTACAATAAATTAAAATTTAATAAGACAAATGCATAAATTAAATTAATTCTATTATCTTTTAAAATTATTATTTGTAACTTCATAAGACAAATATAATTAAAATTAAATTTTAACTTGATGTAAATTAAACCTTAAAAGAATAAGATGACGATTAGAATAATTTAATAAAAAATATTAATAAAAGAAGATTCTATTAAACTATATTCTTATCAAAAGAAATAGAAATAAAAGATAGATTTCTCATTCAAAAAATAAGTATTCTATAATAATTAAAATTTTTATAGGACAAATAACTATAAATTAAATGAATTATTATATTTTTGAATAATTATTTGTAATTTAATTAAAAATTATAAATAATTAAAATAAGATTTTCACTTAATGAAAAAGTAATCATTTAAAAAAGTAGGAAAAATAGCTAATTCTTTATTTTTTTAATAATTTTATCTTTTCCACTTTTGAAACTTTAAAAAATATGGAATATTCAAATAAAAGAAGATATCATTAAAAGATATTATTATTAAAAGCAAAAAATAGTAGGCTTTGAAGAAATAGAAGGAAATATTGAGGGGGGAAATAGTAGGCTGAATT
Organism: Cryptomeria japonica; assembly: GCF_030272615.1. Taxonomy (NCBI): domain Eukaryota; kingdom Viridiplantae; phylum Streptophyta; class Pinopsida; order Cupressales; family Cupressaceae; genus Cryptomeria; species Cryptomeria japonica. The sequence continues at coordinate 138,893,392 of NC_081408.1, read as the reverse complement.
TTGTATTTCAGTTCTTTTTTAATTAGGAGTATAAACAACTAAACCAAGAAATCAACACTTAAACCCAAAACGGGTGAATTTTGTGGGCTGAATTTTGTATTTCAGTTCTTTTTTAATTAGGAGTATAAACAACTAAACCAAGAAATCAACACTTAAACCCAAAACGTAAACCCAAAATGGGTGAATTTTGTATTTCAGTTCTTTTTTAATTAGGAGTATAAACAACTCAACCAAGAAATCAACACTTAAACCCAAAACAGAAACAGAAAATTTCCCATGGAAAATCCTTTCGAGTAAAAAACCACATAATAATCAGTTCTCTTTCATTTTTAAGGGCACCAACCCTCCAAAAAAACCTATCACACAAAAGAGATCAAGCAAAGATTATATGCTTTATAACAACCACAAAATTTTGTATTAATGCACAAAAGAATTAAAGATTCAATATTGAAGATGCAATATTATAGTTGTAATTACAATGAAAGAATGACTTGCTTTATAGAAAGCAAGAGATGCCCTAATCCTAAAATTAGAAGAACTAAAGCAATACAAAGTAGGAGCTAAATTAAGCTCAACTACAAGCTATATATGCTTTATAACAACCACAAAATTTTGTATTAATGCACAAAAGAATTAAAGATTCAATATTGAAGATGCAATATTACAGTTGTAATTACAATGAAAGAATGACTTGCTTTATAGAAAGCAAGAGATGCCCTAATCCTAAAATTAGAAGAACTAAAGTAATACAAAGTAGGAGCTAAATTAAGCTCAACTACAAGCTAAAAAAGCCAACTAGAAGTGCCTCTAAGTGAATTAAGACTAAAAATGCATACCACCTAGATCTAAATAAAACACCTAAATTTAGTTTAAGTAAAAAAAGTAATCAAAAGACCTAATTAATAAATAATTATATAATTTTCCTTAAAATTACTCCAACAAATATCAGCATAACATAGAGTTTCAACTCTTCACAAAATACAAAATGAAAGCACCGGAAGCTCCAACCTCTAAAATGGTGAGTACCAACTCAACCTTAACACAAGTTTCAAGAGAAAGAAGACGACTGAAAATGCACGCTCTATGTTTTACTTTGACACAAGTAAAACTCACATGGTGATAATCACTGTCATGCTGATTGATTTCACATTTCTTTTTCAATTTTGACATTGCACACTCTAAATACTTTTTGGATTAAAGTCTTTTACTCAGTACAAACTCAGTTGTTTCTTTACATAGCTGCACCCTTATTCACAGGAGATAGATGAAGATGCTAATACTCAACCCATAGAATATTTTACTTTGCACGACAAACCACTGTGATATGACATCTCTCAGTAAAAAGGGGATATCGAAGCCTTAATTGAATCACACACAATTGTCAAAAACCACTCTATGAACAACGTTCTTCCCTTTGCCTACACACATCTTCACACAAATAATAGAGTTAATCTTCAGCAACCCTAATTAGAATGATTCCAACATGCATAGACATTCAAAACAACCACATACATAGGAATATCAGGTCTATTTTTTTTTGTTTTCCTCACAAACGTAGCGTACATATGCAATCAAATCTGCCACGCACAAGACTGCACTCTCACTGTATTCTAAAAACCATCACCTCATTAAGCACTCTTCTTTTTTCTATATGAAGAAATGTATATATTTTTCATCCAAAAATGTTACAATTGACTCAAATTTTGAAACACTCCTCTTGTTAATTTGCATTGGTTACCAACTATTCACTTTTAGCAGTGATAATTTGTTCTTTACTACAATCAAAATCTCCATTTCATCAACTGAGACTAATAAGAGGTAAATTATCATAGGTTGTCTTTTGAAAGATATTGATTTTTAATAATCTATTTTCTTCATATTATGTAATCATGGAATTTTGCATGCATGTTTACTATTGCAGTTGCTATCACATTTTTTGTATACTTAAATTGATGTCCATACACTTTGAAGGCTTAAGACTAAAAAAAAGATTGTAGTTCAATTTTGTTTTATCTCCAAAACATATGAACCTTCAGCTGGCTAGAGAAGGCAGGATCTACATGATTGAATTTGGTTTCTAAATATTTTGCATGGCCACTGAAATTGTTTTTAATAAATCTAGATACATAAATTTCATAAATTTATTATTAAACTCTATAAGTGCTCCAATTTTTATAAAATCTTATTGGCATGTTTTGTGAAGTTGAATTTTGTATATAGTTTACTTTTATTTTTATTTGTTTTGCTCATTTGATGCTAAATGTATTTTTGCAACCTTGTATCATACATTTTATCTTTAGGTTTACAATTTTGTGTGTATCAAACTAGTAATGATAGCATAATTTTATTTTATTGTTTTAGATTTGGATTTTTTTATCTTAGTTTTGCTTTCTTTAGTCGATTCACTTTTTGATTAAGAAAGAATCAAAAGTAAAGTAAGAAGAATATTTTTAGAAATCACGTCTTTTGCATTTCATACATGCATAATAACTATTCTGGGAGGGTTTTGCATTATTCTTATGACGATTATGTGAATTTGAAATCCTTTGTGCATTGAAAGTTAGATACATCTAGGATACATATCAATTCCTTCATGTCTTGATATTGTTTTATACAGATAGGAACCAACCATGGTTCTCATTCTCTTTGGCGAAATCAAAACTTATATTGAGCAATCTTCTATATTGAAAGAGTGTTTCAAAGTTCTTATTACAGGATGACTTCCCATGTTTGGAGTAGAATTTATTTGTAGATAATTACAAACATTTGAGCCAAGCCATCCATCTTCTTAGGGCCCTGTTGTTATATTTGCCATGAAGAAGGGTTTATGTGCCTTCATATTTATGTTTAAGTCTGCAATGGCTATGGCTATTTGCTAACATGATTTTCTATCTTTGTATTTGAAGGGTTTTTTAAATTAAAAGAACTTCTAAAATGTTTGTAACTTATACAATGAATGTATTGATTTTTGATGAATGTTTAATAAATTGTTAGTGATAATATATATTTGTTATCTTCTTACAATTTTTAATGTAATATTTTTTTATTTTTTATTTAAGATAGATTAATGTAAACTATTTTAATTTATTCTTGTAAATTTTATTATTGATTAAAAGGTCATATATTTAGTCAGATCAAATGGTGTTTCTTTAAATATTTATAAAATTAAATATTATTAATTTGCATGTTAAAAAAGGAAGAAAAAATATAGTAAAAAGTTGCCTTTAAAAGTTGATTTTTTTTGTATTGATATAGTTAATAAACTCGGTTACAAACAAGGGTGTAACTGTTTTAGCAGTTCGTTATAACTATACAAAATAGGAACAACTTGTTACTGAGTAACTGTACAAAATTGTGATTAAGTGATTTGACAGTATATGCTATACGTCAGGCTAATTACAATAGTGACAAAAAAACAAAAACTTGTCCATGGTGTATGCCTAGATTAAATCCAGGTGATCCATTCTGTAGGTCCTTCCATCTAAAAAAGCCTGCAATCATCCAACATCCTGGTAGATTGGATCATCTGCTGTCTAACCTGGTGGCCATTGCCCTTGATTTCTTCCATGAGAGCGTCGAGGGCGTTCACAAAAGGAGTTCTCTCGGCATTGGTTCTTCCCCAAGTGTAACCATGAGATAGCTCGAAAATGAATACTGTGGCATATCCATTTGAAAGGAACCTCCAAAACTTCTCTTTGTTAAGTTTGAACACCATAGTGACCTGCGAGTAGATAGAATGGAGGGTGAGACTTTGAAAAGACTCAGTAAGGACCCTTACTTGCCCTTGATATTTTTCTAAATTCCTAATTTTTCATAAATACCAAAGGATATCACCAGAAAGTAAATTCCAAAACACATTAGTATCTTCCTTAAGTCCTTTAATGACCCCTATAACAACATCAAGAATATTACAATGCACAGGAAGAATAAATCCAAACATAAGCCAAATCACCTTAGCAATAATGCAGTTGAAAAAGATGTGTCTACTGGTTTCCTTGACTTTACAGATAAAACACATGTCCTCTTTAGAGTAGTTTGATTTGGTAGGGAGCTTATCAAGAAGTAATAACCATCTAAAGATTTTCTTCCTTGGAGCCAATGGAGATCCCTAGAGAGTTTTAAAAATATTACCCCATTGAGCATGCGACAGGTCAGAATACCAGATCGAATTGAGATGGTTGAGGATGCTGCGGTCAGAGGAGAGGGTTTTATAAATAACAAGAGGTTTAAGGTTCCCAATCGGGCTTCCATCAGACCAAGTGAAGGAGAGAAGGCAGCTATCATCACAAGCAATGGGAGGCTGGAGGAAATTACATGCATTGCACAAGATGTTCTATGTCCTCTTATTAGAAAGAGGCAGATTAAATTTAGCGGAGAGCTTGTCCCAAGGGATTAGAGTTTTGTTTGCTATGATGTCTTTGAAACAATAAATACCTTTGTTGGCCCATTTTTTGGCCGAACACCCTTGAGTAAGGGCGAGAGGCTTATCTTTATGGGTTAAGTTCCACCAGATTGACCTTTCCCCACAAACTTGATTAACACGGCTGCTCCACCATTGCCAACATTAGATCTAATAATTTCCCATGCTTTCCAGATGGTTTTAAAAATAATAGAGCCTGCGGTAGAAACTTAAAAGGATCCATCTAGTAGATCACTAATGGGGAGGAACTTCCAAGATTTAGCTTTCTTAGGAACCCCCATTCTAATATTATTATGAACGAGCACTTTGCATGATTCATTACCTTCCAGAGAATGAAAAATCCATTTGGCAACCAATGCAATCCCTTGGGTTTTTAAATCCTTAAGACCCAGACCACCAATAGATTTATCCATGTAGCACCAATCCCATTTGACTGGGTGAGCTTTTCTGTGACCTCTTCCATCCGACCACAAAAAGTCTCAGATAGTTTTCTGAATCTCATTGATCTGATAGTTATTGAACATCCATGTACAGATGCATAGTAAATACTGTAGGATGAGAGAATCTTTTGGCACACTTGCATTCTTCTTGCCAACGATAAATAGTGTTTTTTCCATTTGGAGAGCTTGGATTCAATCTTCCCCTTAATCCATGACCACATGTCCTTAAGGCAAGGAGAGATCGCAAAAGGGATCCCTAGATATCTGACAATTGTGTTCGGCCCTCCCCACTGATATCCATAGGTAGAGAGCTAGTTTGGAGGTTTCTCAGTCAATCCAAGCAGGGTAGATTTGGGCTAGGAGATCTTAGCTCTTGCGGCATCACAGAACAAGGAAAGCTTGGATGATAGAGCATCCAAATTCTCTTTTGATAATTCAAAAAAGAGAGTAGTATCATCTGCAATTTGGATGTTGATCAACTCTAATTCATCCGAGAGGGAGATTCCCTTAACCTTAGGGGAGTGAGAGTTATCCCTGAGCAGATAAAAAAGAGCATCAAAGGCAATCACAAAAAGAGCAGGGGCAAGAGGGCAGCCCTGCCGAATAGATCTACTGAGCTCGAAGGGTTGAGAAATCAGACCATTCACTTCTACCTGGGCATGAGCATCCCTAAGGACCTTAACAAACTGGCAAAAGATCTTGGGAAACCCAAAGGCTTGGAGCTTATAAAACTCTATGGTAAGCTCGTTCGATCCTGGGGCTTTGTCATTATGAAGGGAATTAATAGCTTTAATAATCTCCTCCGATGAAAAGGGCCTACTAAGAGAGATACCCTCATCGAGAGATACAAGCTTAGGTATAAGATCCCCACATTTGATCCTTGCAGTCCTGGAAGCAGGAGAGTCCTCGGAGGAGAACAACTGCTTGCAGAAGTTGAGGAACTCACTCAAGATTTCCTCGTCAACAAAAATTTCCTTGCCATCCACCCATAGCTTATCAATCTTATCCTTACATTGTTTTTGCTTCAAAATGTTGAAAAAGAACTTAGAGCCTTTGTCTCCTTTATCGAGCCAGAGCACCCTGGCTCTGGTTCAGGCACCTAATGCCTTTTTCGGAGTTCATCTCTAGCTATAGCCACTTGGAGATTTAGATGAGAGTTGCTAGGGTCATTTGGAAGGGCTTGCTCTGCATTGAGCAGATTAGAGGATAAAACCAACTCAACCTGTCTGGCATCTTTAGCCTTCTTTTTGCCAATAGTGCCAATTATCTTCTGCCAACTTTTGACTGAGGTATCCCAATTGTTGATATAGGAGCCATTAGAGGGATTCCACTTATTAAACATTCTTACTATATGAATAGTCGCAAGAATGTCTTGGTCTTTGAGGAGATTGCTGTTGAGGATAAATTTACCTCCACTCTTACTATGAGGTTTGTTCACACTCCTAGTAACAATTTCAACAAAGATGGGGTGGTGGTCCAAGAGGGAGGAGGGTCTAACCACCACCGGGTAGCCTTGTTGGTCCAGGATAAAGGAGAAGAAGTCCTTATTGGTATAGAATCTATCCAGTCTGGAGTAGATTCTACTACCAACTTTTTGGAAATTGCACCACGTAAACCATATGCCCTTATGAACATGTTTTAATATTTCTAATGGGTCAAACAATCTCTTCATGCTTTTCATTCTATCTTAGTGAAACTTTTATCCACCTTTCCACTCATTTGCAACACCTTCTGATTTGTCATCCTTGTGTTCGACCATATTGAAGTCACCCCCTAGGATCCATGGGATGTCAGGAAGAGGAGCAAACCACTTCCAGAGCTCAGATCTATACCTGTAGTCATTGGGGGCGTATATGTTGCACAACTCGAATGAAGAATCTTCATGTTGGAAAGTAACCCATGCAACTCTATTACAAGGGGAGAATCTGGAGCAAAGGATAGAGTTTTGCCAATTAGGGTTAATAAGAATGGTAGCCCCTCCTTTGCCTTTCTCATGTTTAGTGAAGAATTTGAGGGAGTCCTTCCATATGAAGTTTAGATTGATCTCTAAGGCAAAGTTAATAGCTTTAAGTTCTTGAAGAAGGACAAAGTCCAAATCCTTATGACTACTCAACATTCTTCTCACCATATACTTCCTGTCAGGGGATTCTAACCCCCAGATATTCCAGGATAGACATTTCATGGAGAACAGATAATTATTTTTCATTCTTGTCAGCCTTGAAGCTGTTAAAGCACTTAGGGATGCTCATCTTTCGGTTAGATTTTTTGTGCGCAGGAGAGAGTTTATTTTTAGAACCTAATGACCTCCCTCTTTTCCTTCTGGTGAGTGCTTCACCCTCAGAGATTTCCTCATTTGTGAAATCTACATCCTTTAGTTCCTCACCATTAATGGTCGACAAGTTGGATCTTAAGTCAGCTTCCACCTTAGACTCATGAATGTCCACTAAGGAGGCATCTTCCTGGGAATCCCCTTCCGACATTCCTATCTCAGGAGCGTCATGGATTCTACTATTAATAACTGTTGGAGCAGCTGGGATAATCTCATAAAGGACATTGTCATCATCAATCAAGGGATTAGCTTTAACGGGAATAGAGGTCGGGGATGTGATGAGGATAGGATGAGGGGAGCAATCCTCATGCCCTGGAGGGTCCAGCGAATCATTCTACACAAGTGTCGGGTCAGATGGATTATCCCTAGCTTGGGATTAACATGTTGTGAGAGCAGATTGAGGATCGTCAAGGGCAGGGGGGTTGCAACCCTACTTCTACTAGCATCATTTCCACGATCAATACCTTCAAAATTTATGACAATTGTCTTGACATGAGAGTCCTTGCGGGGGCTAGTCTTTGCCAGCTCCTTCGAAGGGGTATTAGACCCCTCTTGCACTATGCCTGGTTTGGTCGATTGAATATTCTGATGCCCTCTGGCCCTAATCTTTTCCAGGGCCAGTTGTTGGGCATTCTTTTTTTTAGACCTTTTATTTTTCCTTGAGACCACCTGGAAGCCAGAGTCATCGATATTTTCTATCTGGGAAACAGCTGCAAAAATCGCTAAGTGGGGGTGGGGGGTTCTGCATTAAAGGGGCCGAAGTCAGAATTGCTATCAAAGTTAGTGGGATCAATAGGTTGAGTCTTAGGGAAGCTAGCCACCGATTTATTAATGGATTTTCTTAACAAATCCAATTTATCTTTAACAAATTTTTCATTCGAAGGCTTAATTGAAGAATTGGGTGGAGCAGGGTCACCTATATTCCTGCCAGGCCTATGCAGGTTAGCGATAGGTTTAGACCTATTAGATAGAATAGGGCAAGAAAGCCTGACATGTCCTTCCCTTCTACAAAGGAAGCACGAATTCAGACCCCTTAGGGTTTCCAGAATGCAGGTGAAGGATTCATCCTGCAGTTTAATGTCAAGAAATATGAGAATGTCTACTCCCGAATTGATGAATATCAAGACTCTAACATCCATATTAGGGACAAGATTCATCGAATGATATACTCTAAACACTTTTCCTATCAGATCAAGCAATTGCAGAATAAAATTCCAAAAAATAGGAGGTGAATTCTTAATTAGCAGCCACCGAGGGCAAGATATAGCCATAATTTCTTCATTAATCGCATCAAAAGAGCATTTAAGGGCCCTGAAAGTGGTTTGGCCAACGACCCATAATTGTTTATGCAGAACCTCTACCTGTGATTTATTATCTTTAAAGAATATAACAAAAAGACCTTTCTAAATCATTCTACAGAAAGAAAAATTGAAACCTAGCTTTTTAATCTATACATTTTTCATCCAATCATCAAGGAATTTTCTCGCTAGACATTTATCCACATTAGTTAAAACAAAGAAAATAACAATGTCTTGGAGTCTTTTATTTTCAAGCTCTAGGGCATCGACCATGGTATTGTTAGGAGGGATAGAGAAAGTACAAGGAGCCAAGGCAGGGTCCTTACCAAGTGTCCTCCATCTTTGCCATTACAGTTTGCAGACGAAACACTTACCAGAGCGAATTTAGCCTCTTGCGAGACCTGCACTGCGTCAACAACGATTGTGTCTCGGAAGGACTTGCCAAGGAATGCTTCCTCAATGACTTTAGTAAAGGGCACATGGGTCGTGTCTGCCCCATTAATCCCTGCCTCCATCGAGCATTAACTGTTTCTGCCCTCCCTCGTACCTGCAATAACTATACCCGACTCAACAAGTGGTCAGGAAACAAAAGGAAGAAGGAAACAAGGCTTACCACCGTGGAGGAGGTCTTACGCATCCTCCACCCGCAAGATCGCTAGGGGTCCATCTCAACCCTAGTTGCAGACCCTACTTGCAGAGCACCCTCATTTCAACCTTTAAATGTAGATTTAGGATATGAAATTATTTTTAATGGAAATAAAAGATTACAAAGTTTTTTTCAAATTATATAATTACATCACAATGAAATATTAAATTATTAAATATTTTGTAATATAAATAATAGATTTAACTCAATTTTACTCATTGAAAAATTAGAATATAGTTTCATTTTAGAATATAACTGATTTGCATGCATAAAAATAAAAAATAAAATAGAAAGTTCCTTTTGAATGTAGATCTTAGTCTTTTAACTTATATAAAATTATAATTAAAGTGATTGTTGATTTAAAATGGAAATATTAAAAAGTTGCTTTTAAACCAAGATTTAATTGAATTTATTAGTTGCATGGAAAAAAAAGAAAAAAAAGAAGTTGCTTTTAAATCTAGATTTAAAAATATAATTTTTAAAATTAGATTTATTTTTAAATTTATATTTAAAAATATATATTTTTCCATTTAAAAAGAATAAATAATAGGCTGCTTTTTAATTTAGATTTTAGTTTTTAACTTATTTTAAAATTAAAATTAGTAATTGTTTATTTATTATTAAATCAAAATTATAACTATCATATTTTCAATTATTAAAAATAGATAATATTATTTTATGAATTTTAAAAATAAAATAATAATATTTACGTTTTGAAATATTGTAGTGATTTCTTTGTTTATTTATTATATGATTATTTACTCAAATACATCCTGACTTAACCCAAAAATGAAAAAGTATACAAACCTATAAAATTTTAATTAGAAGATGCATTTCATTTATTAAAAATATTAAATAAAAAGCTCCCTTATGTAAAATATTATGGTTCATTTTACGTATAGATTTTAGTTCTTAATTATTATAATATTAAAATGGTTCAATTATTTTATAATTAATAAAATAAACTAAATGAACCTCAAACCAAATTATTGAGGCATTCTATAATGATAATATTTAAATCAATATCAAACACTAATACTAAACCAAATTAAATGTCAACTATAAAACTAACTAACTTGTAAACCAAATGGAACCCTAACACTAAATCAAAACAAATTTAAAGTCTAACACTAAACCCATGTGAAACCTAACCCTGAACCAAAGTGAATCCAAATCATAAATAAAATCAAACTCTAACTCTAAAACTAAAACAAATATTAGAAACCTAACCATAATTTAAAATTCAACCCTAACCCTAAATAAAATTCAACAGGTCTAACCTTAATTGTAAACAAAATTGTATCCTAATCCTATTCAAACCCTAACCCAAAATAAAATTTGACCTAACCCTAATTGTAAACATAATTGTACCCTAACCCTAACCCTAACCCTTATGAAATCAAATTTAACACTCTAGCACAAAACCAATTTGAATCTTAGCCCTATACCAAATTGTACCCTAATCCTAAAATTAAACCAAATGCAACACTAAGCCTCACCATACTTAGCCAAATTATACGCTGAACCAAATTCAAACCTTAACTCTAACAAATTTAACTCTAACAAATTTAACTCTAACCCAAACATAAAATAAAATTGAATGTTGACTATAAACCTAATCAAACCTTAAGTTAAATTGAATCATAAACCTATATCGAAGTCAACCCTAACCCTGTATTAAATTCAACCCAAATATTTAACAAAATTCTAATCCCAATCCTAACACTAAACCAAATTAAACCCTAACACTAAACTAAACTGAAGCCTAACCTTAAACAAAATGAACATAGATCCTAAACTAAATCAAACTGTTATCATATCTCGCAAAATTCAACCCCAACTATATCTCTAACCCTATTTAACTACTTCTAATTGAAATGAGATTACTAATTGATGCTCTTCAAAATACACAATGTTAGACTAAAAATCTGTGGTGGAATAACACACAAAAACACAAGAAACAAAGATAAAAGTTAGTGTTATTCAACCAAAAACAAGTCTAAGCAGGCATATCAAAAGAGACACTAAAAACATGCTAAAATATTTAACTATGGAAGTAAATATAACAAGGCATCTCCAAATGCCTTCTAACATGCTCTTAGCTCCTTCTCCCTTGTTTCTCTCCTCTCCATGTTCCAAATTAGTGTAGCTCTCAGCGGCTTTTTGCACTATGGATGCCTTATGGAGGTTCAAGATGGTAGATGATTATGAAAAGTATGCAAATGCAAGCTTAATAATCAAAGAAAGATGAGTTATCTAAATGCTATTTGTTAATTTTAACCAAAAGAGTGAATATGACTAAAATATGCTAAATGCTCTCTAAAATTCTCTATAACTTAGATGCATACAAGTTTTTCAGGATCTGGATTATGAAGAAATGGGCTCTATTTATAGGAAAAATGGAGCAATGGATGGTTTAGATTGAGTAATCTCAACAAGGGTCATGATTGAATGATATTCAATCCATGTGAGGGCCTTCAACCTAATCCCAGGATGACAATTGTCAACATGAGAGGGGTTGAGAGGAGAGGGAAGAAGCATTAAATGCTTGACATGACCTGAGGGTTAACTTGGGAGTTAAGGTCAATGGTTGGGTTGAGTGAATAAATTTATTATCCAATGGATAAATTCTTGTGCAAAGGTAAAAGGGATAACCATGGTTAAAGCAATAAATGCTTGAGGAGACACATGAGTCATATGAGGGTTGAGTTAGGGGTTAACCATAAATGGTCATGTAAGAGCCATTATTGGTTTGGAAGACTTTAGAGGTTAATTTGTTGAACACACAAAGCATTAAATGCTTTTCAAAGACTTTGAAGTCTTTGAGAAGTGACTCCAAGTTGCTTAGGAATGTGACAATAATTAGGGGATGAATTAGGTTAATTAGGAAGGGCTTAGAAGAATCTAGAAGGGGGTTAGGATCGCAAATGGGTTTGGTGGGTGAGAGAAAATAGGATTTTTATTAAAATAAAATTCATTTATTTCAATAAATAGGTGCAAGTTGCATTTGTAAGAAAATGCAAGTGGGGGCGGGGGGATAAATGATTTAAATAAATATTTTATTTAATTTATTCAAAAGAGGAAGGGGTTAAATGAAATAAATAGGATTTATTCATTTAATTGATTTTGAGTTTGGTTTAATGAATTAATTAAAATAAATTAAATAATTTATTTAATTAATAGAAGAATGTTTGAAGATGAATTAATTAAATATTAATTTAATTAACTGATAGCTAGTGGATTTTTAATCAAATAAATAGCAAATATTCATTTAATTAAACCAGACAGATTTATGTGACTACATTTGCCCCTCTTTGAGACGATGCGGTTTATCGCGTTGTTTCAAAGAAAGAAAAATAGGTGTGAAGAAATATGCCCCATAAATGTCAATTTAGTGGGTGGTATGCCCCATTGAGAGATGGACCGAAAATTTCAAAAAATCGGGCAATCTCTCGAAAAAGAATGAAAATTGGCAAGGTGGTAGAAGAGAAGAATTTAGTAATACTGGTGAAAAATAGAAGAAAACGGAGATAATATAAAGAAATAGGAGACTCGAGAATTTCACAGGGACCACGGCGGTGAGCGGGGTAAAATTAGGTTTACGATGAAGGGTATATATGGGGAGGAAGGGGTGAAAACAGGGTCATTTGCATTCGCGTCCATAGTGAAATTTGAGCTCTGGTTTTTAACTTTTTGAAAGAGCAAGGAGCGACAAGGATGCCGGTTCCTATAGCAGAGCATCGATTAGAGCGAGTCCGACGATTCCAATGGCCAAACGACTACGGACCAGCGGTATGTGAATTTGAATTTCATGCATTTTTGATAGGTTTTTGGCTAGGTCTAAGTTGAGTCAAGACAATAGCACTAAAACTCTGTTTTAGCACTATTGTCAACTAAATTGGTGCTATTGTGCCGCTATAGAGCTATTGCATAGTGGTTTTAGCGCTGTTGTCCAGTCTAGCGCTACTGCATAGTTGTTTTAGCATTTTTTAGCGCTATTGCATGGTTGATTGAGTGCTTTTGGTATGAAGTAGCGCTTTTGCATAGTTAGAATAACGCTTTTGATGTTTTAGCGCTATTGGGTAGTTGATTGAACGCTTTTGTCAACCCTGTAGTGTTGTTGAATGCAGAATAGCACTTTTGTTAGGAAAATAAATGCCCTAGTGTGTGTGAACAAAAATCTCTGGATGTCGATGATGGATGGATGAAGATGTGAGGTGAGAGTTGTTTTGAACCATAGCTGGCCTGATGAGACTTAGGTCATTAGGATAAATGCCTGTTGAAGTCTAGGTGTGCCATGATTGTTTACTTGTTAGGACCCGAAGATACTTGATCAAAGTAGCTGTTGATAGGCTAGGTTTAAACTTAAGAAAGTTTGAAACAAAACAACTGATGATGATGGTTGATGCACATGTGTAGGAGGATCTTCGCGTCTTACAGATGTGCGAGAGGCATCTCGCCACCCAGGTGTTGCGCGATCAGTTGACAGAGGCTAAGGTGGATTGTATCGCAGTGACAGACCTATATGACGTGATGTATATGCTCATGATCCAGATGAATCACAGGTTGCTCACAACATTGGCAGAGCGATGGCATAGTGAGACCTGTTCGTTTCACTTGGCACAGGGAGAGATGATAGTGACACTGAAGGATGTATGGCGTATCCTGCATATTCCTATTCGAGGTGAGTTGGTGACCTATGACCGAGCTTGGGGGACAATAGTAGTGCAGAGATTCTTTAAGGAGGATGTCTTCATTGGTGACGGATCGATAGCCTGGGAGGATATAGCAGCATTATATGAGCCTTTACCAGCAGTGTTGTCAAGGATTGTTGGGGGATTGCTATGTCTGGATCGACGGTCGCATGGACTTGCCATTGGTTGGGGTCAGGTGATCGAGCAGATTATTATCGAGGGGACTCGGTTTGCATGGGGACCGTGCGTGTTATCGCACTTATATTGAGAGTTGCATGAGGTAGCATACCAAGGAGTGAGCTCATTGGGAGTAGGGATTACTTTGCTACACATTTGGTCGTGGGAGCACTTACTTGTGACCCGACCAGTAGTTTGAGATTTCGGGCAGTGGACTAACCATATGTTTACATGTATGGAGGGATGATGAGTCAGCCCCACCTGGGGAAGTTAGAGGGGTGGCGGCGAGCACTGGATGGATACAGTGATCTGGAGGCCGTATATTGAGTGTGAGCCATGAGAGAATGATGCAAAGGCATTGCCGTATGTGTTCATGACATGATACCTCATTGGTAGGACAACCTACAATATGGAGAGACAACTTTCGGGTAGAGTGCTGAGACAGTTTGGGTGACGATAGGGATTGCTTAGTGGGTTAGGAGAGTATGCACGGGTGGTTCGAGAGAGGTACTTGTGGGGACCAGTGTTACCCTATGATCAGGCACTGGTAGAGTTCTGCACATTACAAGTGAGGCCATGGCATATGAGACCAGGGATGGTAGATGCAGGGGTGTCAGAGGAGTATACTCAGTATATCACGGCACATCCGATTCCCTAGATATCAGATCTGACAAAGCCGATTCCAGATTTTGAGGAGGATAGGGGACATAGATGGAGGAGGAGAGGAGGTCACATTGGTGGACGAGGGAGAGGAGATGGTGGTGGTGGGGATGGGGGAGGTGGTGATGGAGGAGGAGGAGGAGGAGCTGGGGGTTTTGGAGGAGGGGGTGGATTCAGAGGTGGAGGTGGGGGTGGCAGACGCTTACAATAGAGGGGGAGAGGTGGGCAACCTTTGCAGTTATCTCAGGGACCTTTGATATAGGGAGGCATGAAATTAGGTGGGAGGGATGCTAGTGAGGGACAAGCACCTATGGAGCCAGGGGAGGGAGCCACTGGAGAGGCACCTATGGATATAGGGGAGGGAGCTACAGGTGGGGATTTGTGGGACCATATGATAGGATATTTGCAGACTCGCATAGAGGATTTGGAGGCAGAGGTGGCCGCTGGTCATGTGCAGCTATTTGCACGAGAGTCAGAGTTGACCGTAGTGCTACGGGAGAGGGATCAAGCTGTTGACAGGGTGGTCCAGTTACAGGAGAGAGTGTGGGCCTTGGAGGGAGTATAGGGACATGGGTCGTTGACTGATTCCCCAGTGAGAGAGTTGCAAAGAGTAGGTGCAGAGGTTGATTATTGGTGGGGCTTGTATGAGTAGGAGGTGCCATTGAGTTGACAGGTACTTAGTTATTCATAGATGCGTTGAGAGAGATCAGAGCGGTCTCAGAGGATGTAGAGCATTGGGGGTGTGATGGGTCCTCCATGGAGAGATAGATCAGGTGATGCAGGAGCTAGTGGGGGAGCAGGTGGTGATGGTGGTGCAACATTTGGTCAGAGTGGTATCCGAGAGAGCATTTTGTATGCATGTTACATTTGTCATTTTTGGACTATTTCTTGGATGGCTCTTGGTAGCCGATATTTTGGACTTCATTGTACTCTGAGACATGTATTTTTTTGGCGATATGATATGATATATATGAGGAGATCCCATATTTTTATGATGATATGCATGTTGATATGTATGGATTTTATGCAGGATGATGATCTTATGATTTATTCTTAGATGGATACTGGTACTTGCTATATGTATGCATTGATGAGATGATTCCTATATGTATGTTTCATGATGATGTATTCCTACATGATGTCTATATGCAGGTTTTATGATTGTGATGCTAACATATGGATGCAGGTTGATATGCATGATTTGTAGATGTAATGCTTTATGTATGTAATGCCATGATGATTATGTATGCATATGATGATATAGACATTATCTTGTACTTTATGGTGAATTGATGATAAGATGATGATATGCAATGATGTTGATGTGATGTGTTTAAAATAAATGATTTATGTAAATGCATCTAGATGTTTTTAGATGAATGTGATATGGATAAACAAATGTAAAGTACAAATGTTTATATGATGAATTCTAAATTAATGCATATGTATAAACCAATGTTAATACAAATGGGTTTATATTATGATCTAAATGACAAATATGAAGTGAAATGATAATGCAACTCATGGGTAATGAATAACTGCACCTTAGTGCAATTAAAATGAATGCTTTCTTAATGAATCTTAAATGGTACTAAATGAATGCATCCGTAATGGCTAATCATTGTAGTAAATGCAGATAAGGACAATTTTATCATATAAATGAATCTAAATGTCATGAGTGTGTAATAATGAAATGATGTAACGATACTAATGCAAGTAATTGAGAATGAACTATATGTAGTAAGTGCAACTAAATGATATTAAATGCACGCTAATGAATGGCTAAAAATTTCAATAAAGCTATATGCAAGTACATGATAATGAACTAGGCTTTATGCAAATGCAACTAAATGTAAGGAAATGATGATGTGATTATGATAGATGAATGCAAGGTTGTTTAAACTTCGCATGATGCACTGATGATGTATCAAAGAACTCTGTCGTGATTGTATCCAAGACCAACTCAATTTTTAGATAACATCTCATATTAATCTTGTTCACACTTGCACACAAAATCATGTATATGAATAATGAATTTTAAATGGATGGATAACATGCAACGAAATGCAATATAAACAGATGAGATGGAATGACAATCCATAGTGCTTTATTTTCATCATTGAGCTTTTAAAATGTTGTAAGAAAATACAAGCAACTTGACATAATGATTCAAGATGACCTGAGTATTGCTTACATGGATTTTGATATAGCAAGTTAATACAAGCAACTTTGATATAATGGATCAAGTTGACCTGAGTATTGCGTGCGGAATAGACAAGGATTATCTCCTTTCATGCATGACTTGGAATGTCCTCCTTGATCTTTTGCCGATCATATCCTGAGACAAGTTCATACCGTACTAAGAGATAAATCATTATCGAGCATGGGTGAGGCAGTAGGAACAAAAGATTGAGCATTGTACCTGCAAACAAACAGTATATATAAAGAATAAAGAATATGGACCCTCGATAATGGTTCATGCTCATGTGGTCAAGGTATATGTTGTAGTCAGCAAGCCATAGTGATCCATGACTATAGTTTGCATATGATCACGCAACTTAGTGAACTTCCCACGTAGACACCATTAGTACATGCCCCATAATTTCATCGGAATAATTCACAGAAGACATACAAACAATGCTTGGGAACCATCACGACCACTCTAATCACTTGTGGATATCCTGGAGTAGTGTAGGAACTTGATATATATAAATGAATGAATAACCTACAAATCAAGCAAGTATTTGATAGCTTTAAACATAATTTTCTTGTCAAAGAAAATGATATCATGTCTTTGTTGTGGTAAGGAAGGATGCATCCTTGTTAAGACAATTCGTGTGTTGATGTTGGTTGTTTGGTCGATTTGATAAGTGATCATCATTTTGAGTTTTTCACAATGCTTGTTTGGTATCTACTCAGATGAGTATGTACAAGATGTTGCCATGTTTTTGTTTGATTTTTGATGTTTTCTGATGTTTTTGGATTTTGTGATTGTTTTGAATGTTTTTGGATTTTTGCGATTGTTTTTGAATGTTTTTGGTATTTTGTGAGACAGTTTTGAATGAAGAACCCAACGAATCACAAGTAATGTAGAATCCACTTTTATCAATAGGTTAAGGGCATTGCCCCCAGTTTTTAGACATGACTATGAAAAAGCGGGATGCAAGACGCATGAAGTACTTTCTTGGATTGTAGATCAATAACAAGCCATGGCTTTGACGAAGGGATGAATGGATGTAATGAATGTGGTCGCAACAAGCTTGAAAGACAATGGAGCCATAGCCTTTACGAGTGGTGCCTGTTTGCCAGGTTTTCACTATCGCACTTACCCAAGGTGCCATTGGAGTGGTTGTTCACCATTTGGATGCATGATTTTTCTTTACTATTTTGATGTTTTTGTATTTTCTTCAAGACATTTTTCAAAATGTTTTTGGTGTTTTTTCTGGTATGTATGGGAGCCTGATGCTCTGTACAACTTTAGGTATAAAACCATTTGAGGTGCATGCTGTTGATCGGATCTGCTAGTGGTTCTCCTTCTGAAGTAGCTAACTGATATGCCCCGAACCCAAATACAGTAGTGATAACATATGGACCCAGCTAGTTTGATTCAAACTTTCCCTGATGTTCTCTATTTGGTTGGTTACAAGGATTCTCTCGAAGAACAAGATCACCTACCTCAAATGTACAGGGTCGAACTCGATGATTATAGCTTCTGCTCATGTGCTGCTGATAGGATTTGAGATGGTTGTATGTAGCTTGTTGTTTCTCATCAAGTAGTTCCAAGTCTTGAAGATGTGATACTCTGTATGCTTCATCATCTATCAGATTATGCAAGGAAACCCATAGAGATGGTATCTCGACCTCAATAGGTAAGATAGCTTCTGCACCATAGACCAGTGAGTAAGGAGTTGCGCCTGTAGGGGTTCAAATGCTAGTTCGATACGCCCATAGTGCTGGATTTAATTGAACATGCCAATCACGACCGACATCATTGACTATCTTCTTGAGGATTCTCAATATGTTCTTATTTGATGCTTCGGTCTGACCATTGCCTTGTGGGTAATAGGGAGTGGAAAAGCGGTGTTGGATATGAAATTTCTCACAGAGTTCATGGACATCCTGATTTTTGAAAGGAAGCCCGTTATCTATGATGATGGACATGGGTACACCATACCGGCAAATGATGTAATTAAGGATGAATGAGGCGATCTTCTTGCCAGTGACTTGGGTAAGTGGAACAACTTCGATCCACTTTGTGAAGTATTCGGTGGCGGTAATAATGAATTTGTGGCCGTTGGATGAAGATGGATGGATTTTACCCACAAGGTCAAGTCCCCATTGACAAAAAGGCCATGGTGTTGTGATTGGTTGCAATTCCTGTGTTGGTGCATGTATGAGGTCTCCATGAACTTGGCATTTCTTGCACTTTCTGACAAAATAGTAGGAGTCTTTTTCCATGGATGGCCAATAGTATCCAGTGCGCATGAGTTTCTTGGCTAGTGAAGGGCCACTTGCATGAGTTCCACAAATTCCTTCATGTACCTCTTCCAAGGCCTTTGTTATCTCCTCCTGTTCTAGACATCAAAGGAGAGTACCATCAAGACTATGTCGGTATAGGGTTTTAGCAATAATGGTATATCGAGTGGTTTGGTGAATGAAGGTTTTACGTTGGTTATTCAATTGGTTAGGAGGAAGTGTGTGATCATAGAGGTAGGTGTAGAACTCACCATACCATGGGGATTTAGAACCAACAAGGTGACATATCATCTCGGATTCAGGGATATCATAAGTGGGAATCCAAAGCTATTCTACCAAGAACTTGTAGCATGTCGAATTCTGTGGAAGATCTAGGAGAGATGTGATGGTAGCCATAGTGTCAACGGCTCGATTCTGATCTCTGGGTATCTGCTCAAATGTGATAGTAGTAAATGATGCCTTTAAACTATCCACCATTTACTTGTACGACATGAGTTTATCATCCTTGGTCTGATATTCATCTGTGACTTGTCGGATGACCAGTTGAGAGTCACCATATATCTGTAACTCTTTCAATTTCCATTGTATGGCGAGTCTGAGTCCTGTAATCAAGGCCTCATATTTTGCTATGTTGTTTGTGCATGGAAATGTGAGCCTGTAAGACTTCGGGATGCTGTCACCTTGAGGTGTGAAAAAGAGAATGCTTGCCCCCGAGCCATGCCTAGTGTATGAACCATCAAAGTATAGTTTCCATGGTTGTGCTTATGTGATCATGAATATATCTTCATCTGGAAAATTGGAAATGAGAGGATGATCGCCTATGAGGGGTGCATCAGCCAACTGATCTGCAATAACTTGCCCTTTGATAGCCTTACAGTCCACGTACTCAATGTCAAATTCACTTAGAATCATCACCCATTTGGCCAAGCGACCAGTCAATGCTGCTTTGCTGAGTAAGTACTTTAGTGGATCGATCTTAGCAATGAGTTGTACTTTATGTGTTAATAGATAGTGCCTCAGTTTAGTGGCTACTAAGATGACTGCTAGGAAATCTCGCTCAATAGGTGTGTAGTTGAGTTCATAGTCGACCAGTGTGCGAGAGATGTAGTATATAGCACACTCTTTCCCTTCTGCATTGTGTTAAGCCAATAGCACTCCCAATGCTGTAGTAGTAGCTGAAATATAGAGCAATAGAGGCTTACTCGGATCCGGTGGGATCAACAATGGTGTATTCATGAGATAGTCTTTAAGCATCTGGAATGCTTGCTAGCATTTGGTATCCCATTGAAAGCGGATGTTCTTGTGTAATAGATGTGTAAAGGGGTGACACTTATCGGCCAGTTGTGCAATGAATCGTTAGATGGATTGTAGCCGCCCTTGTAATGTCCTTAGCTGACTGATATTCTTTGGAGGTGGCATGTCCATGATTGCTTTGACCTTTTCTAGGTTGACCTCAATGCCTTTGGTGGAGACAATGTATCCGAGAAGTTTCCTTGAGGTTACTCCAAAGACACATTTCTTTGGGTTGAGTCGAACATGATATTGTTCTAGTCTATCAAAGATTTTCTCTAATATTTCTAGATGACCTTCTCTTGTGAGTGATTTTGCTAGTAAGTCATCAACATAATCTTCCATTATGGTATGCATCATATCATGGAAGATAGTGGTCATTACCCTTTGATAGGCTGCTCCTGCATTCTTGAGACCAAAAGGCATTACATTCCAGCAGTATGTTCCCCATGGACATGTGAAGGCCATCTTATGTTGATCCTCTAGTGCGATATTTATTTGATTGTACCTTGAAAAGCCATCCATGAGTGAAAGCATTGCATGTCCCACTGTTAGGTCCACTATTATGTCAATGTTTGGTAGGGGGAAGTCATCTTTAGGACATGCCTTGTTCAGATCTTTGAAGTCAATATAGATACAGATGCCCCCATTTGGCTTGCCAATAGGAACAATATTGGAGATCCAATTTGCATAATCAATTGGTCTAATGAAACCAACATCTAGAAGTTTCTTAAGTTCTGCTTTGACTAGGACTGCAATCTGGGGATGCATCTTGCGAAGCTTCTGTTTGACAGACGTAGCTCCTTCTGCTACTGTGAGGTGATGCATGACTAAATCCAGATCAAGACCAAGCATATCTGCATATGACCATATGAAGTTGATCTGACGTTTCTAAAAGAATTCAACAAACTTGGGTTGTTCCTCCGGAGTCAAAAGAGATGCCAGATGTATGTGGTGAGGAGTTTCAGGAGTAACCATATTGTATTCTTTGGTTTCCTCGATCAGAATCGTTCATCATTCCTGCTGTGTACTAGAGGGGAGAATGTCAAACCTTTCATCCTCAGGTGCCTCAGAGAGGTTTTCACCATTGGATACGCTCTTTCTTTTTACCTTTGTGGGATCAAACAGTGCCACAATGTGGTTTTCACTGGTAGATCCATGTTTTATTGTTATATTTTTGCAGCTAAAAGGTTTGGCATCCTCCCCAAATTATGCTGTGCTATTAAGTTCTATGGTGAATCCAACTTTATGATCCCCGCTTGGTATGTTATCCCGTAGTTCCAAAAAATCAATGATTGCCTCATCATTTTGGAAGTGGTCAAGGCATGGGGGGTTAGGTTGGTTCCATTCGATGAGCTCAGGATGGATAATGGGCATTACCTCATCGATTAGGTTAAGTTTGTTAGATGTGTCAGTGAGGGTTAAGACATTATGGTCAAGGTCATTGATGGTACTCTCCCTATCAGAATTGGGCGTAGGATGTGACGTAGGGTCTATGGAAGATGTGTCCAATTCAGGAACCCAAGAGGTCTTTATCTGTGCTTCTCCATAAATAGGGATGTCATTGTGAGGTGGAGGGGGTGACATGTCTTCCTCATATGAAGTATTTAGATGTACTGAATCAAATTCCCATTCATGTGAGTCGGTCTCTGAGTCGCTTTCCAGTATCCAATTGCTATACCATATTGGGATATCTTTTGAGTTAAACACTGCAGGTGTGATCGACTGATGTACCATTATAGATGTAATGATCGGTGCTATAGGAAGAATTATGGGAATCAGTGAATCCGATATAGGGAGCATCGGTGTTGTTGACTCTGCTACTTCTGTTGGAATTTCCAGTGTTGTTGATACTATTGGGAATTATGATATAGTGGCTACTGCTAATGGTGCTTTTGATGTTATTGCTGCTGCTGATGGGGTTGCTAGTTTGATTGGTGGAATGATGGGTGGTGCTGCTTTTATAATCAGAGGTGGCCTCTTTGTAATAGGCTGATATAGTGGTTTGCTGGGTTTCCCTTTGAAGCTAAGTTTAGGAAGGAGCTCCTTTTGAAAGCCTAAGCCTATGTTATCTTTGGGCTTCAATTCTGGCTGCAACGGCTCATGTCGCCCTTGTTTACAAGGTCCCAAAGCACTTTGACCATCATAACCCATTCTTTGCATAATGAGAAGGCCTTTTCGATATTGATCTGTAGGAAGCGTAGCTTGTGGAATGTCCATGGTGATAGGATATTTATAGATCCATTCTACTAAGTCCTCATCTCTGGTCTCTTCTTCTTAACTTTTTCCAAGGACAAAAGGCATCAAAGTGCATGCTGGTGTGACCAGTGGTGTATGAAGTACCTGTTGAGGTTTACCATGAGTTCTTGGAGAAGTGGGCATTTGTCCAACACAAAAGAGCTGGATTAGATTATACTCCGCAAGACCTTCCTCTGCTATTTTCATCTTGAGCTTCTCTTGCTTGGGTATAGTGGTGTTTGAACTGGAAAGAGAGGCTGGACTTACATATGAGTTGGATGAGATGGCTTCCCTGTTTTTAGGAACGGTAATCTCTGGTTGATGATTTATATTATGAAAATATGCAAAGGGATTTGCATCGCCCAGAATGGTAATTTCTACACCGTTATGAGGAAACTTGATACACTGATGGTAGGTGGATGGAATGGCTTGCATGGTGTGTATCCAAGGTCCTCCTAACAACAAATTGTATGGCAGAGGAAGGTCTAGAACCTGACATATGATGTGCTTCACCATTGGGCCCACTCAGATTGGTAGTAACACTGCTCCTTTGGATGAATGCTCTACATCATCATAGGCTTTTATTGTGATATTCTTATGGGGATCCACTAATTCAATTGCATATCCCAATGCTATGACTAATTGTAGTGTACAGATATTCAAGCCTGCTCCATTGTCTATCAAGACTCGCTTGATCCTATGCTGGTTGATAAACCCTTAAATATGGAGTGAGGCATTATGAGGTTGCTGGAAGGATGTGTTGTCACTTTCGGAAAAAGTGAGACAAGGTGATGACCTTAGATTTCCAACCATGGCTTGGAACTGAACTGTATTCAAATTTGCAAGGACTGACGCCTCTTGGAGAGCTTGATCCAAGATTGTTCTATGAGATGGAGAGAGACGCAATAGCTCTAAGATAGATATCAGTGCAGGCATTTTATCTAATTGGTCCACAAGGTTATACTGCTTTGGGATTGATGTGGTACCTTGTGGAGCTGCTTTTATGGTAACCTTGCCGCGACGTGTAACAACATTGCAATTGGAGCTAGATTTTTTATGGTAATAGTTGCAATTTGTTCACTGGCATCATACAGGTGATTCACAGTGTAATTATATGCAGCTCATGTATAATTAGTGGTATCAGTGTTTCTCCCTGAAGTGGAAGGACCCCATTGATCTTATGATGGAAGCGGATTTTTGAACATCAGATGATCATTGTTTGTTGTCTTTGGGTCATGACCTTCAATTTCGATATCACCTCGGCCAAGAAGATCTTGAATAAGATCTTTCAATCTGTGACAATTGATTGTCTTATGTCCCTTTCCTTGATGGAAATCACAATGTTTAGTATCCCTCCACCATGGAGGTTTGACTTGAGGCTCGTAATTTGATGTTTTGGGTAAGGTTACCAGATTTTGAGAAACCAATTGGCGTAACACTGTTTTAGTGGGTTCCCTAAGGGAGTGTATGTTCACTTTAGTTTAAAATTTTGTTGATGTTGTCTGGGTTCCTCTTGAGGTATGTTGCGTCCTTGATTTGGAGGAGCAACTGTGTTATTCTTGGGTGGGGGGTTCTGTCATGCAAACCGAAACACAGGTTGTGCACTTTTGATAGTCCTAGCATCCACAACCCCGTCATTGACGACATTTTTATTTTTGTTCTAGAAGTTTGGCTTGTAACTATTGAAGCGCGGGCGAGGGCCATTCTTTAGCTCATTGTAGATTTTGATCAGCCCTTTTTTGATGAGAGCTCGTTCACACTTTAAACCTTTTGTGATCATGTCATTGAAGGAATCTGTGTCTTTGAGGTTTAGGTGAAATTCCATTTCGTCATTTAAGTTGGAAATAAATATTTCCACTAATTCTTGTTTGGGTAATTGAAGGGAACGTCTACTAGACATTTGACGCCATCGTTGCAGAAAGATTGAAAATAGCTCGCTTGGTTTTTGTTTAGTGTTACATAGATTGGCCATTGTGATATCCCGTTCAGTTTTGTGTGAGTAATGTGCTAGGAACTTCTGGATTAGTTCTTCAAAGGTCCTAATGCCACCTGGTAATCGAGAAAACCATGATGTGGTTGTTCCTCCCAAACTCTGGGGAAAGAGTCGCATTAGGTATGTATCCTCGTATGCCACTTCTAGGCATGCTGAATGGAATTCTCTAACATGGTCATGAGGATCTCCTTTTCCTCTATACTTTTCAAACTTGGGTGTTTCAAACCCTCGTGGAAAAGGTGGCATATGAAGATTCCTATCAAAGGGATAGGGACAAATATCATTGAGTGAAAAATGGTTTGTTTTCACGCCACTGCGAAGTTGTTGGGCAAGAGTTTCAACTTGTTGCCACAACATGTCTATGTCATTTGGAGGAGGAGGAGGTGGGGGATTACCTTGATGAAGATTGTATCTGATGTGATCTTGTCCTTTTTCATCCTCATTACGACTTTGGCGTTCTGATGCTTGTCTTAGTTGTGCAACATCAAAGTCAGAAGGTAGTTTGGCTTCCTCTTGAGTAAGCCTCAAAAAGTGAGCATCAGCATTGTTCTTGAGTATTTCATCAAAAAGTCAATTAAAGAGAGGGTTGTGTTGTGCCCTTTCTATTGCCACAGGAGTAGGATTTTTTGGATTTTCATCATTGATGTCTCCTCCAAGGGCTTCTTGGAATTCATTGATGCTTTCCTCCTCTTCTTCTTCAATTTCCATTTGTCTAGTTCTTGATCTAGTATGAGCCATTTTGTTCACAAGTTTTTGTTGAAGTTGGGTGAAAATGATGATGAGCTGTTGATGAAATAAGAGATTTATGTTTGGTGGAGTGTTTGCCATATGAGTCTCTAGCACTAAAGATAGATATTACCAAAGTCCTTTCTTGAATTGCTTGTTGTGTTTGATTGACAAAGTTTAGTGTGATAAGGTTTAGAGGGATCTGACATGTGTTACAGATTCAACTACCTAGTAATGAGAGGATTCACTCAAAGGCTAGTTTTAACCTGTGTAGAAATGTCTCTTAGGATGAGTTTTATTTTAGATGTAGAGACACTCTTAAAAGTAAATTTTTGTGTTTGATTCAAGTAATATCTAAAGAGAACTTAGGATAAAAACCTCTTGATGTTTTGAGAGTTGAAATGGATGAGATGATGTGTGAAAAGTGATAATGGATGAGATGTTTAACTTCAATGGAAAATTCGTGTTACACAAGGAACAAGCTCTTCTTCTTCCCTTTTGGGGGATGGTGGTTCTTCTCGAGCTACATTGTATGTGATACAAACGTCTGGAAAGAAGTCAGGGTTGATCTTGCCTCCTTTGTTTTTGTGATAACTCAAAGCTCTATATTGCATAAAAGCTCTGTGATTCAATGACTCTTGATCAAATTCGTTTGACTTCCCTTGAAGATAAAGACGCATGTGACGCAAGAAGGCTCTATTAGAGACAAATATTTGTCTATTACGATAGAAAAATTTCCTCCTTTTGATTAAAGCCTTTGAGCTCAAGGGTCTTCTTTTCAAGTTGACATGTTGATGAAGATTCTTCTTTCTCAAGATGTGAAGAATGGTCATAAAGTTTGATACTCTTGCTCTTTTTTTTTTTTTTTTTTTGTTAGTATTTTGAAAATGTTTATGTTGGATGAATCACTTTGTTTTTGGAACTAATTTTTGGATGTTTCTTTGACAAGAAAAGAAAGCAAGCACACAAACACAAGAATGTTGCCTCAAAAGGCACAAGTAAGTGTGGGTCTAGATCAACCCAATCCTTGGACTTTTATGACCCTTTCCTTCAAATGTATTTTAGGTGTTTTCCAAATCCTGAAGTCGGCTCAATTTGTACTGGTCTGACACAAAATGAAGACACTTCAAACACTTTTTATCCCTAAGGTCAAATGGCCAGTTGCGATAATTTTTGCCCACATCTTGATATTTCATCAACTTTGGTACTACATACCTTATAAATCCCGCCGTGGCAGGTAAGAATGTGATATACTAAGTCTTGCATGAGCATAACAAATAGATGATCCCTATGATGGGGGAGTCACCACTTTTATCAGGCTACGAGTAACCTTTCAAAAAACTATGTTTCTACTCAAGGAAATATGTATGGTGAGTATCTTGGGAGCAAAACCATCTATGCTCTTGCATTGAACTTTTCACAAATATCCTCAATCAATAGAATGGGTGGGCTACTACTTAAAGGTGTTTAGTCATGTTCGATGTTTTTAGACATAAATTCATTCTGCAGTGACTCACTTAAGAGCCTTGTAACTTGTGGTGGGGCCCATTTATCCTTTCAGCAAGTTACACTGTAGGAACAACTGTACCTAAGGCTACAACTTTCGCTCTAACCTGATTTTTATAGCAGCTCGAAAGATTTACCACACGAGGTCGTTCCCAAGAGTGATCGATCCCTTGGCAGGCCTCTCTTAAAAAGACAAAACTTTAGTGTTACTAACACTTTTCTCTTGCACCAAGGACCACGAGAGCCAAGGGAGAGGATAGTGTGTGTTAGAAGTAGGACCACTCAACAAATTCTTTTGCACAAGTGTGCCAAACACAAAATACACTTGTTCTTTTTAACTTGTCATTGCTGTTGGTGTAAACAATTATTTATCATGGATATTATTACACTTTACTTAAGTTTACTTAGGTACATGCATTTCATAGTAGTTTGGGTATGAGACACTTGGGTGTTTGTGCCACATTGGGATAATGTGTGTAGGAGAATTTCCACTTTTTATGGTGTGATCTTGTTGTTACACTCCACATTCAATGGGTGATCCACCTCATGTGGACTATTATATTATTTCTCCTACCTACCCACACCTATTTCCTACCTACCCTTGTTTCTTATTGAGCTACATGTCATGTTTGTGTGCTCACATATCCCTAGTCTTGCGTATATAAGCAAGCTCATCTACTTTGTTTGTACAGACAATCACGAGCAATCAATCTATATCTTGTAATGATCCAGTTGATCATATTTTGCATCTTGATAGAATACAGTTTATTCCTATCATCTATTTTGTCTCTCTTATTTGTGTTTTCCATTGCCTCTTGATCTTGGAAAAATATCACATGGTATCAGAGCTCTCTCATGGTATCAAAATTCTATCAGAGCCATTAGAGTGCCATTGGTTTGCTAATTGAGAGAAATTTGATGCTATTTGGGGTTTGTATTTTGGAGCTTTCTATTGCAGGTTTTTATTGAAGCTTGATGGGTCAAATCTGAGATTACCATTGGATTGAGGAGGTCCAAGAAAGTCAGTTTTGCCTTTTGTTTCATTCAAATCGGACTTCAGAGGCCAAATCTAGAGGCATTTGAAGTTTGACGTAGCGGCGGAAATTTTCCAGAAATTATAATTTTGCAGACAATTTTCAAATAGTGATATCTTACTCATCTGAACTCCTTTTTTCGAGCAATATTTTTTGTTTTGGGGTATAATTTTGTGATCTGTACAGTGCTGTAGGATTTTTCCATTTTTTGGATACAAGTTTTTCGGAAATCGTGAAATCTCGATTTTTACAACTTTGAAGGCTTCATTTGGGCTCATATGGACTCCTTTTCAGGTGCCGTTTTTTTTAAAAGTGCATAATTGTTTGTCTACTTTCATAATCTATCATTTTTTTGCAGTGATTCTGAGTAGAAATTGTACTTTCAGTATTTGGTTATTTTTCGCCTATTTGGTACTTGCATTTTGCTTGGATCTCAGTTTAGATCACTAGTAGTATTTGTTGAAGTTTCTTAGATCTCATTTTGAGAAGTTGTAAATTGAAATCAGAAGTCCACTTTGCCTTGTTTTGCAAGTGGCCCATTGTATATGCACTAAGTATAAAGTGCTAACATGATCTTTTTATGGGGGGTCAGTTGTTCATTTATATCTCTTGGTGAAATTCCATCCGGAGGCATATTCATCTGTAGTATTCTACAGGGCTTCTTTGTTGGTGGCATCATTTTCATGTTTCCACATTTGAATATTTTATCATGATGTATGCTCTTGCTTGAGCAATGTTGTACTCACACTATCATAAAGTGCCACACTTCTTTGTATGTTGTCATTGTTGACATATTTGATGTAATCCTCTTGTACACATAGATTAGGAATATCTTGTGAGACTTGGTGCATGGCTCCAGTTGAGACTTAGATTGTACACATTTGTGCATGGCTTCCATGAGACTTGGATTGTACTGGTATTTCTACTATTTCTGAGTATCTAGATGATGCTCACAACAGGTTGTCTCCATGCCTGATCTTCTTTTTTGTTGCAGCGAGTGATTCATCGTCATCGACTTGGTACCTGGTTTTATCACACTTTGACAATATTGGTGCAACATTGGCTCTCTTTCTTCCTTAAGGGGAGGTATTTATGGTCATCTTCATTGGACCATCTTTGCAGGAGATTTGACATTGAGGGGGGGCTTCATGGTCTCTTCTTCTCTCTTATGGGGGGGACACAGTTTTGTTCTTCTCATTCATCATTGAGAGCATTGTGTGCTTTCATCATCTCTCTTTTGGGGGAGGGTTTTTTCCCATTGGGTTTTTCTCTCTTTCCTCATTTATGGGAGATTGCATTTGCATTTGTACATGGGTACCTAACATGGCCTAGTAGTCAGGACCCATCTTGCATTACTTAGTTGCATTTTAGACTTTAAGTGCATTCCCCTAAGTTGCACTTAAGGGGGGGTGTTGGTGTAAATAATTATTCATCATGGATATTATTACACTTTACTTAAGTTTACTTAGGTATATGTATTTCATAGTAGTTTGGATATGAGACACTTGGGTGTTTGTGCCACATTGGGATAGTGTGTGTAGGAGAATTTTCACTTTTTATGGTGTGATCTTGTTGTTACACTCCATATTCAGTGGGCGATCCACCTCATGTGGACTATTATATTATTTCTCCTACCTACCCACACCTATTTCCTACCTACCCTTGTTTCTTATTGAGCCACATGTCATGTTTGTGTGCTCACATATCCCTAGCCCTGCCTATATAAGCATGCTCATCTACTTTGTTTGTACGGACAATCACAGACAATCAATCTATATCTTGTAATGATCCAGTTGATCATATTTTGCATCTTGATAGAATACAGTTTATTCCTATCATCTATTTTGTCTCTCTTATTTGTGCTTTCCATTGCCTCTTGATCTTGGCAAAATCTCACGATTGCAATGATTTTCTATCTATTTGGAGATGTTGCTCCAACAACTATGATGTTCTTTTTAACTTCAAAGGCAATATGTTTGAGTAAACTAGAATTTGAAGTTCTGGTCAACTTAATGAAAAACACGTTTGCATGAAGTAAAATCGTTTTGCAACAAAGAATGACACAAATTGATTGTTCTTTTTACTTGCCCAAAGTTGAAGTGTGGATTATGATTTTTAAGTTCGGATTGATGCAAGTAAATCAAATTTGTGTTGTTGATTTTAAGCACCAAAAGAAAAATGAGTCCTAACTTGCAAGAAATAAAGATTGTTTTTGTGATTTTTAAAGCACCAAAACGAAATTTGAATCTTAACTTGCAAGAAATAAAGATTATTTTTGTGATTTTTAAAGCACCAAAACGAAATTTGAATCCTAACTTGCAAGAAATAAAGATTGTTTTTGTGATTTTTAAAGCACCAAAAGAAGTGTTTTTGATTGTTAAGTACAAAAAAGGGGTTATTTTAAAACCTGCACATGAAACGAACAGTTAGAAAAATACGAAAACATGGTGGGCTTCCACAAGCCTAAAAAAAAATATTATCGGTTACAAGACCCTCTTTTTACAACGTTGTGTTACAATAGCGCTACTCTGTGTGATAACAAAAGCGCTACTTAACACAAATGCGCTAAAGTATAGACAAACGCGCTAAACTAAAATTTTAAACAACAATAACAAGTGCGCTACAATATGGATAAAAGCACTAAATTTGAGACAATATTGCTATTGTAAAGATAATAGCGCCAAAATATCAAATTACAATAGTGCTAAAGCGCGATAAAAAGCGCCAAAGCGCGACCTATGTGTCAAGCTAAACAGTCAAAAAAGTTAGTTAGAATGATGCTCTGCAAAATACACACTGTTAGACTAAAAATCTGTGGTGGAATAACACACAAAAACACAAGAAACAAAGATAAAAGTTAGTGTTATTCAACCAAAAACAAGTCTAAGCAGGCATATCAAAAGAGACACTAAAAACATGCTAAAATATTTAACTATGGAAGTAAATATAACAAGGCATCTCCAAATGCCTTCTAACATGCTCTTAGCTCCTTCTCCCTTGTTCCTCTCCTCTCCAAGTTCCAAATTAGTGTAGCTCTCAGCAACTTTTTGCACTATGGATGCCTTATGGAGGTTCAAGATGGTAGATGATTATGAAAAGTATGCAAATGCAAGCTTAATAATCAAAGAAAGATGAGTTATCTAAATGCTATTTGTTAATTTTAACCAAAAGAGTGAATATGACTAAAATATGCTAAATGCTCTCTAAAATTCTCTATAACTTAGATGCATACAAGTTTTTCAAGATCTGGATTATGAAGAAATGGGCTCTATTTATAGGAAAAATGGAGCAATGGATGGTTGAGATTGAGTAATCTCAACAAGGGTTAGGATTGAATGATATTCAATCCATGTGAGGGCTTTCAACCCAATCCCAGGATGACAATTGTCAACATGAGAGGGGTTGAGAGGAGAGGGAAGAAGCATTAAATGCTTGACATGACCTGAGGGTTAACTTGGGAGTTAAGGTCAATGGTTGGGTTGAGTGAATAAATTTATTATCCAATAGATAAATTCTTGTGCAAAGGTAAAAGGGATAACCATGGTCAAAGCAATAAATGCTTGAGGAGACACATGAGTCATATGAGGGTTGAGTTAGGGGTTAACCATAAATGGTCATGTAAGAGCCATAATTGGTTTGGAAGACTTTAGAGGTTAATTTGTTGAACACACAAAGCATTAAATGTTTTTCAAAGACTTTGAAGTCTTTGAGAAGTGACTCCAAGTTGCTTAGGAATGTGACAATAATTAGGGGATGAATTAGGTTAATTAGGAAGGGCTTAGAAGAATCTAGAAGGGGGTTAGGATCGCAAGTGGGTTTGGTGGGTGAGGGAAAATAGGATTTTTATTAAAATAAAATTCATTTATTTCAATAAATAGGTGCAAGTTGTATTTGTAGGAAAATACAAGTTGGGGGGATAGATGATTTAAATAAATATTTTATTTAATTTATTTAAAAGAGGAAAAAGGGGTTAAATGAAATAAATAGGATTTATTCATTTAATTGATTTTGAGTTTGGTTTAATGAATGAATTAAAATAAATTGAATAATTTATTTAATTAATAAAATAATGTTTAAAGATGAATTAATTAAATATTAATTTAATTAACTGATGGCTAGTGGATTTTTAATCAAATAAATAGCAAATATTCATTTAATTAAACCGAACAGATTTATGTGACTACACTAATACTTTCTATAGAGGTAATTAATTTTGTTGTTCACCAAAAGTGATAAACCCAGGTACACCTGCAATCCTTTTATGAAATGACCAATTTCAGTCTATGAAACACATCAGGGCTTGGACAACATAACATAGGACCCTAATTGATCCTCTTGCACTTCAGGTTCTGCTAGACCTAGGGGGGATACCCTTTTGATGCATGAAATTAACTCATTTACTCACCATGACAACATAAATGAAGTAGATAAATCATTCCACAAACTCACCCAATTTAGAAACACACTACAAATTGGCTAGATCTGTATAAATCATAAATGAAAAATAGAGCTTGGGAAGAAAAGAACACATCCCTAAACATAAAGGGAAATAGATTTGTCTTTTAAAATTGTTGATCTAAAACTATCCCCAAATCTGCAAGACTAGTGCCTTGTTCATTGGACAACAGAGTCACACACAGAATTGCAAATATGTATCCTAGTTACAAAGTGGTTTTCCTTGAACAATATCCCTGCATTAACACCTTATATTAATGCATTACTCAGATCCATTCACAAAATTATCAAATCTGGGACACATTCCATTATTCATGACTGATTACAGAGTTTAAAACCTTCATTGAAGGATACCCACAAACAATCATACAACCTCCTTGAAATTGACAAATTTCACCCTCCTTGAGGATTGAATTCATAAAAATAAAATACATACACAGAGACAATATAGTGGGAAAACTGCACTGAAATCCTCTGTACCCTGAAACAAACCAAAGAATTTTACAAATTTGGGTCAAGAAGTTCAGAACTGGAAGCCATGAAAACTGGAGTCATTCTCACAGAATTCTGGAACCCTTACAATGAGAAGAAAATTGGAATAAGAAGGAAAAGGGAAAGATTAGATCTGTATAATACACTACCAAGTGTCCTTTTTTCTAATTGAATTTCAATCCCTTTCTCTTTCCCGTGGAAACTGCTCTTAAAATATCCCATATTTGTTGAAACAAACTTCATAATTGCATTCCTGATCTCGAGAGCTTTTCGACAATATTCATATTTTGGCCAAAACTAAACCTCTGGGCGAATTAATCATTTTGTGTCTCCAATCATTTAAATTTTTGAATTCTTTATATAGTTTCAACTATATATTTAATCTGTTTTAACTTTGATTTTTGGCTCTGATTTTGGCTTGACGCCCTGCCATGTGGTGGTCTCTGATTGGTTGATAGGATCCATTAGGCACCATCTGGGATGACACCTCATCACTCTGCCACGTGTCCGCCACCAAGCTGCTTGCTCATCGCCATGTCATCACCATGTGTCTACCACCTGTGCGCCATGTCACCTCCATTGGATAGCCACGTCGAAATCACGCGAGTTGTTGGATCTTTCTGGACTTTCTCGATCTTTACCTTGATTTTTGTGCATGTGGTTTTTCGCTATTTCACAACCCTTAACTGGTGAGCATCTTTCCTTTGCGAAGTCGCGTCGACCGTCGATCATCTGCAACCTGCTCGCTCATTAACCTACTCCTTCTCTACAAAATTTTGCTCACCTCGAGAATCATGCATGTGTGGGGTCCACCTAGTCACCGCTCAGTCAGCCTCCTCGATCGTCTTAGGATCCATGCCCACGCGCGTGGGGTCCGCCTTGGGCACCCTTGAGCACCATCCTTCAAAATCCCTTTGGGCTTTGACATTATACATTAGTGGATATTTACTTATAAACATCAAAAAGTTCCCCTCCACAGTGAATGTGGGATAATGTTATTTTGCCTGGGATTGTGTTTTTGAAGCTTTCTCCTTGGGTTTTCATGGCATTTTCTGTCATTTGTATTGCTTGAGAGTCTTTTTAGCATCACGCTTTACACCTACCACGTACAGCAAGAAGAAGATTGGCCAAAACCTTTTCATTGGCCAATGTAATTTCTGGAGTTCCATGTTTAATGTGGCTTCTTCGATTTCCAAATGCTGCATAGGAGGAAGGTATTAACATAGTTATACCTGCCAAATTTGTAATTGTTGCTTTCTTCTGACTGCTGCCCCTTCTCCACCCCGTGAACATTGGAGATGGGAATTTTGTTTGCTACCCCCTTCTTCAACTTCACGTCCAATACCTTCTGCTACCCCTTCTCCATCACCACGTCCAGCTAGGAAGAGAGAAAGGAGGGCACGTGAGGGAAAAGTAGGTACCAGCAGTTTGTTTGCAGCACTTACTTTGCAATTTAATGCATGTTGAAAGCTTCTTCAACCACCACGTTGGAGAAGGATACTGGCATGACATTTTTGCATTTATATTAAACTGAAAAATGCCTCTCCATAGCTTGCAATAGATTCATCTGATTGGAAAACTCACACCACACTCCATACCACGCTGGGAGGAGGGAACTCTTTGGTTGCAACAGTTTGAAAGTTTAAAAATTGTTCCTCAACACCACATAGAGGGGGAGATTCTGCACCATTTGTATTTGCTGAAAGTTTCCTACAATGTCCCCTCCAACATACCACGTGAAGGGAGGATTCTTGCCAATGCACATTCGCTAGGAGTTCATTTCCTCTTTTAAACGCTGCACCAGTCGCCAAAACACATTTGGCTGGATGTTTCAAAAGGCCTTCTCAAAACACATTCCATTTACTTTGCACTCACATGCCAATTGCATTATAAGATATACTTGGCCTAATAGAACCAAACATTATTGCCTCCAACTACAAATAGCTTACACATTAGCATGAATTTAAGACCATTTCGCCATAAAATTTAATGCACAGGCATTTATCCAGGTCGGGCCCCAAAGTGGGTCCGGCTAAAAACAAATTTGTTTTCATGCAACTGATCTCTAAAATACCTTAGGAACCTCAAACATACCTCTGGAATTGATCGACACCATTTTCGGATCATAAAATTGAATTTTACAACTTTTAGGCACTTACGCAACATTTTCGCATTTAATCGCGAAGACGT
This sequence comes from Cryptomeria japonica, assembly GCF_030272615.1. Taxonomy (NCBI): domain Eukaryota; kingdom Viridiplantae; phylum Streptophyta; class Pinopsida; order Cupressales; family Cupressaceae; genus Cryptomeria; species Cryptomeria japonica. Next base: position 138,858,328 of record NC_081408.1, on the reverse strand, counting down.
ATTTTTCAAGCCGGTCAAAACACCTTTCTGGACCTCACCATTTGACAGGCGTGCACTCTGATATACAAGGATGAACTTTGCTAAGCGGTTTTTCAAGATGAGTCCCGAGTGAAGAGCTATTAATTGGCAAAAATGACCAATTGGCTTTGTCGACACTGCGGACCTGATGAAGTCAATATTCTGGCAACACATGATGCCTTTCTCAAAAATTTCAAACGACCTCCGTAGACCCTCAAATTTGAAACATAGGTACCTTGAAGTACATATTAAATCTTTGAATTCTTAGTTTGACCAAAATTTTGATTGGGTGCAAATGGCACGCTCATGAAAATGACTAGTTTAACTGATATAGCACTGAAAGTATGGATCACTGAAAACGATGACTCAACGAACCCTTTTGAAAACCGATCAAACGGATTGGCAGAGGCTTGAAATTTGAAACGTAGCTCATCATTTATACCAAAATTATCCCAGAATAAACATTATGTCATAACACTTATTGAGGCAACTTTTACACTTATGCGAAATAGGGCTCCGACTAGCAGCTGAAACAGGGACTAGTCAAACCATACAAATTGCAAACATATTGAGCTTCGAAAACTGAGCAAATGAATTCATGAAGACTTGAAATTTTGCACGGAAGCACACTTTTATGTATAGAATTCAATCCATTTTGAATTTCATCATGAAAATCAACAGGGAAAAAGATATAAACACCCAAAGTAGGCTACTTAGTAAAATCTGCATTTTTGCCTGAAATGCACTTTCAGCTCACCCCTCGAAATGGGTACCTGATAAACTTATCCAAACTGAATTCTGAAAGTTGCACATCATTGCATAGGCCAAATGAAAGGTATAGGACACAATTCCCGAGCTTTACCCTTTGAAAATCAATTGTCTCCATTTTGCCCTCTCTCTAACTAGGCCATTAAAACTGACTCATTTGGAAATGCAGAGCAAAATTTTGAAATGGGCCTCTAAACTTGACTCAAATTTAATGAGTCCCAGTAAATTTTTCTTTAAAATATTTTTTAGTTAGTTATTCATTATACTAATCAATTAATGGTAATTGCTTTAAAAATAGATTATTAACTAATTTTGTTGAACTTTAAAATATACATTCTAATCAAATTGGAACATGCATAGATATATTATCTTTAATTTTAGATAATCTGATAAAATATAATCAATTCAATTTAAAATTTTAAGTTTGATGGCTATCTTCAATAACTTTCTATAAATGAAATTCTTTTTTCTTTAAAGGAAAATAAATTAATGCTAAATAAGGTTAGAGTTAAGATCAAAGGTTGGATTTTAATCAAGGTTACCTTGTTAGTATTAGGGTTAATAATATTAGGGTCATATTTAATCTATTAGAATTAGAATATATAGAGAGTTTAAATTAGAACTAGCATATATGTCTTAAATTTTAATTTAATCTATATAAAATACACCGAGAGATATCCTTCTTGAGGCATCTATTTCAATTTAGGGTGTAAAATTGATTAAAAATAGACACCTCGAGAAGGATATCTCTTGACGTATTTTATATAGATTAAATTAAAATTTAAGACATATATGCTAGTGGCAGTCGCGTGACGCGACATGGAAAACATAAAATAAATGCAATATATAGTTATATAGTATCTTTTTCTTGAGTTGAATTATATAATAGTATTTTAATATTATTATATGATTATATATCTAGGTATATGAAATATATCCATTTAGACTATTTTTAATAAATATATATGTTTTACAAGATTAAAGTATATACTAAAATGTAAGATATATATTGGAATTTATTTAATGATAATATAAAATATTATTTAATGGTAAGTGTAGTCACATAAATCTGTCCACTTAATTAAATGAATATTTAATATTTATTTGATTATTTAACCATCAATTAATAATTAATTAAATTAATATTTAATTAATTCATCTTAACCCTCTTCTCCTATTAATTAAATAAATTATTTGATTTATTTGATTTAATTCACTTAACCAAATTCAGACCATTAATTAAATAAATAAATCATATTTATTTAATTAAATATTCTCTCACATTTAAATAAATTAATATTTATTTAAATCCCCCAAAATCCCACCTCTCACATTTAAATAAATTAACATTTATTTAAATCACCTTTATCCTCTACCCACTTGCATTTTCCTACAAAAGCAAGTTGCACAATTATTTTAAATAAATAATTTATTTAAATCACCTTTATCCTCCACCCACTTGTATTTTCCTACAAAAGCAAGTTGCACAACTATTTTAAATAAATTATTTATTTAAAATCCTATTTATCCTCACCCACTTGAAACCTTTAATGGTTTCCCTTAAAGTATTCAAACTTGATGGCTTTAAAGTCTTCAAACTTGATGGCTTCCTTCTATAGTCTTCTTAAGACTTTAATGGTTTTCCTTAAAGTCTTCAAGCCTTTAATGGTTTCCCTCAAAGTCTTCAAGCATTTTAATGCTTTATCTTCATTTTTCTCACTTAAATAAATTAATATTTATTTGAATATTTATCCAAATGCAAATTACACCATTTAATTGAAATAAATGATTTTATTTTAATTGAAAATACCAAAATTTCTCCCACTTGCATTTTCCTACAAAATCCACTTGCATGCCTAAACCCCTTCTAGAATTTTCTAATCACTTCTAAATAACCTAACCCCTTCTCTAAACTTTGTCACATTCCTAAGCAAAAGGGAAGTCACTTCTCAAACCCTCAAAGTCTTTGATAACCATTAAAGGCTTTCAACCTTCAACCACTAAATGGCTCAAAGTCTTTGATAACCATTGAAGGCTTTCAACCTTCAACCACTTAATCCCCAAATTCTCCAATAACCATTAATGGTTACCTCAAACCCTCCCACATGGTTAAAACATTTGTTTTGACTCAACCTCTACCCAACCCAAAGGTCTCATCAGGCCATTAATGCTTTGACCATGATTATCTCTTAAACATTTGCACAAAGGTTTATCCTTGGATTAACTCTTAATCTAGTGGGTAATCTTATTTTGGACTTGACCCTTAGCCTCTAGATAACCATGAGGTCTTCTCAGGCCTTTAATGCCTCCAACCTCTTCTTTCAACCCAACCCTATGTTGACATTTGTCACCATTTCATTGGTGTCAATTGAGCACATGGATCCCCAACTTTCAAGCTTGACCCTTGATTAAACCCTTCAATCCTGGCCATCCATTGCTCCATTTTTCCTATAAATAGAGCCCATTCCTTCATAATCCAAATCCTGAAAACTTGTATGCATTTAAGCTATAGGCATTTTTAGAGAGCATTTAGCATAATTATCTAATATCTTGTTATTTTAGATAAAATCAATCATTTTAGCATCAATAGATTAGTATTAGCTTTTCATTTCATATTTGGAGCTATACTACAATCTCAATCCTCCATAAGCATCCATAGTGCAAAAAGCTGCTGAGAGCTACACTATTTTGGAACTTGGAGAGGAGAGGAACAAGGGAGAAGAAGCTAAGGCCATGCTAAGAGGCAGTTGGAGATGTCTCATGATCTTTATTTTACTTATTAGATATATTAGCATGCTTTTTAGTGTCTCTTTTAGTATGCCTTCATAGATTAGTTTTAGATTGATTAACAGTAAGTATTATGGTTATGGATAGGGTTAAGATTACTATTATGGTTAGAGTTAAGGTTAATTGTTAGGGATACGATAAGGGTTCACATCAAGGTTAGGAGTTGGTTTAGGTTTAGAATTATGGTTAGGGTTAGTATTTAGGATTACAGTTAGGGTTAGGGTTAAGGGTAGTATCAATGTTAGGGTGTGGTTTAGGTTTAGGATTATGGTTGGAGTTAGGCTTTAGGATTATAATTAGGGTTAGGATTAGGGTTAGTATTATGGTCAGAGTTAAGGTTTACATCATTGTTAGGGATACAATTAGGGTTCTAATCAAGGTTAGGGTTTGGTTTATGTTTAAAATTATGGTTAGGGTTAGGATTAATGTTAGGATTATCGTCAAGGTTAGAGTAAAGGATTCTAACATGGTCAACACTAAGGTTTACATCATTGTAGGGCTAGGGTTAGGGTAAGGGTTAGGGTTATGATTAGGGTTAGGTTTCATGGTTAAGGTTATGATATTGTTTAGGGTTTATATCATGGTTAGAGTTAGCATCAATTTTATGGTTTGGTTTAGGTCTGGGATTATGGTTAGCATTAGGTTTGGGGATTACAATTAAGGTTAGGGTTCGGGTTATGTCTAAGGTTTAGTGTTAGGGTTAAGTTTATGGTGAGGGTTAGGATTTATTGTTAGTTTTACAATTTTCTTTAGAGTTTATATCAAATTTAGGGTTAGGGCTTATAATTATAATTGGGGGTAGGGTTAGGATTATGATTGATTTATGATTATATAATGTATGTTTAGCATTAGGATTAGGGTTTATTGTTAGGGTTAATTTTAGTATTATCGTTAGAATCAAGGTTTACATCATTGTTAGGGTTTGATTTAGGTTTATGATTATGGTTAGGGTTATGGTTAGGTTTAGTGTTAGGGTTAAGTTTATGGTCAGGGTTAGGGTTTATTAATAGTGTAACCCTAATTATAGTTAGTGTTAGGATTATAATTTGATCTAGGATTGTTTGATGTCACATATCTTAGAGAATCATGTATATTACAAATAAACAATAGCACAAATATGTTTTAAAAATAAAAGATATTATTAGTGGAGTTTTTATACGTTGCCACACACCCACTTAAAATTTGTTTTAAATGGTATTATTTCTTTTATATTATATTATAATTCAAAAAAATGGCAAATCTTTCTAATTTACATGTTAAATATTGTAAAAAAAATGTTAATTTTTTTTGATATTTAGCTGCTAAACATTTAACATTTCATATATATTTGTTAAACAACCATTTAAAACATATATTTAAAACCACACATTTAGAAAACCACACGTATAACAATTAATATTGTTGTCCTTTCAACTCTCATATAGGAGAAAAAATGCATGCTTCGCTACAATGAACTTGAATAAGTGAGAAGTGATGAAGTTCAAATAATAAGTAACTACATGAATATTACTTCATTGTAATGGTGTAAATACATCACGAATTCTGCAGTGATGAGGATGGTATTACGTCCTTTATTTACAAGATGATCAAAATATATTTCTTTCATAATATCTGGAAATCTGGACACTATTGCAAATGCATCAAGAGCTTTTTTAGCAACATCTTCCATTTTTAATATTTCAAGTTCTTCGACATCATCGATCATTAAGCTCATGTTTTCAATTTCTTTGACAATTTTGTTGTAGCATTCTAAAACAATTCTCGCACATTTGTCAATAGGAGTTTCAACAAAATTGTTTGAGTTTATAGATGCAGTTGGACTTTGAACAATGATTTCCGATTCATCTTGTGAAACATCCATATTTCCAAGTATTTGCTGAAAATTAAAAAAATAGTAAAATTAGGGTTATCATAAAGTATTCATAATTTGTGATAAAATTATAAAATCACTATATTTAGTAGCACAAACAATGTATGAAATAAATAATGAAAACATTTATTTGTAATTGAAGCAAATTAAATCATCAGAATAGGATATTAGTTGGCTTACTATGTTTAAATATCACTAAAAATATTTAAAATGAAATAAAAAATATAAAACCATAAGAAAATGATGTTAAATAAAGGAAATTAGCCTTTATATTTGATTAAATTATTAAATGAAATATATTCAACGACTTACTAAATGTTGAGAAATTATGTAGAGAATGATTGTTTGCTTAAATTAGATAAGAATAGTCATTCATGAATGCATCCATTTTGCTTTTCAATCATAATATGTAGATATATTATCATATTGATTTTACATAAAACTATTTACATCTCATAAAAATATTATTTAACAAAATATATTTTAGTCTAAATTAACCTACAATATATGATTAAATAAAAAAATTAATAAAAAAATAAATCATCAGAATAAGATATTTTTTTTGATAAGTAAATTGTTGGATTGGGCCAGCTCCCTTTATTGTATATCCAAAAAAGATAGAACAAAATAGTGTTTTCTTGCGGCTACAACCTTGTCTGCTCTCTCCTTATCTATTTGTATGTTAACACCAAAAATCCAGCCATCTGTAGCTACAAAACTGCTGGTTTGTATGATCTATTACATTGTATATTTCGGCTAACATAACTAAATTTTCTGATAAATACACAGACAATAAAAAACATTTTTTAGGAAACCTAACCTTAGTAGAGTCGTCTACGCTTTGCATCCCTCGGTCCACATAGCTCACTGAACAATAGGTTGTTTGGGTCCAGTGATAGCTCTCATTTTTCTGCTTCTTTCTTCATCCTCTTGGAATGGGTTGCTTGAGCAACTACCAGGCAATCCCCTTTGCATCTTTTGTGCGTCAGGCCTCTTGTTATGTCTTCTACTTCTCTGACATCATCTGCCATCCAGTCCTCTCCACAATCTAGTAGAGTTGGCGCATCCAGCCTGTCCTCCTCCCCGTCGCTTTCATCTGGTACGTAGTATCCTTCCTGTTGTTTGTACATCTGCATCCATTCTTTGGTCAAAGGAGGAAGGATATCGACTGCCCTCTGTAGAAATTCCAAATTTCTTTCCATGTCAGTCCTCCTACTTCTCAATTCTTCTGGCTCCATCGTGGTGACCAGGAGAAACTTCTTGACCTCTCCCATGAAACCTCGGTCAGTCCCTAGATAGTACTGTTGGGGCATAGGAACCATGTTTTGTGCATCCACATTGTCAATCACTGTGTCTATATCCCCTAGGTATTTGTGCTGGAAGAGTCTTTGACACAAATTTTTCGCCTTAGATTTCACCACACCTATTGTTAGGGCTAATGCCAAGAACATGGATGTGATATCTGTATTAACCCTATACTTGTGGTAAGCCCACAAGAACTCTATCCCTAGGACCTCTTTAACCGCATGCAGGATAAGCGGGTGCCTCATTGAAAGCATTCACAACAACCTCTAGTTCGTCACATCACCAAAAAGTGACACCATGCTCCTTGTGGATTGTAGACAAATAGGGGTATCCATCCTTATTAGAATAAGATATTAGTTGGCTGAATATGGTTAAATGTCACTAAAAACATTTAAAATAACATAAAAAATATAAAACCATAAGAAAATGATGTTAAACAAAGTAAATTAGCCTTTATATTTGATTAAATCATTAAATTAAAATATATTCAACGACTTACTAAATGTTGAGAAATTTTATAGAGAATGAATGTGTCCATTTTGCTTTTCAATCATAATATGTAGATATATTATCATATTGATTTTACATAAAACTATTTACATCTCATAAACATACTATTTAATAAAATATATTTTAGTCTAAATAAACCTACAATATATGATTAAATAAAAAATTTAATTTATACATTTTTCTCCTCAAATAATTAATTTGGATCAATCAATGTGTTTCAACTACCAAACTCTTTGAATATCCAATAGATTGAACCAAGTGTAGATTCTTATTACCAAACTTTTGGGTGAGGAGAGAAAGTATCATGATTATAAGAGAAGAGATAAGTAGCATTGCTAAATTTTGAAAGTAACAACATTTATTAGATCAAATAACTTCTAAGGATTTTAGCCTGCTTTCTTCTTCCTTTCTTTTGGCAACTTGTTTTCCCCTCTTCATTTTTTCATATCTGTCATATGTGAAGGGCGGCATAATCTGTAGTCCTTGCAAAGATTTGACATGTGATATTGCTACAAATGTGAGACCACTTCTTTCAGTGGGGCCTATATCAATAGTGGCTTTGTCTAGTGTCAACCCTTGTGATTTATGCATGGTTAAAGCCCAAGCCAATCTTAATGGAATTTGCTTTGTGCTAGCTTTGTCAATTGCTGGAATTGGAACTCTTTGGGGATGACAATCATCAAATGGAATTCCTGAGTAACCATCAAAATCTACAAGTACATATGACGGTGGCAAAGGTGGTGCACTTCCAGGTCTATATACAATACTTCAAATATATCCTAGTGCTCCATTGACAAGACCTGCTTCTATCCATGAGTTTGAAGTTAACATCACCCTTGCATTTTTGTTGAGTAATAGTTCCATGTCAAAATCATCATTTCCATCGCCTTCTATAGAACTAATTGTTTTTGTTTTTACAACGATGCTTCGTGCAATAGGGTTTTTTAATGAGTACAAATTTCTCTTGTTATGACTGTGCACATTATCATTTGTCGAGAATAAATGAACACTATTTTTGAACTCATCATTTGTTGCAATACTCATGTTTCCATTTGATCTTGACATAAGTAACATCCAATCTTCTGTTGTCGGGTTTGCATCCCTTATGTTTGTTAGAAGAAGACAAAATCTTTCTTGTTCATTGCTTTGTCCATCTTGTCTAAAAATACGACTCAAAGTAACTATGGTTTTGAATTCTTCCCACAGTATCCTTGCACACCTTTTTCTTTCATATGCCACTCTATCTTTGACAGGAGGCAATTGTGCCAAATCTCCGACCGATATCATAGATATACCTGAAAAATATTTTAATACACATATCGAGCAATAGGTAAATGTGTTAAAAATGTAGATCTATTATTCTAAGAAACTTAAATGTTAAACATACCTCCAAAACTTTTATGACTATTTTCTGGAAATGCTTGTCAAAGATGAGAGCCTATGTTTTCAAGTAACATCTCTCCCAAGAAGCTCATTTCATCTATTAATATGTACTTTATGTGAGAAATTTCCTCTTGGAAAGTCGTAAGTCTTGTCCCTTGTAGCTCACTGAATTCTTTTATTGGAATTATCAACTTAGAATGAATCGTTGATGCTCCAATGTTGAATGCTGCAAATCCTGTTGGTGCAAGTAGAAGTAGAGGAGAGTGTTGTGGAGAGGCTGCATTTTGTAATGTTTGACTTATTGCACCGATCAAGTATGACTTACCTGTTCCTACCGTGCCTTGAATTATCATATATAAGGGCGATACGTTTTGATGTGTATGATAATGGGACATTATAATGTTGACTGCTTTGTTTTGTTTGTCACCGAGGTTTCCATAGTCCACACATTGTGGTATGTCATCATGAATAAGACAACCATTATTTCTCATTATGTTAATAAAATTTGTAGCTTCATTCGTGTATTATTCACCTTGAAATTCTTGACACCAGTCTGTTTGACGATCTATATCTCTTTTGCCCAACATATCTATTTCTGAAACTTGCATAATCTATCCACGATGAAGTCTAGAAACAATTTCCCATTCATTCTCTGTGGTAGTACCTTGGGCATTGTTGTCTTCAGATTCTGAATCGGCCTCATTTTCACTATTTTCAATATCTCCTCTCCTTTCTAGGTGCCATTGATTATATCTAAAGTTATCCCATGTTGCAACTATTGATTCATCATTGTGCCCAATATCTGTGTGAATTTCACGAAAAGGCTTATAGAGAAACAATTCTGAAGAGCAAAAATCAATCCATTTTTCTAAGTGATGTGTAGGAATTGATTGAAATCTAGGAAATACTCTTACAATAGCAGCGACTTTCCTTGGACTCCATTTGTTCTCTCCTCTTCTTTTTTGGTTATATATCCATGATTTTGCAACATCAATAAGGCACACAACTTCCAAAAATTGTGGCCTATTCCTATATGCATTGATGAAAGATATGGTATGTTATTCATTGTCATCATTAGTATTTAATTCTACGCGTTTGAATACTTCCCTTGAAACATTTAAGTTGACAAATGTTCTGCCGCTTTGTACCAATGGAAGTTCTAGTAGCATGTGACTTGTTTCTTGGGCTCCAATATCCCTTTCTATTAGTGTTTCAGTAAGAAGCCTTCTATATGCTTTTGTTGCTAAATCATCAGGATTTTTTACATTTGCTAACCGTAATAACATCTGATGGTATGTTTCAGATCTTTTTTCAGCTTTGGCTGCATACTTTGCAATATATTTAGTTACAACATATTTTGACATAACATGTTGCCAATCAATATTTGCTCTCCATAGTTGGAGTATGTATCGAATATATGAGTTAACTCTGTCATCATTTCTGAATGGCTCAAATTTCATTTCACCACTTTCTAAGTCTTTATAAATTCTAGAAGCTTCTAAATTTAATGACCATGGGGTATTATACCTATATGTCATTCACATATTTTATTAGTAAGCAAAGTAATATATTCAAGATAGACAATATTTACTTTTGAAATGAATAAAATTGGTTAGGAAATATTTACCTGCAAACTAATTTCCCTTTTTTTTGCGTAGACATGCACCCTCTCGACACATTGTGTGTCTTTGAACAGTATTCAAAATCTCATCATAGTCATCATGGAGAGAAGTTTCTGCAAGTTGTCTTGTATTTTTTAGACATGGGTGTAGATTGAAATTTTGATATACCTAGAATGTGGATTAAAAATTGCCAATCTCTATTTATACTTATTTTAAACTGTGTATAATATGAAAAGGGTTTGATTTGCTAATTTATTGTAATCGTACCTGTATGTTTCGGAGGTGTGTGTCTTGTCGAGGGTTACATGCATGAACTAAATCATGTAGATATGATTCAACATAGTATAATTGATCTAGATTATTCCAATCAATATTATCCATATTTGGTGCTCAATTTAACCATATGAAATCATGCACATGTGCAGATCCCCTATGTTGCCATTCGTATCTACACCAATAGTCTCTGACATTCATGTCCTTGTCGAGGATCTCTTTCCTAAAAGTTGATTATCGTGAATGCATGTATTGTGAAACAATGTGAGTATAATCGACGACATTTTGCTTTCTCCATATTTGTGCATCTCGTGGATTGCTTGGTGGTGTTCCGGGCATCAATGCATGCAAATCTGGCTAGTACAAGTCTGTTGGACTTAATGTGAAAAATATTGTCGGTGTTCCAATTTGGTGAAGCATGTCTATTAATTCTGCTCGACACTTTGTCCAATAAGATCTTGTTCCCCTTAAACTGGTTCCAAATCGTATCAATCTATCTGCTAGATGCGAATGTGGTGTGTTGTCCATGTGTTCACGCAACTCTTGTATTGTGATTGGCATTTCGTGCAAACTTCTTTTTACACAAACAACTGTGGAGCTATGTGCTCGATGTCTCATAATCATGTTCATCATATAATAACAAAATCTTGGATGCTTACTGAATCTATTATCTCCGTATCGTAGGAAGTGCTTGGCAAATTCATGTAGATGCAATTTCCTTAGTCTTGGTTCCAACCAATCACATTTACCATTGGGAAATAAAGATGGGAAAGTCATGTTGAGCAATCCTGGCATTGTATATTCATTTATGGGAGATGCACCGATCATGGGCCAATCCATCATTGTCGTTGGGTCTACATTAGGATTGTTGACCCATGCACGAATCAACTCCATTTTCCTTTGGGCATTTGGTGGTTTGGATACCATCGATGTTGTATGCTCTATTATGTTTCTCTCATCTGTCTCCATAAGGGGGCCCACAAAAACAACTTCATTTCTATCAGAATCAAACTCCATATGCACAGTTCTTAACTCATTAAAAATATTATGATCTAAATTTGGCAGTATGTTGTCTAGAGCATTTTCATCAACAATTACATCAGATTAAAACTTATGATGTTGAATTTTGTATCGTAGGGCTGTGTAGACATGATATTTATTTACTGTGAAATTATAGCTTGTCCCACGTTGATCCTTTCTGCGAACTACAATCAATGGAAGATCTTTAACTAAATGTGGCAATTTTTGGCCATATTTTCAATGTTCTGTGGAAAGCTTATTGTGTGTCCTTTGTATTTGAACTGACCACCAGTTGCATGTATCACTTGCAAATTTGGGCTAACGCGTGCAATTAGCATTTCTTCCACTTGAGATAAATTTGCCAATTATGTTGGTTGGGGCCCGGGATCCATATTATTTTCAGATAAAAATTTGTGGTTGCCTTTTTCTTGTCTGCATCTAGTACAAATAGGCCCTTGGGGACTATAAGAGACACTGATTCCAATGTAATATTCTTGACAAATATGGCACATTTTTGGTGATGCCAACCTATCTAATTTATTACCAAATGACATTTAAAATTTCATGAAATCAGTCTCTAGTAATTTACTGGCATTTGGGATGTCATGTTCAAATGATTCAGTAGTGAATTGTTGTCCCTGTTGATTTACATTTTTAGGTGTTTCTGTGACATGTTCTGCTGAACTTGGCCCTTCCTCTTCTACATTCCTTTGAAAAGCTACTTTGTGCACATTCGTTTCGATATTTTCATGATCCCTAATTTGTTGTGTTTCCCCTAGTTGGGGATTACTTTTTACTCTTGTCTCATTATGTATAGGACACACCTTAGCATAATTTTGATCTCTTATGACTTCCTGTGAGTGAGCCTCCTCAGATATGCATTGACGCGTATTTCTATTTATGTTTCTATGTTGCTCAGAATGAGAGTGATGCTCATGTATTTGATTGACTATATTCCTATTAACATTTTCCTCTAGTATTGTTTCACCTTGTAACTGTTCATTTGTCATTTCTGCTATATGTCTAGCGTATCTTCTCTATCTTCTTTATTTATTTGTCTTGTAGACTCATCCATTTGAGCATCTATCATTTGTTGCATATGTCGCCTACGATATTCTTGTTGATATTCTCTCTGTTGTTGTTTTCTTTGCTCTTCGGTCTCGAAGAAGTGTTTCCTTGGTCAAACAATAGCTAATGTATCAAACACATAGAGAACTTAAATAAATGGGAAATATACAAATAAAGATCATTTGATATTATTAGAAATAATAAATTAAAAATAAAAATTCTAAGAGGAGTGAAGACAAAAATATATGAAAAATGCATACTTTTATTATAAATGCTGGAAACATAGCTCAATAAAAAATAATTAAATGGGTCTACAGGCCTATTCCTCTTTTGGGTAATATCAAATTGAAGATTGCAATAACGTGCTTATCTCATTATAGATTTAACTAAATAAGTGAAGAAAACACTTAATGTTTAAAACTATGTTGTTAGACTAATTTTATGTTTCGTGAAGTTGATAAATCCACCCTTACATAAACCTTGTACGTTGTTCTTTGTACCGAACTTCTAATTGTGATATCCATAATTTCGATTCCATCTAAACCTTCCGAGTGAGTAGTTGTTAGAGTGTTATCCACATCTTCTTCTACCCAATTTATTTTTAAATTCAGTGGATTCCTTCATCCACTATTCCAAGTTTTTTTAATGTCAACAATATTTTGTTTTTCCCACAATGAATATGATAGCTCATTAAATAAATATTCGCTATCAAAAAAAGTATTTATTAATATCACTGTTATAAACTCACGATTTCAGTATTATTTTTTTATTTATGACTTATGGGTTGATTTTTTCAATAGTAACGTTAAAGAGTAAATATGAGTAAGTGTAGTGCATTTTATTAAGAAATACAATATCGGATGAAATATAATATAGTCATACAAAAATTTATTTTTATATTTAATAAATACAAAAAGTATCTTGTACATTAATAAGTGCAAAATTTTATTTGTATTTTAATAAATACAAAATCTTATCTGTATTTCCAATACAAAATTGTTGCTTTCAAGCTACTGCAAATATTTTCGCATTACATTTCCTTGAGAAATTTTTGAATGCGTTCGACTTGTTGAGTATAGCAATGCATATTATCTGTATTTTCAATACAAAATTGTTACTTTCAAGCTACTGCAAACATTTTTGAATTACATTTCCTTGAGAAATTGTTGAATGTGTTCGACTTGTTGAGTAGAGCAACGCATATCATATTGTTCGCCATAAAAAAATTCTTTAACAAAGTCCCCAAAATTGGCATATTTGACAAATATGGTGCAAAAGATATCAACAGTTTCTAGAATTTCGGTAACATCTTCGCCTTCAAAAACATGTATACGAGAGCTTGTGAGTATGAGCCTCTCGATAAATTCATTACACTGGTTCCTTACATATCTTGCCAGTTTTTGGAGTTCTATTTCATTGACGTCATTGGAATTAACACTTGATAAAGTGGGACTTGTAACGAAGACCTCAGACTCAAAATCTAGAACATCAATTATTTCTATTCCTTGCAGGGTTTCCATGACCTAAAATGAAAAATCAAAGAATTATTGGTAGATGGGAACAACTATACTTAAACTTATTGAACTATAATTCTAATTGTCAATTTCATTTTCTATCTATATTTTTTCATTAAGTTAATAATTTTATGTTTTTTGAGAAATTTGTTGATTTTATTTATTTATCTTTATAATAATTTTTATTATAAACTTACTTTAAGAAAAATCATGCAACTAATACCTAAATTGAAATGGTGAAGTCAGTAAATCATTGTTCTTTGATGACGCTACATTTGAGAATAAGTAAATAATGTAATCTAACTAAATGAAATAAAATTTAGTTTAGTTTTAAATTTATTTTGGAAAAGAAATAAAACATTAACAAAATGCATGAAATTTGGACAAGAACATATAGAAATAAAAAATCTATATGTTCTTGTCCCAAAGTTTATCCATCTTGTTAATATTCAACTATAATCATAATTGTTAATATCTTTTTCAATCTACATTTTTTATTTTAAGTTAAAATTATGTTATATGTTTTTATAAATTATGTCAAATTTATTTATCTTTTAAAAAAATAATAGAATATTATAATTGCAATTTATCATTAGCAGTAAATTAAATATAGAACTAATTATAACACTAATTGAATTATTGAAAAACCCTAATTGATTTGTGATAGTAATCCTCGTCCTAACTATACAAATTAAATATAGAACTAATTATAACACTAATTGAATTATTCAAAAAACCTAATTGATTTGTGATAGTAATCCTCGTCCTAACTATAATTATCATCTTATTCATTCGACCATTTTAATAAGAAATAATTCTAGTCCTAACCCTAATACAATATTAACATAAAAACAATGAGAAAAATAACCATAATAGTAATCATAATGATTAAAAAATAAAATCATTTGAGTTCCTTGTAAAGCCTCTCCATATCATTTATTAAACAGTTTGAATTTCTACTTTTAAAACCATCTTGTTGCTTTATTGTTTACAATATTAATTCTCTTTCTGCAAATCCATATTCTGAACACTAAGACTTAAACCTTACTTATATATAAATATGGTAAAAAAAAAACCATTTATGAGACCTAAGTTCTTTTTCCACAATTCCCATCTCTTACACCTAAAGGAGGAAGACAAACAACTTCCACTAAAGCTTAAAATATGATATTAAAATAAAATAATTCATGTGGTGGCATTGCATTCCACATAACACAATTATTTTCATATGGCGGCATTGCCTTCCAGATAAGGAATAAACATTCTACTTTTATAAATTCTTTACAAAATTGCAATAACATCTAACTGGCGGCATTGTCTTCCAGATAAGGAATTAACATTCTACTTTTATAAATTCTTTACAAAATTGCAATAACATCTAACTGGCGACATTGCCTTCCAGATAAGGAATAAACATTCTACTTTTATAAATTCATTCACAAAATTACAATAACATCTATCTGACGACATTGCCTTTCAAATAAGGAATAAACATTCTACTTTTATAAATTCAATCACAAAATTACAATAACATCTAACTGGCGGCATTGCCTTCCAGATAAGGAATAAACATTCTACTTTTATAAATTCTTTACAAAATTGCAATAACATCTAACTGATGACATTGCCTTCCAGATAAGGAATAAAAATTCTACTTTTATAAATTTTTTTACAAAATTGCAATAACATCTAACTAGCGGCATTGCCTTCGAGATAAACTATATAATTTTTTTACTATAATGACATTTCAATGCTAGGAAATTTAATTTGTTATAGATAATTTACAATTATAGGTTACTGGTCATTTAATTTTTTACCAAGCTAGATAGGAATTCCTCATTCCTCAATTGAGCCATGCCTAAGAGATGCTAGGTGTATAGCCAGTATCCTATGTCCAACAATTGATATTTGCAAACATGTGGATTTGAGTGCCTTCATATTAATGTTTGCATGTCCTGGTGTTGGCATATTACATTTACATATGACTACAAACACCATTTCTTTAGCCTCAGTAGGTTTTATCTTCTCAGATGTCTAATTTAATCATTGTGCTCTCAGAAATCTATACGGATCATTTTCTACCCAAGTTGTATTTTTTCTATTTGTGCGTTGGTCTGATTTCTCTGTTATGCTATCAAAAACCAATACATGTGGATCATTTTTCCTTGTGCAGGAGATGGAGAAAATGTCGCTTTATATATGATCAAGAGAGCAAAATTAATTGAGATAATCTACAATGGCTATAATGTTTTTGGGGATTAACAGTATGATTTTGCAATTCTTAGCTACTTTTAGAGGAAGCCATTCGCCACATACCTGTTTCCAAAGTAGACTGCTAACAATAACAATAATAGGATGCCAACCTTATCAATGTAGCCTATATTTTGATCTGCATCTAGAATGCAAACAAATTACTTTTTGAATCCATAGAATGCAATGAAAATAAATTATTCTTAGAATACATAGGATATGTTCACCTATATTGGATCTTCTCTTGTCTCAAATTGAATGGGTAAATTCGATTGCAGATCTAGAATGGGAATTCGATTGCAAATCTGTTCACCTGTATTGGATCTTCTCTTGTCTCAAATTGAATGGGTAAATTCGATTGCAGATCTAGAATGGGAATTCGATTGCAGATCTGTTCACCTGTATTGGATCTTCTCTTGTCTCAAATTGAATGGGTAAATTCGATTGAATGATCCTGCCACACATGTGTTCGGTGTTGTTTTGTAGAAGTTGTGTTCCAGGATACGATATTGTATTGGATGCTCCAATATATTCGATTTAAGCAACTGTAGCTCTAAGAAATGTTGATCTAAGGGCAAAGGGAGGTAGATGTAACACATTAGTATTATATAAATAAACAAATAAAAGAAGAAACAAAAATCTGAATGAAGAACAAACAGATTTTGAGTGCGTGGATTCTACTTGTTCAAATGGCAGGTGAAAGTGAACAGATTCTAATTGAAAATCATATGTTTATATTAAAAATGAAATGCATATATCTGTTCCACTTCAAAACGTTGCAATGACCATTCATATTCTCATCTCGACTACGGCATGCGCTTGAAACAGATACTTGGAACAGTGTCTGGAATGCATGTAGCAGTTACATTCCATGGCTGAGAGAGATGTTTCCATTTTCTTTAGTGTTGAAATGCCTCTCAACTCACTGAAACCATTCGTATGCATTTCTAACTCTCAGGGATGTGAACCGTTTCTTTTTTCTTACACCAACAAGTCTGATGACCCCTATATGATGCCATTGTAGGTTACGCCTCTCAGTGTAATTAGGGTTAGTGTTAAGGTTAGGATAGATAAAACTAGAGTTGTGGCCATTTTAAAGCTTTGCATGCATTGGGTTAGGATTTAGAGTTTGAGTTAAATTAGGGTTAGGGATTATGTTAGTGGTGCAGGAGAACCCTTCCAAACTCTTTCTCTTTCTCTATTTTTTTGGTGATATGCTTCTTTAGAAGCCATTGTACATGAATAAGAGCCATGAGCTCATGTGTGCTAGACTAGGTCCTAGTTTTAGGTCCTTAGTGAGTTTGTTGTGATTTATTGTGCAGGAGAGGTTGAGTGTGCCTAGAGTGTGTGTTAGGCCTTATTGGCATGTTGATGTCCTTAGGATAGCCCAAAATAGGCTTAGGAGTCATGAAAAGCAACAATGGAAAAGTTGCTCAAAAGATGCAAAAGTTGCATGACAACTTTTAAAAGTTGTCAAGCAACTTTTCCACCCAAAATGGTCATAGACCCTTGTTGTGCGTGGAGAGCCCTAATTTTGGCACACTGACCAAGGCAAAGGTGGTATAAGTGCTTGCAAACCCTAAATTAATGGGTTGGATGTCAGACTTTGTACGACCCTAGCAAAAAGATCAGACTGAGACTGTGAAACTGTTACCAGTTAGTTTGAATGAAGAAAACAAGCCAGTTAATGGATTGAGAAACATCCAAAACTGTGTGGAATGTTTTTCATGGTGTAAACACTTTCATTTCAAGCAATTAGTTTACATTTTTATTTGCAGATTGAGTGTGTTTGTAAATAGTCTGTAAATTGTCTTCTTACTGTCTAGTTTTGGACAAGATTGTGTAAATGGTTGCATAACTCCATTCCCCATTGTGGAACCACCATGAAACCATGGGGAATGAGAGTGAAGACCTTGTACCATACTGAAAAACAAGAAGGGCCCTTAAAAATGCAGGAAGGCCAAGCAAAGACCCACTCCTAGGCGAGACTAGACAGTGCTCGGTTAGGAGAGGTTAGATTGTAGAGGTCTTGGAGAGCAAGGTTGGACAGAGGAGAGTACATCCTTTGGAGGAGGTGTAGAGGAGTGTTAGAAGCACCATTGGTGTGAAGTAGGAGCCTCCACCAATCCAAACAAGGTGGCTAACACACAAAACCTTCACTATGACCCAGGCAGACCACAAAACCCTTAAAAACCCCAAAATTCACCCTAGGCACTGTACGACCACTTGGAGGCCCAAAACCTAGAAAATCCTTGAGCCCTTTCCAATTGAATGGTAGTCTATTTTGGGAGTTTGGGTTGTGTATGAATCATTTTTGAGAGAAAGCCCTAGAAGACCGGTTAGGAGGCCTAATTGGTCCTAATCCTTATAGCCCTGTTTTGTAAGCAAAACACAAAACAGTGAAATCAGTAGAAAGGATGAAGGTAGCAACTTCTTGGGGGCACATGGAGGGATGTAAAACATGGTTTAAGACCTAACACAACCTTGCTAAGACCTTGGAAAGTGTGGAGCAAGCCATAGCCCTTATTAGCCATAGTAAGGGGTTTTGAGTCTCATGAGTAGGTGAGACCTTAGGAGCAGCATTGCAACTCATTGGTGGGTGGAATGGGCATGGTCAGGGGATTCCTCTAGCAAAGGGAAGTCCTAGAGACCCTAGGGTGTGTAGAGAACACCAGGTGATCCAAGGAAAGGATCCAAGAGCATAGACTAAGCTAGTCTATCCCAAACCCCATACCATCAGTTAGAGATAGGGTTTAATTAGGGTTTTGATTAAGGTTATGGTTAGTGTTGAGTTAGTGTTAGGGTTCTAGGATAAATCTTGAGGTCAAGGTCAAGGTTGTGGTTGGGGTTTAATTAGGGTTAAGGTCATAGTTTATTAGGGCTAGGATTAAGATTTTAGGAGAAAACTTAGGTCAAGGTCAAGTTTAGGCTTGGGGTTGATGTGATGGATCATTTAGAGTTAGGGTTCAATTAGGGTTATGGTTAACAATACATTTGTTAAACTTGTTATAATCAATGCCTTACATTGTTAGGTTAGGGTTAGAGTTAGAGCTAAAGTTATAAAATAAACTTTAGTATCAAGGTTACAATTAGCATCAAGGTTGCACTAGGGTTTAGGTTCAAGTTCAGTTAAGATTAAAACTAGAATAGGGATTGCCATTACAATTAGGGTTAACGTTAGGTTAGAATAGGATTAAATGAGATTAGGTATCAATTAGGATTATAGAAGAAATCTTTGACTTAGGGTTAGGATTAGGGTTATATTATGAATAAGTTTCAATAGAATTAGGGTTAATATTAGATTAGGGTTACCGTTAAGGTTATGATTCAATAACGATTAAGGTTAATGTTAGATTAGGATTCAATAAGGGAAAGTTATTTTATTTACAATAAATTTTGAATTAGGGTTATGGTTGGGGTTTAATTTGGGCTATAGCTAAAATTAGAGTTAGGGTTAAATTGGGGTTAGTAATAATGTCATGCTAGTGTTTAAACAATGTTAGCATTAGGGTTAAATTAGGGCCAAATTCAATGTTGGACTAGGGTTAAAGTTAGGGTTAGAATAAGAATTAGAGATAGGATATTGATTATGGTTAAATTAGGATGAGGTTTCAATGGGATAGGGCTAAGATTAAGGTTAGTGTTCAACTTAAATTGTGGCTTATTAAGTGTTAAAGTTAGGATTAACATTCAATTAAGTTTATCAATATAATTTATTTATGGTTAGGGTTTAATTAGTGTTAGAGTTAGGGCTATGATTCAATTACGTTAGGATTTAGTTAGGGTTAGGGTAAAATTATGGTTATCATTCAAAAAGAGTTGATGTTATAGTTCAATTATGGTTAAGGTTAGAATTAGAATTACAAATAAGAGTTTCAATTATGGTTAGGTTTTAATTAGGGTTTTAAGAGAAATCTTCAAGTTAGGGTTAGGGTTCAAATAAGGTTAGGTTTACGTTTTAATTATGAATATGGTTTTAATATTATTAGGGTTAATATTAGTGTAGTAAGGCTAGAGTTAGGGTTGATGCTAGATTAGGGTTCAATAAGAGGGAGGGTAGGGTAGGGTAAAATTATGGTTATAAGAAAAATATGTGAATTAGGGTTAATATATGGTTATGGTTTAAATAAGGTTAGTGTCTGGATTCAATTTTAAAGGTTAGATTTAATATTAGATAAGAGTTAAGATTAGGGTTAGACTTAGAATTAAATATATGATTAGGGTTAGGTTTCAATATATATCACATATATTAAACCTAATATTTATATATAAGTAGATCATAGTAAAGCAAATGTTAAATATTTATATTTTAAATTTTCCTTCTGTAGTCACATAAATCTGTCCACTTAATTAAATGAATATTTAATATTTATTTGATTATTTAACTATCAATTAATAATTAATTAAATTAATATTTAATTAATTCATCTTAACCCTCTTCTCCTATTAATTAAATAAATTATTCAATTTATTTGATTTAATTCACTTAACCAAATTCAAACCATTAATTAAATAAATAAATCATATTTGTTTAATTAAATCATCTCTCACATTTAAATAAATTAACATTTATTTAAATCACCTTTATCCTCCACCCACTTGCATTTTCCTACAAATGCAAGTTGCACAACTATTTTAAATAAATTATTTATTTAAAATCCTATTTATCCTCACCCACTTGAAACCTTTAATGGTTTCCCTTAAAGTCTTCAAACTTAATGGCTTCCTTTTAGAGTCTTCTCAAACCTTTAATGGTTTCCCTTAAAGTCTTCAAACTTAATGGCTTTAAAGTCTTCAAACTTGATGGCTTCCCTCTATAGTCTTCTTAAGCCTTTTATGGTTTCCCTTAAAGTCTTCAAACTCAATGGCTTCCTTTAAAGTCTTCTTAAGACTTTAATTGCTTCCCTTAAAGTCTTCTTAAGACTTTAATTGCTTCCCTTAAAGTCTTCAAGCCTTTAATGGTTTCCCTCAAAGTCTTCAAGCATTTTAATGTTTTATCTTCCTTTTTTTCATTTAAATAAATTAATATTTATTTGAATATTTATCCAAATGCAAATTACACCATTTAATTGAAATAAATGATTTTATTTGAATTGAAAATACCAAAATTCCTCCCACTTGCATTTTCCTACAAAATCCACTTGCATGCCTAAACCCCTTCTAGATTCTTCTAAACCTTTCCTAATTAACCTAATCCATCCCCTAAATATTGTCACATTCCTAAGCAAATTGGAGTCATTTCTCAAAGACTCCAAAGTCTTTGAAAAGCAATTAATACTGACGCCCTCCTAAATGGCACAAGGTTAGTCTAAGATCAAAGAACACAAAAACACACAAAACATTAGTGTTAGTCAATCTAAAACTAAACATATAAAGGCATTCCAAAAGAGACACAAAGAGACATGCTAATATATCAAATAAGTAAAACAAAGATCATGAGACATCTCCAACTACCTCTTAGCATGGCCTTAGCTTCTTCTCCCTTGTTCCTCTCCTCTCCAAGTTCCAAAATAGTGTAGCTCTCAGCAGCTTTTTGCACTGTGGATGCTTATGGAGGATTGAGATTGTAGTATAGCTCCAAATGTGAAATAAAAAGCTAATACTAATGCTAAAATGATGTATTTTAACCAAAAAGATAAAATTTAGTTATGCTATGCTAAATGCTCTCTAAAATGTCTATAGTCTAAATGCTTACAAGTTTTCAGGATCTGGATTATGAAGGAATGGGCTCTATTTATAGGAAAAATGGAGCAATGGATGGTTGAGATTGAGTAATCTCAACAAGGGTCAGGATTGAATGATTTCAAATCCATGTGAGGGCTTTCAACCCAATCCCAGGATGACAAGTGTCAATGTGAGATAGGTTGAGAGGAGAGGGAATAAGCATTAAATGCCTGACATGACTTTGGGATTTTGAGTCAAGGTTGGTTGAATGAATAAACTCTTTATTCAAGGAATAAAGCTTTTATCCAATGGATAAAATCTTGTGCAAATGTGAAATGGATGAATATGGTCAAAACAATAAATGTTTGGGGAGACAAGATTGAAATAACCATAAATAGTTATGTAAGAGCCATTAGTGGTCTTGGAAGACTTTGGGGGTTAATTTGTTGAACACACAAAGCATTAAATGTTTTTCAAAGACTTTGGAGTCTTTGAGAAGTGACTCCATTTTGCTTAGGAATGTGACAATAATTAGGGGATGGATTAGGCTAATTAGGAAGGGGTTAGAAGAATCTAGAAGGGGATTAGATTTTGCAAGTGGATTTGGTGGGTGAGGGGAAAATAGGATTTTATTAAAATAAAAATTCATTTATTTCAATAAATATGTGCAAGTTGCATTTGTAGGAAAATGCAAGTGGGGGGGGATAATGATTTAAATAAATGTTTTATTTAATTTATTTAAAAGAGGAATAGGGGGATTTAATTAAATAAATTGATTTTATTTATTTAATTGATTGAAATTTGATTTAATGAATTAATTAAAATAAATTGAATAATTTATTTAATTAATAGAAGAATGTTTGGGGATGAATTGATTAAATATTAATTTAATTAATTGATGGCTAGTGGATTTTTTAATCAAATAAATACGAAATATTCATTTAATTAAAATGGACAGATTTATGTGACTACATTTGCCCCTCTTTAAGACGGTGCAGTTTATCGCATCGTTTCAAAGAAAAACTGGTGTGAAGAAATGCCCCATAAAATGTAAATTTAATGGGCGGTATGCCCCCTCGAGAGATGGGCCGAAAAATTTCGAAAAATCGGGCGATCTCTCAAAAAAGAATGAAAATTGGCAGGGTGATAGAAGAGAAGAAGTTAGGTATACTGGTGGAAAATAGAAGAAATCGGGGGAAACGTGGATAAATGGGGGGCTCGGGAAGTTCACGAGGACCACGGCGATGAGTGGGGTGAAGTTACGATGATGGCGGGGGGGTATAAATGGGGTGAAAGGGGTGAAAATAGGATCATTTGTGACCGCGACCAGTTGAAAACGAGAGCTCTGACAGTGACATTTAGAGGAGCAAGGAGGAGCTACGATGCCGTTTCCGATCACCGAGCACCGATTCGAGCGAGTCTGACGGTTCCAGCGCCCAGTCGACTACGGACCAGTGGTACGCAAATTCAAAAACTCACTTTTCAGGCATTTTTAATATGTTTTTAGCTGAGTCAAAGTCAAGTCGGAGCATTGTGCTGTTGTTTGAGCGCTTTTGCAATGCATTAGCGCTATTGTATGAAAGTTTTAGCGCTTTGAACTAAGTAGTGCTATTGTATGGTTGATTGAGCGCTATTGATGTTAAATAGCGCTATTGTATAGCTGGTTTAGCGCTTTTGTTTTTGTAGCGCTTTTGTGTAGTTTTTTGAACACTTTTGCTAGGGTTGTAGCGCTATTGTGGAAAACTAGCGCTTTTGTAGATAAAATAGTGCTATTGCTTAAGATAAAAAGATGCCCTAGTGTTGGACAAAATAAATCTCCGGATGCCTAACGATTGATGGATGACGAGGTGAAATGGGAGTTGTTTTGAACCATAGCAGCCCGATGAGACTTAGGTCATTTGTTAGAATAAATGCCTGTGGAAGTCTAGGCAGCCATGATTGCTTACCTGTTGAGACCCAAAGATACTTGATCAAAGTATCTGATGATAGTCTAGGTTTAAACTTAAGAAAGTTTGATAACAAAACAACTGATGGTGGTTAGATGAATGTCGATGTGCAGGAGGATCTGCGCGTTTTGCAGTTACGCGAGCGCCACCCTGCGACACAGGGATTGCGGGATCGATTGACGCAGATAGAGATTGATTGTATTGCGGCTACTGGCCTCTACAAGGTGATGCATATGCCCGTGATTCGGATGAATCATGACCTGATCACAGCATTGGCAGAGCGATGGCACAGTGAGATGTGCACGTTCCATCTGGTCCAGGGAGAGATGACGGTGACATTGGAGGACGTGTGGCATATCCTCCGGATTTCGATTCGGGGTGAGCTGGTGACATATGATCGATCCTGGGGGACAGTGTCTTGCCAGAGGATATTTGATGAGGACGTATACATTGATGATGACTTGATCGCATGGGAGGATATAGCGGCACTATATGAGCCCCTTCCAGCAGTTTTGTCAAGGATCGTGGGAGGACTTCTGTGTCCAGACAGGCGGTCACATGGATTGGCGGTCGGATGGGGACAGGTGATAGAGATGATGGTGACTAAGGGGACCCGATATGCCTGGGGGCCGTGCGTGTTAGCGCACATGTATCAGGAGTTACACGAGGTAGTGTACCGGGGGAGAGGCTCTTTAGCAGTGGGCATGACGCTGCTGCATGTGTGGGCATGGGAGCACTTACCAGTGACTTGACCAGTGAATCTCAGATTCCGAGCCGTGGACCAGCCATACATGTTTATGTATAGTGGCATGATGAGTCAGCCCCACTTGGGGAAGTTAGAGTGGTGGCGGCGGGCATTGGATGACCTGGATGCAGTGATCTGGCGACCATACTTGGAGTGTGAGCCATGGGAGGATGATGCAGAGGCACTACCGTATTGCTTCATGACCCAATTCCTCATTGGGAGGACCTCTTATCATGTGGAGAGACAGGTGCCAGGATGGGTGATGAGGCAGTTTGGACGGCAGCAGGGATTGCCTAGCGGATCAGGGGAGTATGCACGGGTGATTCGGGAGTGGTATGCATGGGGTCCAGTGCTATCGTATGATCAGGCACTGACAGAGTTTCGGACACTGCAGGCGAGGCCATGGGACTTACGACCGAGGGTGGTTGATGCAGGGGTGACAACGGAGTATACACAGTATCGGGTGGCGCACCCGATCCTACGGATATCAGACCCAACTGAGCCGATCCCAGCTTTTGAGGATGAGAGGGGATGAGGACGAAGAGCAGGAGGCCGAGGAGGGGGAGGAGGAGTAGGAGGAGGTGGAGATGGTGGAGGAGGAGGTGGAGGAGGTGGTGGAGGAGGTGGAGGAGGTTTGGGGATGCCGAGACAACGGAGAGGGAGAGGTGGACTACCTCTGCAGATATCACAGGGACCTTTGATGCAGGGAGGAGTGCAGCTGAGTGGGAGGGGGATGGAGAGAGAGATCCCGATGGCTAGAGGAGTGGGGATTGCTGGAGAGGGTGGTGCAGGGGAGGGACCTAGTGGAGGGGGTGATACAGGTGCGACAGGCATGGACATGGGGGAGGGAGCTACTGGGGATTTGCGGGAGCATATGATAGGTTATTTGCAGACCCGGATAGAGAGATTAGAGGAGGAGTTAGCAGCTAGGGATGTGCATCTATTTGCACGTGAGTCAGAGCTGACGGTGGTGCTGCGGGAGAGAGATACTGCAGTGGAGAGATTGGCGGAGCTGCAGGAGAGAGTCCGAGCTGGAGTAGGAGCACAGGGGCCTTCAGGGGATGTTATGAGGCAGTTTGGGCGAGCACAGGCTGAGATAGAGTATTGGCGAGGTTTATATGAGCAGGTTGTGCCATTCAGTCAACGAGCTCTCAGTTATACCCAGATGCGGCATACGAGATCAGAGCGATCACAGAGGATGCAGAGCAGTGGGGGAGTGATGGGTCCTTTGAGACGGGAGAGATCAGGAGATGCAGGAGGGAGTGGGGGTTCGATGAGGCCTCCACGGAGAGATGGATCAGGTGGTGCAGGCACCAGTGGTGGAGCAGGGGGAGGTATTGGGTACAGCATCTGGCCAGAGTGGCATTTGAGAGAGCGTTTTTGCATACATGTATTGTATCATTTGTCTATTGATGGACTGTATCTTGGATGGCTCTTTGGTAGCCGATTTTTGTAGACTTCATTGTACTCTGATATATGAGATGATATATATGAGGAGATCCCATATTGTGATGATTATGCATGTGATGATGTATGGATATTTATGCATGATGATGATTTATTGCTTAGATGTATATGTGTACATGTATGCATTTGATGAGATGTTTCTTTTATGCATGTTTTTATGATGATGTATGATGTTGGATACTGACATATGGAATGCAGGTTTATATATATATGATGTATTTGATTTGTGATGTAATGCTTTATGTATGGAATGCCATGATGAGGACATATGCTTATGCTTGATGCATGAATAGGGTGTATGGTATTTTTTATTGCGATGCAATGATAAGATGATTTATGTGACGATGTTAATGCAATGGTTAGATGAATGATTTTATGTATGGATATGCCTCTAGATGTGTTTAGATGAATGTAATATGGATAAATAAAATGTAAAGTGCAAATGTTTATATGATAATGTGGTAAATGAATGTAAATGGATAAACAAATGTAAAGTACAAATGTTTATATGATGATGTGGTAAATGAATGTAAATGGATAAACAAATGTAAAGTACAAATGTTTATATGATGATGTGGTAAATGAATCAATGTTTTGTAAACAAATGGTCTTATGAATCTATAATGTGTTAAATATGTTTGTAAGTACAAATGATAAATGAGATGATACAATAACTAATGGATATAATAACTGTACTTTAAATGTAATGATAATGAATGTAATGTGAAATGAATCCTAAAATGAGCTTTATAAGATACTTTAGTAATGAATGAATGCATCGTTTAACTATAAAGAAAAATGAATGCAAATGATAAATGATGAAAAGTTTAATAAA
Source organism: Cryptomeria japonica (assembly GCF_030272615.1). Taxonomy (NCBI): domain Eukaryota; kingdom Viridiplantae; phylum Streptophyta; class Pinopsida; order Cupressales; family Cupressaceae; genus Cryptomeria; species Cryptomeria japonica. Next base: position 138,831,283 of record NC_081408.1, on the reverse strand, counting down.
ATGATAATGGATAATTGATATAAAATGAATGCTTATTTAAATGATTTAATACAATTAAAGACAATTTAATCCCATGAATGGATCTAATTATTTATGATTGATGCAATGATGCAAATGATTTTAATGAAAACTAATATCCACAATGAACTATATGTAAAGTTTAAGTTTTTTTTTAAAATGACATGAATGGACATAATGCAAGATGCACCTAAATGTAATGATGATATGACCATGAGGAATGCAAGGTTTTTAAGACTTTGCATGATGCATTGATGATGTATCAGAGTACTCGATCGTGATTGTATCCAAGACCAGCTTTTATTAATCATTTTTGCATGTAAATGCTACATATGAATGAATGGATGGGTGATATGCAACGGAATGCAAATGTATAAACAGATGAGGTGAAATGACGATCCATAGTGCTCCATTTTCATCATTGAGCTTTAAAATGTTGGAAGAGAATACAAGCATCTTGACACAAGGATTCAAGATGACCTGAGTATTTCTTTCATGGATTTTAATATAGCAAGTTAATACAAACGACTTGATATAAGGGTCAAGTCGACCAGAGTATTGCTTTCGGAACAGACAAGGATTATCTCCTTTCATGTATGACTTGGATCGTCCTCCTTGATCTTAGGCTGATTAGATCCTGAGACAAGTGCATACCGTACTAAGAAATAAAACCTTTATCCATTTTGAAGGAAGAGGAACCAAAGGATGAGCATTGTACCTGCAAACAAATAGTATATACATAAAGAATAAAGAATATGGATCCTTGGTAATGGTTCATGCTCATATGGTCGAGGTATACGTTGTAGTCAGCAAGCCGTAGTGATCTATGACTGCATTTTGCATAAGATCACGTAGCTTGGTGAACTTCCCACGTAGACATCATTAAGACATGCCCCAGAACTTCATCGGAAATAACGCGCAAATGATAAAAAACAATGTTGAAAGGATCCCGATACAGATAAACAAATGATTGTACTCACAAATCAACCAAGTATTTGATAGCTTAACATAATTTTCTTGTCAAAGAAAACGTCATCTTGTCTTTGTTTTTGATAAGGAAGGATGCATCCTTGTTTGAAAACAGTTTTGATTGTTGATGTTGATTGTGTGGTCGATTGATAAGTGGTCATTGTGTGAGTAGTTTGTCAATGTTTGTTTTGTATTTGATCGGATGAATATGTACAAGGGGTTGCCATGTTTTTGTGTGATTTTTCAATGGTTTTGTCGATGTTTTTGGATTTTGAATTGTTTTGAATGTTTTTGGTATTTTGTTGAGACATTTTCCAATGTTTTTGGTATTTTTGATGATTGCCTGAATGAAGAGCGTAATGACACATAAGACAATGTAGAATCCACTTCCATCAATAGGTTAAGAGTATTGCCCCCAGTTTGTAGATCTGACTATGAAAAGGTGGGATGCTAGACACATGGAGTACTTTCTTAATTGCAGGTCAAATAACAAGCCATGGTTGGGATGGATGGATGTATGTATGAAGTGATCGCAACGAGCCTGAAAGATAATGGAGCCATAGACTTTACGAGTGGCGCCTATTTGCCAGGTTTTCACCACCGTACTTACCCAAGGTGCCACCGGAGTGGTTGTTCACCGTTTGGATGCATGATTTTTCTTTACTTTTTTGAATGTTTTTGTATTTTCTTCAGGACATTTTTCTGAATGTTTTTGGTATTTTTCTGATATGTAGGGGAGCCTAAGGCTCTGTACACCTTAGGTGTAAAACCTTTTGAGGTACATGCTGTTGATTGGATCTGCAAGCGGTTCTCCTTCTGATGTAGCCAACTGATATGCCCCGAACCCGAATATAGTAGTGACAACATATGGGCCGAGCCAGTTTGATTCAAACTTGCCTTGATGTTCTCTATTTGGTTGGTTGCGAGGATTTTCTCGAAGAACAAGATCACCTACCTCAAATGTACGAGATCTAACTCGGTGATTGTAACTTCTGCTCATGCGCTGCTGATAGGCTTTGAGGTGATTGTATGCAGCTTGTCGTTTCTCATCAAGTAACTCTAAGTCCTGAAGGCGTGAGACTCTGTATGCTTCATCATCGATGAGATTGTGCAAGGAAACCCGTAGTGATGGTATCTCAACCTCAATAGGTAAGATAGCTTCAGCACCATAGACTAATGAATAAGGAGTTGCACCTGTAGGGGTTCGAATGCTAGTTCGATATGCCCATAATGCTGGATTCAATTGAACATGCCAATCACGACCGACATCATTGACTGTCTTCTTTATGATTCTCAATATGTTTTTATTGGATGCTTCAGCCTGACCATTGCCTTGTGGGTAATAGGGAGTGGAAAAGCAGTGTTGGATATGAAATTTCTCACATAGTTCACGGACATCCTGATTTTTGAAAGGAAGCCCGTTATCCGTGATGATGGACATGGGTAAACCATACCGGCAGATGATGTAGTTGAGGATGAATGAGCCGATCTGCTTGCCGGTGACTTGGGTAAGTGGAACAGCTTCGATCCACTTGGTGAAATATTCGGTGGCGGTAATAATGAATTTATGGCCATTGGATGAAGATGGATGAATCTTACCCACAAGGTCAAGGCCCCACTGACAAAAAGGCCATGGTGTTGTGATTGGTTGTAGTTCCTGTGCTGGTGCATGTATCAGGTCACCGTGAACTTGACATTTCTTGCATTTTCTGACAAAGTAGTAGGAATCCTTTTCCATAGATGGCCAATAGTATCCAGCTCGCATGAGTTTCTTGGCTAGTGACGGATCACTTGAGTGAGTCCCGCAAATTCCTTCATGTACCTCTTCCAAAGCCTTTGTTATCTCATCTTGTTCCAGACATCGAAGGAGAGTACCATCAAGACCGCATCGGTATAGGGTTTCGGCAATAATGGTATATCGAGCAGTTTGGCGAATGAAGGTTTTACGTTGGTTATTCGATTGGTTGGGAGGAAGGGTATGATCACGGAGATAGGTGTAGAACTCACCGTACCATGGGGATTCGGAACGGACAAGGCGACATATCATCTCGGATTCAGGGATATTATAAGTGGGGATCCAAAGCTGTTCGACCAAGAACTCGTAGCGTGTTGAATTCTGTGGAAGATCTAGGAGAGATGCGATAGTAGCCATAGCGTCAGCAGCTCGATTCTGATCTCTTGGTATTTGCTCAAAAGTGATAGTAGTAAATGATGTCTTTAGAGTGTCCACCATTTGCTTGTATGGCATGAGTTTATCATCTTTGGTCTGATATTCATCAGTTGCTTGTCGAATGACCAGTTGTGAGTCGCCATATACTTGTAGTTCTTGTAATTTCCATTGTATGGCTAATCTGAGTCCTGTGATCAAGGCCTCATACTCTGCTATGTTGTTTGTGCATGGAAATGTGAGCCTGTAAGACTTCGGGATGCTATCACCTTGAGGTGTGATAAATAAAATGCCTGCCCCTGAGCCGTGCCTAGTGTATGAACCATCAAAATATAGTTTCCATGGTTGTACTTCTGTGATCATGAATATCTCTTCATCTGGAAAATTGGAAATGAGAGGATGATCACCTATGAGTGGTGCATCGGCCAACTGATCTGCAATAACCTGACCTTTGATAGCTTTACGGTCCACATACTCGATGTCAAATTCACTTAGAATCATTACCCATTTGGCCAAGCGACCTGTCAATGCTGCTTTGCTAAGTAAGTACTTGAGTGGATCAATCTTTGCGATGAGTTGTACCTTGTGTGTCAACAGATAGTGTCGCAATTTTGTGGCTGCTAAGATCACTGCTAGGCAAGCTCGCTCAATAGGTGTGTAATTGAGTTCATAGCCAACCAGTGTGCGAGAGATATAGTATATAGCACATTCTTTGCCTTCTGCATTATGTTGTGCCAGTAGTACACCCAATGCCGTACTTGTTGCCAAGATATAAAGTAACAACGGTCTACTTGGATCTGGTGGCATCAACAATGGTGGATTCATGAGATAGTCTTTAAGCATCTGAAATGCTTGTTGGCATCTGACATCCTACTGAAAGCGGATGTTCTTGTGTAGCAAGTGTGTGAATGGGTGACACTTATCAGCCAATTGTGCAATGAATCTTCGGATGGATTGAAGCCGCCCTTGTAATGTCCTTAGCTGACTGATATTCTTTGGAGGTGGCATGTCCATGATAGCTTTTACCTTTGCTGGGTCAACCTCAATGCCTTTGCTTGAGACAATGTATCCTAGAAGCTTCCGGAGGTTACTCCAAAGACACATTTCTTTGGGTTGAGTCGAACATGGTATTGTTCCAGTCTATCAAAGATTTTATCTAAGATGTGGAGATGTCCTTCTCTGGTGAGTGATTTTGCTAGTAAGTCATCCACATAATCTTCCATCATGGTATGCATCATGTCATGGAAGATGGTGGTCATTGCTCTTTGATAGGTTGCTCCTGCATTCTTGAGACCAAAAGGCATTACATTCCAGCAGTATGTGCCCCATGGACATGTGAAGGCTGTCTTATGTTGGTCCTTTGGTGCGATCTTTATTTGATTGTATCCTGAAAAGCCATCCATGAGTGAAAGCATGGCATGTCCTGCCGTTAGATCCACTATGATGTCGATATTTGGTAGGGGGAAATCATCCTTAGGACAAGCCTTATTTAGATCTCTGAAGTCGGTACAAATGCGGATGCCCCCTTTTGGTTTGCCGACTGGCACAATGTTGGAGATCCATTCTGCATAATCAATTAGTCTAATGAAACCAATATCCAGAAGTTTCTTGAGTTCTATTTTGACTAGTACGGCAATCTGAGGATGCATCTTACGAAGCTTCTGCTTGACAGGTTTGGCTCCTTCTGCTACGGTGAGGTGATGCATGACTAAATTAGGATCAAGCCCAGGCATGTCTGCATATGACCATGCGAAGTTGATCTGACGCTTCTGGAAGAACTCTATAAATTGAGGCTGTTCCTCTGGAGTGAGAAGAGATGCCAGATGTATGATATGAGGGTCTTCAGGAGTTCCCACATTGTATTCTTTAGTCTCCTCAATGAGGATCGTTGATCGTTCCTGTTGTGTATTAGCAGGGAGGATGTCAAACCCTTCATCCTCAGGCGCCTCAGAGAGGTTTTCACCGTTGGATACGCTCTTTCTTTTTACTTTTGTCGGATCAAACAGCGCCACAGTGTGGTTTTCACTGGAAGATCCATGTTTTATTGTTATGTTTTTGCAACTGAAAGGTTTGGCATCCGCCCCAAAGTATGCTGCGCTATTAAGTTCAATGGCGAATCCAGCTTTGTGATCCCCGCTTGGTAGGTTATCCCTTAATTCCAAAAAGTCAATGATAGCTTCATCATTCTGAAAGAGGTCAAGACATGGGGGATTTGATTGGTTCCATTCAATGAGTTTAGGGTGGATAATGGGCATTACTTCATCGATTAGATTAAGTTCGTTAGAGGTATCAGTGAGGGTTAAGACAGTGTGGTGAAGGTCGTTGATGGTACTCTCCCTGTCAGAATTAGGCGTAGGATGAGACGTAGGGTCTGTGGAAGATGTTTCCAGCTCAGGTACCCAAGTGGTCTTTATCTGTGCTTCTCCGTAAACAGGAATGTCTTTGCGTGGCGGAGGTGGTGATGTGTCTTCCTTATCTGAAGTGTTAAGCTGTACAGAATCAAATTCCCACTCATGTGAGTCGGTCTCTGAATCACTCTCCAGCATCCGATTGCTATACCATACTGGGATGTCTTTGGAGTTAAACACGGCAGGTGTGATTGGTTTATGTATCTTTGTAGTGATCGGTGCTGCAGGAACCATGATGGGATTTAAAGGATTTGTCACTGGAAGTATCGGCAGTGTTGATTTAGTGACTTTTGTTGGAAGGGCTGGTGCCATAGATGCTGCTGCGGGTTCTGATATAGTTGCTACTGCTATTGGTGTTATTGATGGGATTACTGGTTCGTTTGGTAGGATGATTGGTATTGTAGATGGTTGTGGTGGGTTTGTGAGCCTTGATGGGGCAATGGGGATAGTGTTTGATGGTGCTTTGATTATGAAAGGTGTCCTCTTTGCAGTAGGCGGGCAAAATGGTTTGCTAGGTTTTCCTTTGAATCTGAGTTTAGGAAGGATCTCTTTTTCAAAACCTAGGCCAGTATTACCTTTGGGCTTGAATTCTGGTAGCAGAGGTTCATGTCGTCCTTGTTTGCAGTATCCCAAAGCACTCTAACCATCATATCCCATTCTTTGCATAATGAGGAGGCCTTTGCCATATTGTTCCGTAGGAAGTGTAACTTGTTGTTTGTCAGTGGTGATGGGATCCTTATAGATCCATTCCGCCAGGTCCTCATCTTGTGTTTCTTCCTCTTGACTCTTTCCAAGGACGAAAGACGTCAAGGCACATGCTGGCATGATTAGTGGTTGCTGGATTAACTGTTGTGGTTTACTATGTGTTCTAGGAGAAGTGGGCATTTGTCCCACGCAAAAGAGCTGACTCAAGTTGTATTCTCCAGGACCTTCCTCTGCGACTTTCATCTTAAGCTTTTCTTGCTTGGGTATAGGAGTGTTTGAACTGGCAAGAGAGGCGGGATTTACATATGATGTGGAGGAAATGGCTTCCCTATTATTAGGAACAGTAATCTCTGGTTGATGGCTGATATTATGGCAAAATGCAAAAGGATTTGCATCGCCCAGGATTGTGATCTCTGCACCATTATGTGGGAACTTGATACATTGATGGTAGGTAGATGGAACAGCTTGCATGGCATGTATCCAAGGTCTCCCTAATAATAGATTATATGGCAGAGGAAGGTCCAGAACCTGACAAATGATATGCTTTACCACAGGGCCCACTCGGATTGGTAGTACCACAGCTCCTTTGGATGAACGCTCTACATCATCATAGGCCTTGATGGTGATCTTCTTGCGAGGATCCACTGATTCTATTGCATATCTCAATGCTGTGACCAACTGTAGTGTGCAAATGTTTAGGCCTGCTCCATTATCGATCAAGACTCGCTTGATCCTGTGTTGGTTGACAAAGCCTTCAATGTGGAGTGAGGCGTTATGAGGTTGTTGGAACGAAGAGTTGTCACTTTCAAAAAAAGTGAGACAAGGTGATGACTTTAGATTTCCAACCATGGCTTGAAATTGGTCCGTGTTCAGGTTTGCAGGGACTGACGCCTCTTGGAGTGCTTGATCCAAGATAGTTTTATGAGAGGGTGACAGACGCAAAAGCTCCAAAATGGATATAAGCGCAGGGGTTTTGTCTAATTGTTCCACAAGATTGTACTGCTTTGGGATGGAGGTGGTGCCTTGTGGAGCTGCCTTTATGGTGACCTTGCCACGACGTGTAACAACATTGCAATTTGAGGTGGGATTTTTGAAGGTTATGGTTGCAATTTGTTCACTCGCATCATACAGGTGATTTACAGTATAGTTATACGCAGCCTGTGTATAATCAGTGGTATCAGTGCCTCGCCAGGAAGTGGAAGGACCCCTTTGATCTTGCGATGGAAGTGGATTTTTTAACATCAGATGATCATTATTTGTTGTTTTTGGGTCATGCCCTTCAATTTCAATTTCTCGTTGCCTTGACCGTGATCGAGTTTGAGCCATTTTGCTTGCAAGCTTTTGTTGAAGTTGATTGAAGATGATGATGAGTTGTTTGATGAAATGAAAGATTGATGATTGGTGATTTGTGTTGTATGTGGATCTCTAGCACTTTAAGGTAGATGTTACTGAAATTCCTTATTTGAATTGCTTGTTTGTTTTGATAAGATTTGATGTGATAAGGTGTAGAGAAATCTGAGATGTGTTACAGATTTAACTACCTAGTAATGAGAGGATTCACTCATGAACTAGTTTTAACCTGCGTAGATGTGTCTCTTAGGATGAGCTTATCCTAGATGTAGAAACAATCTAAAAAGTGATGTGATGTGTTTGATTTCAAGCAATATCTAAAAAGGAATCTTGGGATAAGAACCTCTTAATGTTTTGAGAGTTGGGACGGATTGATGATGAAGTGATGATGTATGAGTGAGATGATGGATGAAAATGTTTTCAACTTCAATGAAAACTTTGTGTTACAAATGGGACGAGCTCTACCTCTTCCCTTTCAGGTGTTGGAGGTATTTCTCGAGCTGTGTTGTAGGTGATACAGACATTTGGGAAGAAGTTGGGATTAATCTTTCCTCCTTGATTTTTGTGATAACTCAGAGCTCTATATTGCATAAAAGCTCTGTTGTTCAATGATTCTGAATCAAACTCGTTTGTTTTTCCTTGAAGGTAGAGACGCATGTGACGTAGAAAGACTCTATGGGAGACAAAGATTTGTCGATTGATATAGAAGAATTTCCTTCTTTTGATTAAAGCCTTTGAGCTCAATGGTCTTCTTTTCAAGTTGATATTCTGATGACACTTCTTCTTTCGCAAGATGTGAAGAATGGTCATAAAAGTTGTGACTCTATGTTGTTTGCACTTTGTTTTTGGTATTTTTGGTTGTGTTGACAGATGTTGGATGAATACTTTGTTTTTGGGGATTGATTTTTCTGATTTTTCTTTGACAAGAAAACAAAGCAAGCACACAAACACAAGATTGTAGCCTCAAAGGCACAAATGAGTATGGGTCTAGATTAACCCAATCCTTGGACTTGTTTTTGACCCTTCCTTTAGATTTATTTTAAGGTGTATTTCCCAAAGCCTGAACTTGGCTCAATTTGCACTAGGTCTGTAAAACGAACACACTTCAAACACTTTTTATCTCTATGGTCAAATGGCCAGTTGTGATAAATTTAGCCCACATCTTGATATTTCTTCGACTTTGGTACTACATACCTTATGAATCCCGCCGTGGCAAGTAAGGATGTGATATACTAAGTCTTGCATGAGCATAACAAATAGATGATCCCTATGATGGGGGAGTCACCACTTTTATCAAGCCACAAGTGACTTTTCAAAAAGCTATGTTTCTACTCAAGGAAATATGTATGGTGAGTATCTTGGGAGCAAAATCTTCTATGCTCTTGCACTAAATTATATCTCAAATATCCTCAATCAATAGAACAGGTGGGCTACTACTAAAAGGTGTTTAGTCATGTTCGATGTTTTTGGACATAAGTTCATTCTGCAGTGACTCACTTAAGAGCCTTGTAACTGGTGGTGGGGCCCATTTGTCCTTTCGGCTAGTTACACTGTAGGAACAGCTATACCCAAGGCTACAGCTTTCGCTCTCACCTGATTTCTATAGCGGCTCGAAGGATTTACCGCTCGAGGTCGTTCCCAAGAGTATCGATCCCTTGGCAGGCCTCTCTTAAAAAGATAAAATGTGAGCGTTACTAACACTTTTCTCTTGCAACTAGGACCACGAGAGCCAAGGGAGAGGATAGTGTGTGTTAGAAGTAGGTCCACTCGACTGACTTTTGTGCACAAGCGTGCCAAACACGTAAAACACTTGTTCCTTTTAATCCAGCATTTGCAAATGTGATCTAACTATTTGGAGATGTTGCTCCAACAGTCATGGTGTTCTTTTTAACTTCAAAAAAAATGTGTTTTTGTATTCTAGAATTTGAAATCCTGGTCAACTTAATGGAAAACACGTTTGCATGAAGTAAAAATCGCTTGCAAAAATCAAAACAAGTGGATTGTGTATTTTATTTGCACCAAAATTTGAAGTGTGGTTTGTAAATTTTAGGTCCGAATTGATGCAAGGAAATCAAATTTGTGTTGTTGATTTTAAGCACCAAAAATAAAGATGAGTCCTAACTTGAAAACAATGAAACTTCTTTTTTTTTTGTTTTGTAGTTTTAAGTTCTTTTTAAGCACTAAATGAAAAATTTGTGATTTTTATGGTGAGTTGTTAACCTGTATCAACAAAAACAAATTAGTAAAAATCGGTGTTCAAGGGGGGCTTCCACAAGCCTAAGATACTCAATTTTTCGGTTACAAATTTTACAAATCCTGATTCTGAAATGCCCTGAAATTTGACTAAGTCTGAAATTTGGAGGATCTTCCAAAAACTAGATTTTGCATTACAACTCCTAGAGGTCTGAAACCCCTCTCAAACAACCTGAAAGTATATATGGAATATAACTTAAAGTATAAGAAAGAGAAAAGAGAAGAGGAAATGTCACTTATACTTAAATGTTATATTCCATATATATTCTGCCTTTCACAAACCTAAGAAAAATAATTTTATCAATTACAAGGCCTTTTTTTACAACGTTCTGTTACAATAGCGCTAGTCTGTGTGAAAACAGAAGCGCTACTTTAACACAAACGCGCTAGAATATTACAAAAGCGCTAAAATAAAAGATTTTTACAACAATACAAAAGCGCTAATATAAATACAAAAGCGCTAATTAATGAACAAAAGCGCCAAAATACTGACAAAAGCGCTAATTCTTTGACAATAGCGCTATTGTAAGAACAAAAGCGCTAAAAGACAAAAAAACAATAGCGCTAAAACGAGACAAAAGCACTAAAAGACAAAAAACAATAGCGCTAAAACGTGACAAAAGCGTCAAAGCGCGACCTGTGTGTCAAGTTCAACATTCAAACATGTTAGGTAACAAAAAAATATCAGAAGGTTGCGTGTTCGATTCACGTCAGGTTCACCAAATGACGCCCTCCTAAATGGCACAAGGTTAGTCTAAGATCAAAGAACACAAAAACACACAAAACATTAGTGTTAGTCAATCTAAAACTAAACATATGAAGGCATTCCAAAAGAGACACAAAGAGACATGCTAATATATCAAATAAGTAAAACAAAGATCATGAGACATCTCCAACCGCCTCTTAGCATGGCCTTAGCTTCTTCTCCCTTGTTCCTCTCCTCTCCAAGTTCCAAAATAGTGTAGCTCTCAGCAGCTTTTTGCACTATGGATGCTTATGGAGGATTGAGATTGTAGTATAGCTCCAAATGTGAAATAAAAAGCTAATACTAATGCTAAAATGATGTATTTTGACCAAAAAGACAAAATTTAATTATGCTATGCTAAATGCTCTCTAAAATGTCTATAGTCTAAATGCTTACAAGTTTTCAGGATCTGGATTATGAAGGAATGGGCTCTATTTATAGGAAAAATGGAGCAATGGATGGTTGAGATTGAGTAATCTCAACAAGGGTCAGGATTGAATGATTTCAAATCCATGTGAGGGCTTTCAACCCAATCTCAGGATGACAAGTGTCAATGTGAGATAGGTTGAGAGGAGAGGGAATAAGCATTAAATGTCTGACATGACTTTGAGATTTTGAGTCAAGGTTGGTTGAATGAATAAACTCTTTATTCAAGGAATAAAGCTTTTATCCAATGGATAAAATCTTGTGCAAATGTGAAATGGATGAATATGGTCAAAACAATAAATGTTTGGGGAGACAAGATTGAAATAACCATAAATGGTTATGTAAGAGCCATTAGTGGTCTTGGAAGACTTTGGGGGTTAATTTGTTGAACACACAAAGCATTAAATGCTTTTCAAAGACTTTGGAGTCTTTGAGAAGTGACTCCATTTTGCTTAGGAATGTGACAATAATTAGGGGATGGATTAGGCTAATTAGGAAGGGGTTAGAAGAATCTAGAAAGGGATTAGATTTTGCAAGTGGATTTGGTGGGTGAGGGGAAAATAAGATTTTATTAAAATAAAAATTCATTTATTTCAATAAATATGTGCAAGTTGCATTTGTAGGAAAATGCAAGTGGGGGGGGATAATGATTTAAATAAATGTTTTATTTAATTTATTTAAAAGAGGAATAGGGTGATTTAATTAAATAAATTGATTTTATTTATTTAATTGATTGAAATTTGATTTAATGAATTAATTAAAATAAATTGAATAATTTATTTAATTAATAGAAGAATGTTTGGGGATGAATTAATTAAAGGCTAGTGGATTTTTTAATCAAATAAATACGAAATATTCATTTAATTAAAATGGACAGATTTATGTGACTACAAATACTTTGTGTGTTCAACAAATTAACCTCTAAAGTCTTCCAAACCACTTATGGCTCTTACATGGCCATTAATGGTTAATTCCACTTGTAGCCATGGTTAAGGACTTTGACCCCTAACTTAACCCTCATGTAACCCATGTGTCTCTTCAAAGCATTTATTTCTTTGACTAGGGTAGCCATCATGTCCCCTCAAGCATTTAATGCTCCTTATCTCTCCTCTCAAGCCTCCTCATGGTGACACTTGTCAACATGGGATTGGGTTGAAAGTCTCACATGGATTGAATATCTTTCAATCCTAACCCTTGTTAAGATTGCTCAATCTTAACCCTTCATTTCTCCATTTCTTCTATAAATAGAACCCTTCTCCTCAAGCAAAGAGGAAGCATTAGAGTATTGTTGTTATACAGGTATTAGCATAGAGCTTTTTCATAGCATCACTGTCTACACTTGCATAGCATTTGCTTATCATATTCAACCATCTTGAATCTCCATATGGCATCCATGGATAGTGCTAAAAGCTGAGAGCTACACTCATTTGGGACTTGGAGAGGGGAGAAACAAGGGAGAAGCATCAAAAGGCATCATGGAAGCATCTTAGGGAGGCGCTTCTCCTTTATTTTATTTTGTTAAACTTCTTTCATGTTTTTTGAAATCTCTTTTGATATGTTTGGAATGGTTTTTAGTTCTTTGTTTTGTTTTTATGGTTGAAACTAACTTATTAACATTGAACTTTGTTGTTGCCTTGTCCCCATTTCCATGACATCACCTTCAATTCTTTACTATTATTTATGAATGTCAAATTTATTACAATCAACTCTTTACTATTATTTATGGATGCTAAATATTTTTAAATTTGATCTCTATTGACATACTTAGCTTGGATTTTTTAAAATATAGACATGCTTGTATAATCCATGGAATGAGCGTTGCAAAGAAAAAGAAAACGAAACAAACTACAATCCATGGAATGAGCGTTGCAAAGAAAAAGAAAACGAAACAAACTACAAGACCTAAAAACTTGAAATTACTTTTGACACAATTAACAACGCATTCAAACCCTAATTCGCAACCTCTTTGCTTTGCCTTTCTCTTGTTTTCTTTTACTGTGCAGGTCAGAGCAGCAGCGGCCATGAAAGCATGAGCCTGCAGAACTGGTGTGGAGGACGGCATTTTTTTTTGTGTATTTTATACTTAATCAAATTTTCAATTTTTTTAAAGTTTTTTTGAATGAAAGAGGGACAGGGCAGTTGGGACGACTCGGTTCAATTCTGCCCGACGTGATCGCAGATCATAAAGCTCAAAACAAATCAGATGCCAGTGTGTTGAGCTTCTGAGAGGCGAGAGCAACCCGTTCACCTGTGCCGCCTCTTGTCGCGGTACAATCCGCGTTCTTGGCTTCTGTCCACCATAGATCAATAAGCCGCTCTTCCAGTTTAGGGCTCTGCTTCCGGTAGGGTTAAAACCGTAATTTTATTAAAGTTTAGCTATTAAGGTTTATTATTTAATTAATGGGCGTGATTTAAGAGGTTTCCATCGTAGGCGTATAACCGAATCTAAATAGGGGGAAAAAACAAAGAAGAGAAAATTGCATAGATGTAGTTCTAGAAATTACTCCATTTTTTTTTAAGTTGTTTTTTTTATTGCAAATTTGATTAGCACGATGCCATTTTTCAATCCGGAGAAGGAACAAAAATTGTGGGATGTATATTTGAAAAAAATCGGTAGCGTGCATTGGGTCGTTGCAGAGCTTTCATCACAGGGCATCTAACCTCAAAAAAGTTCAAAAAGTGTCAAGAAACGACTACGATCGATTAAGAAAAAGAAACATTTGAAGCAGTTTTTGAATACATTTTGAAGGATCATTGAGTTGTGCAACGCAATTATGATCGAATATTTTTTTGTTAATCTGAATTTTTTTCCGATTTTAACTGTGTAGCACAATTCATTGATCCTTCAATGATGTATTGATGAGCTGCATCAATTTTTTTTTTCATATAGAGTTTTTCAAAATCAATAAATAAGATGCAAGGGTAATGATTTATTGCGGGAGATCTATGCATGCATTATGTTCTCGGATATTTGGGATCAGATACCCTATGATGGAAAGCCTCGCGAGACCAGACCATCAGCGCTCTCAATGTATTTCGTAACTGTAGATATTACTCAAGCTAGAAGAGGCATCCCAGCCCAGAAATCTTATGGCAACCTTGAAAAATCTATACAAGGAATTACAGCCTACAGATAGAAGTGTACTACGCTGAATAGCATGATTCAACAGGAAATGATTTTAGGTAACCTGCGTCAAAGTACTGAAATGGAGGAGGCTGACAAATACTCTTATCTTAGTGATGTTCCTCTGGAATCTCTGTTTTATGCGGGATTGGAGAAGTATGTAGGGATTTGAAGGAGCCTTTATTCCGAAGCGAGGTGTCTGTTGTTGGGGTGCATTCTATGGGGGGATGGGGGGAAAGCGATTTTGGCCTCGGCTATTTGCATTGAATCACAATATCAGAGGTAATGTTTCTTTCTTTTATTTGTGATGTTTTTCAACTAATTTTTAATCCTCTATGAGGAAACCTCTGAATTTTTTAGGACCATCCGATCAATGCACTAAGATGTCGGGCAAAGGGCTTTCGTGTGTAGGACGTCAAGGATAAATTGATCTGTGGACATTTAAGGCTAAGATCGGTTTCAAAACCAATAGTCTACATGCTTAGATGATTCCTTCCCTGTTGGTATATCTGTTTCAATGATTGTAAGTAAGAAAACTAGGAGTGTTTTGTCAGTTGCACCATTTAGTTTACAACCATTACATATTCTCTGTTCCTGAGGTGTTTTTCGTAAGTCCAAAGTCAGTTTTAAATCCTACAGTCCACATTCGTAGACGATTATTTCCCTGTTCGTATATCCGTTTGGAGTGTTTTGTCAATTGCACCATTAAGTTTGCAACCCTTACATATCCTCTGTTCCTGAGGTGTTTTTCATGTGGTCAGCCTACATTTTCTGGTATTAAATTTGTACATGGTTAGATTTACAACAATGATTTTTCATGATTTTTCTTTTCGATGCTCTGATCTAGGATTGAGCAGATCTTTTACAGCATACTGAAAAATAAGCTTCTCTCTATGGACATCAGTTTGTTTGAAAATGTACATTTCTTCACTGTTTCACAGTCCCCAAATTGGAAGGGGAGTTTCAGAATGTTTAAGCACTACTCATATAGATAAATCAGCAGCTTTTTTAGTCAATATAATTGAAACCTAATAATATTGGATGATGTCTTGTCCAGGGCTTATTTCGAGGAATTACTACTAGAAGTGCCAGAGTACAAGACTGTTATCATAAACAGAGACAGTTCTATCATCCCCAAAAAGTCCTGAACTCAATTGTATCAGTTGGCATTTCTGGGCCACGAGGATGCTCTCTCAGAGCATTTTTTCTTCTTGGCCTTTGAACAGACATCATTTCCAAGTACCGCAAATGCAAATTTAGTCATGGAGTTATAGTCTTTTCTAACAAAAAAAAACTTGAATAAGCCCAAAGTTTTTCATCAAATCAAATAAGGCCAACAACAAGTTTAAAATTAATTACGTGCTTATTTGTGTTTTTACTTTAAGAACTTGCAGGTGCAAGCTTAATGTGACCTGCTTGAACGCAAATAATAAGCTTTCTCTGAGGGAATTCATATCCAGTGAGCACTAAGAAGGCCTTTTTAGATGCTTGAAGACCGGTATCGATCTCTTGGATTATTTTAGGAGGGAATACAAATCAGATTTGGTCTCATATTCCAGAGAACGCAGGCTGGACATCTGGGTTGATCTTCGGAAGCTGGAGTGGTAAGATACTTTTATCATTTTATTGTAACTTGCAAGCAAAAAATCTCTTGAATTTACTCAGCAGTCCAGAGTAGTTGCCTTACATATATTAAATTTCTTGCTATAGTTTTTTTTTTATTGAGCTGATATTGTGTCTGTAATTATTAAAAGCCAAGCAACAATATCTTATGGAAATGCTCCTGAACTGTATTTCTCTAGAATGTAATTAGCAACCCAGGGTATTTGCCTATCCTTATATTTATTAAATTTCATGCTATATTTTTTTTTTTAAAACTACGAGCCGATACTGCGTCTGTAATTATCATAAGCCCAGCGACAATCTCTTATGGAACGCCTCTAAGCTGTACTTTTTTTTAGCACGATGTAGTATGAGATTTGGCCATATATTGGGAAGCCAGGACAGCATAGTCCATAGGATGAGATTATTCATGCCTAGGAAGGAGCTGAGTTTTCAAAGGAAGTGGGAGATGCCTAATGATGCACAATTTAATGCCAAGTTGTCTCAATTCACACAGATGGGTTATTCTGCCAAAAATATTCGGACTTGTTTAGTGGCAAACTTTGCAGGCTATTTTTAAAAATTAAAATGTTTTAGCTTTGTGGTTTTGTCATCATGAATAATGGTACACGATTGGAACAGCAATATGTTTGACATAAGTTCTTTATGTTAACTGCTAGTATTGTTGGCCGCTTAAAAATGTTCTAATTCAATTTGCATATGTGATTGGTCTATTGTGGCTCTATGGCTGAGAATCATGGTAAGAGAGATATTCCAGGCTGATGAGTGTCCGCTTGCAGAAGTTGGGTCCTCCCTAGTTTTGAACAAATTAATGTTGATTTTTTAATTGAACAAAGTAATGTTACACCAACGTTAGACAAACTATCTATAAGCTTATGTAAAGGGTTTGGAAATATTTCCACATTCAGCAATACCAACCTACAAGAAGTTAACCTGAACCACTACAGTGATTTGAAGAAATGACCCACTGACATCTTTCATATGCCCCCTGCTCAGATATTGTCTAGTGCCAACTGCCATCCGGTTTAAATGGTGTTACCATACGATTTTGGAAATCTGAGCTCTCTAAGAATGTTCAAATTATCAGCATTGCCAGGCCTGATCAATAGGGGAACTTGTGTAGCCGTAGCTGGAATTTCAAGACATAACAGTGTGAGAGCTGGAAAGAACCTTCCAGAAGAAGTAGGTCAACTCAAGATTTGAAAGAGAGTGACATCAGAGGGTGTTCTTGTTTGAGGAGGTTGCCTAGGAGTGATTGTGAACTATAAGAATGTTAATATTATAAGCATTGACAGGCCTAGAGAACTTCTGGCATCAATAGAAAAACTTGTGTAGCTGCAATTTCTAGGCTTCACTGTGTGAGGGCTGGAAAGGACTTCCAGAGGTAATAGGTCAACTCATTAAATTGAAAGAGTTTGACATGAGAGGGTGGTCTTGTTTGAGGAGGTTGCCTAGGAGTACTTGTGAACTATAAGAATGCTAAGATTATCAGCATTTCACAGGCCTGGAGAGCTTCCAGCATCAATAGGAAAACTTGTGTAGCTGGAATTTCTCACATTTACTGTTTGAGGGCTGGAAAGTACTTCCAGAGAAAATAGTTCAACTCAAGAAATTGAAGAGTTTGACTTGAGAGTGATCTATAGGAGTGTTTGTGAACTGACCTCGCTGAAACGTGTCATCTGTGATGAAAAGATTGGGCACTAGTCGTTGCAAGTTAAGGCCTCTTTTATCTCTGATCTTAGAGTTCAAAAACAATATACTTTAGATTGGCTTGATGATGGGTTTCACAAAACAGAAACTCCAAGCAACTTCACAACCTTGTAAGTAATCATATTATGATCTCTTTATTAGTTCCTGCATCTGCACAAAAGTGAATCTTATTTGTATTTGGTCGAAGTCCCTGATTTCAGACAAGAAGAGGGCTGATTAGAGGCAAGTCAGAATCTGCCAGCAAGGAAAGTGGGTTGATGAAGTAGCTGTCCAACAAAAGTGTTTTGAGTGTAAAACTTTGAGAGGCTTATTTCAAGTTATTTGTTTCCATTGCCTCTGCACATGTTAGAGATCAATAAAACAAAAATTTGATGGTAACACTGAAAAATGCATTGTATTGGGTATAGTGAGGAAACAAAGGGTTAAAAGTTATATAATCCAGTAACAGAAAGCATGATAGTAATTGTAGAAACAAGGAAAACTAGTATTTGTAGAAACCAAACAAGATGCTCTATCTAGTTCTCTTAGCTCAAGCAGTATCTCAAATTCTATTCAAGTACCCCCATCACTTTTATAGAAACTTATGAGAGAATTACCAGTCTTGATTATTTTACAATTTTTTCTTTATTTCATATTCAAGTAATAACTAAGACTATTCAAGTACAAGATGTAATAAAGCATGGAGTTTGGATTAAGACCATGGATGAGGAAGTTGGTTCTATTGAAAGAAAAGAAAAGGGACTCTCTAGATCTTCCACTAGAGTGGGATATCCAACCTAAAACAAGATTGTTTACAATAAGGCTTTTAACAATAGTC
This sequence comes from Cryptomeria japonica, assembly GCF_030272615.1. Lineage (NCBI taxonomy): Eukaryota > Viridiplantae > Streptophyta > Pinopsida > Cupressales > Cupressaceae > Cryptomeria > Cryptomeria japonica. The sequence goes on along the minus strand of NC_081408.1, from coordinate 138,812,968 downwards.
TAGGTATATCGTGATTCATTTTACAAATTTTTCTTTATTTCATATATAAGTAATAACTAAGACTATTCAAGTACAAGATGGAATAAAGCTATTCAAGTACAAGATGTAATAAAGCACGGAGTTTGGATTAAGACCATGGATGAGGAAGTTGGTTCTATTGAAAGAAAAGAAAAGGGACTCTCTAGATCTTCCACTAGAGTGGGATATCCAACCTAAAACAAGATCGGTTACAATAAGGCTTTTAACAATAGTCTAGGTATATAGATTATATAATGAAATTTATGCTCTTTAGCAAGATTGGTTATTTTATTTTATGTTAAATCAACTTTTTAAAATGATTTATGTAAGATGGATATAAGGTTTCAAGAACAATAGTCTAGGTATATAGATTATATAATGAAATTTATGCTCTTTAGCAAGATTGGTTATTTTATTTTATGTTAAATCAACTTTTTAAAATGATTTATGTAAGATGGATATAAGGTTTCAAGAAAAGAATAAAATGTTAATAAGTTAAAGAAAGGCTTTTAACAATAGTTAGGTATAGATTATAATGAAATTTATGCTTTTGTAGCAAGATTGGTTATTATATTATTATTGTATTTGTTATGTTAAATCAGCTTTTCTAAACGGCTTCTTAAATGAAGTGTCTTCTAGAATGATGACCAAGATATAAGGTTTCAAGAAAGAATAAAAAGTTTACAAGTTAAGAAAGGCTCTTATGATTTGAAGAAAGCACAAAGAGCTTGTTTTAGTTAATAACTCTTGAATATTCCATGTTCCTCTTGAGAAATTACAACTTGATCTTTTCCAATGGGATAGAAAATTGCAGGTAATTGAGCATCAAGGTGTTTTAGCTTGGGAATTTTTGTTGCTCCAAGTACATTGTTTGACATAGTTGGTGACAATGTAACAATCCTTTCTACAACCCATAGATTGTCAACTATTAGCTTGTGCATACACAAGTTTGGCTTCACAACTACTTATTATGGATCCCAACAAATACCAACTATAAACTTTGCGAATACATGTGGAGTACAAGTACCATCAAACACAGTCCACTCTTAAGAAAACTAGAGAATTTGAGATGTCAAGGCATGAGTGTATTAAGAATACTCTAGTAGACCACATGGAATTGGGCTTTTTAAGGCCGCCTTCACTTGATTTTCTAATATTTTTCTAAAGCTTGGAAGTATTATGCAAGTTTCAATGGGCATGTAATAGGCATTTTAAGGTTCATATAATGACTTACCTTGTCCTCGTTTTGGCTTGGATTTATTCCCTATTTTGTCAAGTATCACATGATTCCACTTGTTATCCCATAAAATACTTTCCCTCGACAACGTCAATAGATGGAGAATAAATGACTCACTTCTATCATTCTTCACTTATTGAAATGCTATTTTTTGGGACAAAAATACTTCACTCAATTGGGAATTTTTGATTTTGGACATCTTGACTAAACAGATTCACTTATGGGAGAATGCAAGCAATTTGGTCCTTCATCCATTCCACCTCCTTGGGGTGTAAAGGGATAATTATAATAGGATTGGAAAGCTTTGCTTTGTATTGGCTACCAGATATTGTTTCGAGGCTTGAGAGCTTTATTTCTCTCCTTTTTATGTGTTTTTCTTTTTCAAATTTAGTTTCTCAATTTCTACATCATTAGAGTTACACTTTATGAAGTGGGCATTTGTAAAATTGCTATAAACTTTTTAACCATAATCTTTTAAGTTTTGAATTACATTTAACATTTTATTTTATTTTTTCTTCTAACAAATTTGCACCATTTTTAAAATATTTTTTTAACTATTTGTCCAAATTTGAAAAACATTATATATTATTGTTGTCCACTTTAAAAAATTAAATTTTTGATTATTTTGGTGCAAGTTAAGTGACATGCATGAATAGGTACTTAATTTTGAGGATGCGTCTATTTTGAAAAATCATAAAAAAAATAATAATCAACATAAAATTTAATAAAGTATACAACTTCTAATATTCAGTCTTAAGTAACTACAACATTTTTGAAATGCACACCAAACATTATGTTATGTTTTGTTGAAAAAAATAAGAAAAATTATGTGGCCAAAAGATTTGGAAACTAGATTTAGAGTAATACAATTCTTGTTCTTTTGGTATCTTGAAATTTTTGAGTGGAAGTCTAAAATTACTCTTTCGAGTTCAAGTTTAGTTTTTTTTTTTTTTTAAATGGCCACTTATGTCGAGTTTGATATGATTGCTTTTAGATTTTAGCTTCACAAGGGTTCAATGGGGAATGTAAGTATGCTTTGAGATTTGATTGATGAAAAAAGAGAAGGAAGCTCTTATGTAAATAACATTTTAAAAATGGAGGGATAAGATTAAGATAATGAGAAGGAACAAGCTAAATGAATTAATTGCATAAATTAAAAAAAAAAAAAATTAATAAAGGGAGAGCTACATACATTAAATAAATAAAATATTTATTTGTAAAAAAAGAGTATTTAAATAAATAAAAATATTTATTTAAATAAAGAAAGGAAAGGACTTAGAAAAAGATTAGTGAATTAATGAAACAAACAAATATTCATTTAATTAATAGAACAAAAGAGGATAATTGATTAGGTTGGGTTAATTTTAGGTGTTTATAAATGCCATGCATATATCACACTATGATCATCCATGACTATGCTTATATTATATCAATTTTTAACTAGGTACTAATTCAAAGTTCAATCACAATAAATAGTATAGTACATTGCTTGGTGATCATGTAACAAATGACTTTTTATTTATTTAAATAAATAAAAAGTAGTTTAATTTAATTAAATAGTAATGAAGATGATAAAAATAACAATTGATTAAAATCACATAAAAATTTAATTTGTTTTTCCATTTTTATGATAAAACATACTTCCTATATATTAATAATTACACTAAAGATGAACACACATACATCTTTATATAGAAAGATATATCGTCTAAATTTTTAAAAATATATATCTTAATGTAAAATTATTATAAATTCTAAACTCTTTTTATACACTATATTTAATAAATTGATCATCACAAATTATATTAATAAATATTTTCAGTTATTTTTATTTTAAAATTAAATTATTTTAATTAAATTTATATTTAATTAATTAGAATCATTATCTTAATACCTACCAATTAATTTTATAAATAACTTTTAATATAAAATTATTATGAATACTTGTCAAATCTAATACAATTCTTTTTTGTATAGCATGCCCCCAAAATTAAAAATAGATAAATTGTAAGATTCACCATAAATTTAGGCAAACTCAATGTAAATTCTTCATAAAAAAGAATAAAATCTAATCAATAAAATTAAGTACTCAAAATACCTATCAAAGCACTTGATACATGACAACACATTCCAATCAATAAAAATTCATGGCTAACAAAATCCAACCAATAAAAATCCATGACCAGGGATCATGGAGTTTAGACATTATTCTTCAAAATTCTATAAAATGCAAGGTGAAAGCGGTTTTTTTTTTCCACTGCATGTATTTATAGTATTTCCAATTTCGTATAAGTTATTTGCAATCAACCATTACGTATCAGTAGATTAGTTTCAATCTATAGCTCTTATTTTGAACCATACTTGTCATTTCAGGTGCATAAGTTTCAATACTTTTATTCTATTATGATAGTATGTTTTGTTAATTCTACTCTAATATTATGTTTTGTTAATTCTACTTTGAAATTATGTTATGATATCATGTTTTGTTAATTCTATTCTAATATTATGTTATGATATTATGTTCTGTTATTTTATTCTATTCTATTTTGATATTATATTTTGTTATTTTGTTATGTTTTGATAGAAACATAGATTATAATACCAAATTAACAGGCATATATTACAAAAAACAACTTGATGATTTGATTCATTGAGAATGCATGAATAAATAAAATATACAAGTAGGTATATACATTTGAATAAAAGTCATAAGAAGTTAGAGAACAAAACTCATGGAGTTTAGACATTATTCTTCAAAATGCTATAAAATGCAAGATGGAAATGGGTGTTTTTTCACCATATCTATTAAGATTACTTCCAATTCTGTATAAGTTATTTGCATTCAACCATTATGTATCAGTAGAGTAGTTTCTGTTTGTAGCTCCTATCTTCAACCATACTTGTCATTTCAGGTGCATAAGTTTCAATTCTTATGGAGTTTAGACATTATTCTTCAAAATGCTATAAAATGCAAAATGGAAGTGGATTTTTTATGATATTATGATATTATGTTCTATTAATTCTATTATGATACTTGTCATTTCAGGTGCATAAGTTTCAATACTAATGGAGTTCAGACATTATTCTTCAAAATGCTATAAAATGCAAGATGGAAGTGGGTTTTTTATGATATCATGATATTATGTTCTATTAATTCTATTATGATATTATGCCATTCTGTTATTTTTTTTCTATCTTGATAGAAATATAGATTATAATACCAAATTAAAAGACATATATTACAAAAAACAACTTCATGATTTGATTCACTGAGAATACATGAATAAATTAAAAGATTATATACAAGTAGGTATATACAATTCAAAAACAGTCATAATAAGTTAGAGAACAAAACACATATTATGATAACACTTAAGTGATACTTTAGAGATTAAATTATCTTCCTGAATATAAGTGTGTATTAGTACAAATAGGACTAGATAATAGAGGCGTTATTTCTACGTCTAATCTATTCCATTTTCTATTTTATAAGTATCTTATTGGAAGCTTTTGCCAAGCTTGCTTCTATGTTGTAGGTTCAAATGGAGCTAAAGTTGAGATTAAACTATCTCACTGAATATAAGTGTGTTCCAATATAAATATTATTTCTTTAGTTAACAGATTTATTCCATTTTTTGTTTATGAGTATATTATTTTGTGACACATTCATTGTGATTTAGCTAGCTTTGTTATTCTGTTATTATATTTTGAGAAAAATATAGATTATTCTATTCTATTACTCTATGTTCATGCATTCTATTCTGTTACTAGTTAACTAACATGCATGTTTATTTATGTATATCTATTTTTTCCATATAGAAACTACTATTTTTAACATAGATACAATAAATTTTATGCAGACTACATATATTTCACCATGAATTTTTTTAAGAAGAATCGAGTTCAAAGAACAAGGCCTTTGCCAAAGCATAAAAGAGGGGTTATGCTTCACTGTAATCTTGAAAATGAAAGCATAACTACAGATCCAACTGAGATACTAGATCAACCTAAGATTCCAGATGTGCAAGTTACAACTTCTACTACGTCTAAGAATGCACCAGATCAAATTGACATTCCAAATATGTACGTTATAGGTTCTACAACCTCTAAGAATGCACCAGACATGCAAGTTAGAGATTCTAAAACCTCTAAGAATGCACCAGTAAGCAAAATGTGGACAAAATCAGACATGGAAAGTGCAATCAACGATGTTGAGGATAATGAGTATTCTATCCGAGTTGCCGCCAATAAATGGGGTATTCCCATTACAACCTTGTCATATTGGTTACAAGGTCTCACAACTACAACAAAGAGAGGTCTATTGACTATACTATCCAGTGAAGAAGAAATGGAGATTGTGCAATGGTGTCAAGACATGACAAAGATGGGACATGGTCTTGAAATAACCCAATTGAAAACTTACGTTGCTCAAATTTGTGAAATTAGGGCAAACCCTTTTAAGAATGGTTTTCTCGGGAAGTCATGGTGGACAGAGTTTAACAAAAGGCATCTTGAGTTGGCACTAAGAACAACAAAAGGTATAGACAAAGATAGAGCTACCATGCTTAGACCATCAATAGTGGCAACATTTTATGAGAACTTGGCCAAAATTAACAAAGAAAAGCAATATGGCACACACCAAATTTGGAATTGTGATGGAATTGGGGTTCAAGCTGGGAGAAATTGTGGAATGAGGGTAATAGCCAAAAAGGGTTCAAGAAGTGTGCCACATATAATGTCCAAAAGTAGAGAATGAATCACAATATTATGTTGTGTTAATGCTGCAGGTCAGAGCATTCTTGGATTCTACCTCTTCAAAGGTCAAAGGCAATTAAAGAATTATATTGCCGGTTGTGAACTAGGGGCTTGTATGGTAGCCCATGCATGGATGACCAAGGAATTGTTCCTCAATTGGTTGCATCACTTTGGAAGATCTATACCTGGTGGAGTTTCACCTAATAATAGGCATTTACTTATTTTTGATGGCCATGGGAGCCATCTGGCACTTCCTATTATCCAAGAGGCAAAAGTTTTAGGAATTGATCTTGTTACATTGCCTGCTCACACAAGCCACAAGCTCCAACCTTTGGATGTAAGTATATTTTCTCCCTTTAAGAACTATTTTAAAAGTGAGATCAAAATGGACGACAAAGCATCATAGATTAGAAATCAATAGATCTGAATTAGCTAGCTTGTGTAGCTCAACATTTAAAAAGGTCCTCACAAATAATATTAAGGTAGGATTTAGATTTGAATTAGCTAGCCTGTGTAGCTCAACATTTAAAAAAGCCCTCATTGCAAATAATATTAAGGCAAGATTTAAAAGAACTGGTATTTGGCCGTTGAAGCCAATGGCACTTATGAATGACATGAATCCTAGCAAAGCATTTAATATTGGTATTAAGGAGGAAGATGAAACAATTGCAATTGAAAGTTTTTTGAGATTTGCAGGAGTTAGTGAGTTTGTTATTCATGAAAGTGTTGAACTATTTCAAAGAGAAAAAGCTGCAATTGAAATGCAACTACAACAAGATTCGACCATTTGCTCAATAGGGACAATGACAACATGATTTTGCCACTGCTGAACAAGGACACGAACAACATGATGCTGCCACTACTATCACTGCTGAACATGAACAACATGATGTTGCCACTGTTGAACATGGACATGGACAACATGATGCTGCCACTACTGAACATGGACATGGACAATATGATGCTGCCACTACTGCCACTTCTGAACAAGGTCAGGGACGACATGATTCACCACATAGTGTGCAAGATACATCAGAATTAAGTCTTCCTACTCAGGTAAGCATACCAAATTACATCATGGAAGGTGCCAAATTGTTTTGTGTTAACCTAGACTTAGATAATGAAGATGTATGATTGTCACTGCCATCTCCTTCACCACCTCTTCCAAACAAGTTAATTCATTACTATGCAACAACTACAGAGTATGGTGTAGAGGATCAAGAAAATTTATCAAGAGAATGATATCATGGTGGATGAAAACAACCAACTAGAAGAAAACCAAATACAATTACTATCATCTTTTCTTAAGTTGCCAAATGCAAGGGTGAATGAGAAATATTCTCATGAGTGGTGGCACAATTAGGTTGAGTCGACAATCTCAAATACTCATAGGAGATGAGTACATGCAAATTTACATGGAGCAAGAAGCCAAAAAGAAAGAGATTGTAGATTTGAAGGCAAGAAAGAAGGAATAGGCTAATGAGAGAAAGGTTGCTATAGCTATTGTGAGAGAGTTAAAGGAACAAAAAAAGGTAGAAAAAGCATTGAAGAAGCAAAAGAAAGAGCAACTACGGATAATTTAGAGGCAAGAGAAAGAGCAAAAAAGAGAACAAGTGAAAAGAATGAAAGAATTTGAAAAAGCAAGACAAGAGCTAGAAAGACAGAGGTGTTTGAGTAACCCTTAAATCCTATTTTTGAAAATTCAATTCTTAGGGACATGATTAACATCTACACCCCTGCATATTCATCTATTGCCAACTATCCAATTAACAATCAGGTTTCTATGAGCCAATTGCAGATGCCCATAACACCTTCCAAGGAACAAACAAATGGAGGATCAAGTTCTAACATTGCAACTATGGCTAATGATGGTCATTTCTCCATGCTTCCCCCAAGGATGGTGTAGTCAATGTTCACATGAAAGATAATTTGATGGTGTAGTCAAAGTTCCTTGAAATTTGTTTTTTTGAAGGTGGGTCCTTGAAGTTCACATGAAAGCTAATCTGAGAGCGTAGTCAAAGGTCCTAGGTCCTTGAAATTTGTTTTTTTGGAAGGTGGGTAAATGATTCATCATACCATGTATTTTGTTCATATCATCCTTGGAATTATGATGTAATTTGAGACCGGATTATGAATTGATCCAATTTGATATACTAATTAGATAGTGTAGTCAAAGGTCCTTGAATTTCTTTTTTTTGGAAGGTGGATACACGATTCATCATACCATGTATTTTGTTCACATCATCCTTGGAATTATGATGTAATTGTGCATACACGATTCATCATACCATGTATTTTGTTCACACCATCCTTGGAATTATGATGTAATTTGAGACCAAATTATGAATTGAACCAATTTGATATACTAATTAGATAGTGTAGTCAAAGGTCCTTGAATTTTGTTTTTTTGGAAGGTGGGTACATGATTCATCATACCATATATTTTGTTCATACCATTATGTATATGCATACATATACATGCATATTTACACATGTATATGCATCCATATGTATGTACACACATATGTACATATAAATACTCACAATCATATTTACACACATGCATGCATATCCAAATTTGTATCTTTATAGTACTTAAAAAAATGTATTTGGATATATATGCATGTACATAGATATATATGTATGCATTCATATATTCATTATGCAAGTGCATACATATGCATCCATATGTATGTACACACATATGTAAAATACTCACAAACATATTTACACACATATGTATTTATAAATACTCACAAACATATTTACACACATGCATGCAACTATATGCATACATAATTTGTTGTTCAATATAAATCGCATCGACCAATCTGTTAGTTCTATAGTAGCATTTATTTTTCATATATCCTACGACATATGATTGATCTATATTTAATTAGAAGAATCAAACTTATACATGGAAAAAGGTAAGAACAAAATTTAACTAGAAGAATTGAACTTATACATTGAAAAAAAGAAGAACAAACTGTAGACACTTAAAAGTTGCACAATGAATTAAGTGAATTTTATTCATTTAATTATTCCTAATTCTTCCAATTAATTAAATTAAGATTTAATTAATATCCCTATTCTTCTAATCGCCTATTAATTAAATTAAGATTTAATTAATATACCCTTCTTCTATTTAAGCCATTTAATTAAATTTACATTCAATTAAATCCCCCCACTTGCAAAATCCTATATCTCCCACTTGCCTCTCTAAACCCCCTTCTAGATTCTTCTAATCACTTCTAAATTAGCCTAACCCATCTTCTAAATATTGTCACATCCCTAAGCAAAGGGAAGTCACTTCTCAAACCCTCAAAGTCTTTGAAAACCATTAAAGGCTTTATGTCTTCAACAAGTTAACCTTGAAAGTCTTCCAAACCATTAATGGTTAACTCAACCTTCTGACATGGTTAGAGACTTTTTGCCCAACTCAACCTTCATCCAATCCAAGGGTCTCATCAAGAATTCATTGCTTTGACCATGGTTATCCCTTTAACCCTTGCACAAGAGTTTATCCTTTGGGTAAAAGCTTTATCCAATGGATAACCCTAACCTAACCTTAACTCTTACCTCCTAAGGTAACCTTCATGTCTTCTCAAGCATTTAATGCTTCTTACATCTCCTCTCAAGCAGTCTCTTGTTGACAATTGTCACCATTTCATTGGTGAGAATTGAGTGCATGGATTGATAATTTTTAATACTGGCCCTTGATAAGATCATCAATCCTGACCATGCATTGCCCTATTTTTCCTATAAATAGAGCCCATTCCTTCTTCAAAAAACGGTCTTTGTGCATCAAATTTATAGTCTCATAACATTAAGCATATTACTTCTCTTTGATAGAATAGTGCATTTTAGATCATTTTGATAGCATTATAATCTTAGATATATCATGTTAATCTCATATCATGTTAGCTTCATCTTAGTATCATTTTCATACTAGTTTAAGCTTCATATAAATATCTTGCATCTTATCATCATCTAGTTTCATATCTAAATCATCACTAGGATCTTGGTTGCATTCCATTTAGATCTTCAAATCATAAATCTCGTTCTTTAGGTTGTCATCTTAAAGAATCAAGTGCCCTTCCAAGCTGAGAGCCACCTTGAATCTTAAAGATCCTTGGAGATAGAGAGACATGGAACGATTTTAAGAGTTTAGATTCATTTAACTTTGTTTTGTTTGGATTTCTAACCTCTAATGCAATGTTTCATGTGTGTGTTTGAGATGTTTTCTCATATTACAAGTTGACACCACTTTTCCAACATACATTTCTGGTGCCCACCTTGGGGCACGTCCCCAAAAATAACATTGTTTTTCATGTAGGTAGAAGACAACAATCACACTTAAATACTAGAATAGCGCATTCGGAACTTTCTGTAGCGCATCTGTGCTAAAAGTTAACGCATCCATAACACATATTAGCGCATAGAAACCATCTTTCAGCGCATCTGATCTTGTTTTTAGCGCATACCCTTTTCTGCTTGTCAAACACATAGGAGCACTGTTTTAGTAAATCAAACGAACAACTTAGCGCATTCGGTCTGTTTGCTAGCACATCCATTCCTTTCTATAGCGCACTCAGGCCAAACTTTAGCGCATAGAGTTGCCAGAGGCAAAAGTTTGTAGCAGAGTCAAAAATTAGGCTTGTGGGAGGCAGAATATATATGGAATATAACATTTAAGTATAAGAAAGACAAAATCTTATACTTTTAAGTTATATTCTATATATATTATCAGGATGTTTGAGAGGGGTTTCAGACCTCTAGGAGTTATAATGCAAAATCTAGTTTTTGGAAGATCCTCCAAATTTCAGACTTAGTCAAATTTTAGGGCATTTCAGGATTAGGATTGTAAAATTTGTAACCAAGATCAGAATTTAGCCTTGTGTAAGCCCACACTAACATTTGATCATTGATTGTGTGCAGGTTCTAATCTTTTTTGTGTAGGGGAAGGAGTTAGTTTAGAGGCTTTAAGTTTCTTTTTTTACTTCCTTTCAACAAAAGTTTGTTAAAAATAACTTACTCTCCTTTTTGCAAAACTTAAAATAAACCTCATCATTTCATTTGGATGCATAAAATGAACTTCATGCCTTCATGATAAAGTTAGGAAAAACATTTTATTTGGGGCTCTAAAAAGAACAAGCAAATTTATTTTTAGCAAGGTTAAAACGAACTTCACCTTCCTTTGGTGCCTAAAAGGATCAATTTCAATTCATTGCAAAGTAAAAGAACCTCATTTTATTTTGTGCAAGGCAAAGAGGGAAATTTTTCCCCTATCGACTTTAATTTTGTTGACCAAACATCACGATTTACTTTGTTGACCAGACTTATTTTTCAAAGGTTTTTTGGAAATACAAATTTTGTTGTGAAAGGTTAAAAAGAACATCATGCTTGTTGGAGCAACATCTCCAAATATAAGTTAGCAAATCATTGCCTTGAAGGTTAAAAAGAAGATTGTTTGCTTTGTCTCGAAAGTGGAAGGTATATGCTTTCTTCATTTCAAACCACTCTTATGTTTTCTTCATTTCAAACATTTTAAATCCTTTAGCAGGCATGCCCTCTCGAGGAGTTAACAACTCTTAAAGCCATTCTTTGGCCGGTGTGAGGGGAACGACCTAAGTGGGGAACAACTTTATCACCAAGTGTTCCAACCCATTATAATTAAAAGTGGAGGGTGACAAAAGTCCTTTTCAACGGTTTCGTGTAGTGATTAGCCTTCCCCTAGTATCTTTACGATACGTAAAGCCTTTGTTCTAAAGGTTGAGAAGCCTCTTGAGGGAGTTTATCACTGACATCCGAACATGAAGCTTGATTACGAACCTTAGAAATAGAAACTTTGAGTTGAGTTAGTTGCCAAACATTGACAATATCATAGTGCAAGGGTGGGGAAGAATCTGCCCCCAAGATTACTCACCATATATCTCCCAAGATAACTACTCAATTGTGAAGCAATTCACTTCGAGTTAATTTTTGGCAAAAGGCAAAAAAACGGGTGCCCTCTAGGGGGTAATAAGGCTTTTTGAGCTGACGGAGTATTGAAACTAGTGGGCTATGATATTGTCAATGACCTTTGAATAAAGAGTCTATTTGATGTGTCTTTTGTTGTAAATCAAACCAGTGATAACATTGGAGATTTGAATACATCCTCGTAGAACATACACTCAATGTTTAGCATTAGGATGACCATTGTCTTCATGTGTGCTATGTGTTCTTGTCACAAATGTTAAAATATCTTGCAAAGTATCTAACAATCAAACTCAAAAGTCAGTTCAAACAAGGAAAAATCATAAAGTGGAGAAGATTTCCAAATCCAACAAAGTATCTTTTGAGATGGTTATCAACATTTCAACTATCTTTAGGAAAGACTTTCATCCAACAAGATTAGGGAAATATCAAACCAAGTGATCAAGAGTTTATCTATTTGACTTAGTCAGCTTGAGTATCCAAAACAAAATCATCCATCAAAATCACGTGTTAAAATTCAAAAACAACAAAAACAGAGCAATAATGGCAGTTTAGCGCGTAGGAGCAACTTCCTAGCGCATCTAGAATATTCTCTAGCACATACGAGTCGAATCTTAGTGCTTTCATCACTCGACCTAGCGCATAACCAGTATCATATTGGTGAAATATCCAGTAGTGCTTTCCAGCATCAGTCTATCGCATGTAGACATCAACGTAGCACATTCGAGACATCATAGAGCTTTCAGTCCAAACAATAGCACGCAATCGGAGCATATTAGCGCGTAATCCATCCAGACCAATCAAAACCAAATAGTCCAAGTTAGCGCATCGGGGTCTTCCTATAGAGAATTTGGATCATTCTTTAGCGCATCTAGTCTTTGGCTTAGCGCATGGTCAAAACTCAGAAAACCAGAGAGCAAAACAAGTCTTTCTGAAAAGTTTTATCAAACTTCTTGAGTATCCTTTCAGGTCCAATATTGAACACGGTTATAAGAAATCAAATTAGAAACACCAGAGAAATCATTTCCAAATCAAACAAGTTAGTCTTAGAACAAAAGTTGTCAAATCCAAAACTATCTAGGGATAAGACTTTATCCTATCAAAATTAGGTATTATCATCACCTTGATCAAAAGGTCTGCCATCTAAATGGATTCTATCAAACAAACAACATACCGAGTTTAAACCTTAAGTTGTCAAATCAAGTTTCCATATCGAGAGACTTTATCTATATCATTTGACACACTTTGTCGTAGAGATGAATCTAAACCTTTGCTTGATAAAGTAAGCTTGAGTTTTTCAAACGAAGTATCTCAATCCAAACATCAAAGGAAACCATTGATCATTCGTGTATCACCACTCCTCATATTTTGAGAAGAACATGTCTTCATCACAAAACTAAGTTAAAGAAGAGACAACTCAGTCCTAGGGCCCTTATCAAAAGGAGTAAATTTCTCTACATCAACCTATCAAAAACTTCAACTTTGATCATTAATATAACCATTCATTATCAAACCAAGAAAAAGGAAACTCAGTCAAAGGAAATGAGTCCTAACATAAATCAAGATCACAATATCATGACTTCCAAATCTGATCCCATTTTTGATCAAGATCCCACCTATCAAGAATCTTATGATGATCCCCTAATCTTTTGGTATTCTATCCATGATGATCCCCTTCCATCTCAAGAGCAGAGTCCCATTCAACATCCATCTCCTAAGCAAGAGCATGATATCCCTTCCATCTCCTCCACTAATCTAATTCCAAATCAAGAGGAAAGCACAAAATCAAATGATCCTACTCCAAGTCAAGATCAAGATCAAGGAATCTCTTCATCCTCCAAATCTATCTTAGGTCCTTTCATTCCAAAGTCAATCTCTTCATCCTCCAAATCTATCTTAGGTCCTTTCATTCCACAATCAAACTCTTCATCCCTTCCATCCATCTTGGGTCCTTACCTCCCTCCATCACTAATCCATCACCTTAAATGATCCATAAGAAAGATAAACAAAGGAACACATATTTGAACTTCATTCAACCCTCTATCTCAATATCTTCCCAAAACTATTCTTCTATCATTTTCTTTAACTATTTTGGGTCCTTATGTCCCAAAATTCAATTTTCCTCCATCTCTTCATCACTTCTCAAGTTGTGTACCAACACTCATCTTGAATACATTTACATCTATCCTCGCACAAATCTTCAAACATTCTATCTTTTATCCAACACCTCTTTTCTATCCTTCCATCCCTTTCATTCAATCCTTTGCATAAATCCTTCATCTGTGAGATAGGTGTTTGTGTCATTTTGTCACATACTTGCCCATGCTCGAATCTCATGTTTAGTCCTTTTCCTAGATATCTATTCATGAAACGCTTCTGAATATGAGGTTGTTACTCTTTAACATTTTCTTTGGTTGGGATACACACTCAATCCAAAAAAGAACCACTTATCGTATCTTGGTACTGACATCTTTTGATTACTATATCTCATACACTTAATCGATTGCTCTAAATCATCATGATCTCTTAAATTGAAGACATGGCTAGTGAAAAATCCAAAATCTTGTTTCAGTGCCACTGTAATTATCAGACCCATGTAAGTTTCATCACTTACAAGCCAATGCAAAAAATAAAATAAAGAGCAAAAACACAATGCCAAAAGATCAAAAGCACGAGCAAGAAAAGAAATATCAAGAAAAAATGAAAAAGAAAAAAGAGCAATATCAAAATGCTTGGTTATGGGAACATGTGAATAACTCCATCGAGGCTATGGATGTTTGGCTGGCAATGGAGCAATATTTGTGAGATTACAACGATAACCTCATCGGGGCTATGGATGCTCACTAGCAGCGAGGCTCTATCCAAGATGTTTTTGAAGTCAAGGTAACTCATGTAGCTAGCCATGCTAGATTCTGAAGATTACAATGATCATACGAGTCAGAATGAACTTGCACATGCATGGGTAATCAAAGACTAAGTACCTTGATCCACTTTGGGATTCTTCTTCCCTTTTGAGTCTACTTCCCAATTGCTAGAAATGTTCAGTTGAATTTTTTGGAGGTTCTAAGTGTGGGTTGGGTCTCTATCTTTGAAAAGTTCAGGAACACTTATTCGGGTGGTGCCAAATACTGTGACAATATTACATATCACCTCTTTGCAAATGGAAACCTCTATGCTTGGGGGCAAAGTTCATCCACTCTATTCTTCCTACCATATCTCCCATTATCCTTCCTTCAATATCCATTACCCTATCTAACTTCATCATTATCTATGATCTTGCTTCACCTCATCCATATCCTCTAATCCATATCCCTTATCCTATCTATTCGTTGCTTTTACCATCCAGTGCTATCTACGATCTTGCTTCACCTCATCCATATCCTCTAATCCATATCCCTTATCCTATCTATTCATTACTTCTATCATCCATTGCTATCTGTGATCTTGCTTCGCTTTATCCATACCATCTATCCTATCTATTCACTACTTCTATCATTCAGTGCTATCTACAATCTTGCTACACCTCATCCATATCCTCTAATCCATATCCCTTATCCTATCTATTCATTGCTTCTGTCATCGAGTTCTTTCTATAATCTTCCTTCACCTCATCCATATCCTCTAATCCATATCCATCTATCCTATCTATTCATTGCTTCTGTCATCCAGTTATTTCTACAATCTTGCTTCACCTCTTCCATATCCTCTAATCCATATCCCTTATCTTATCCATTCATTGCTTCTATCATCTAGTGCTTTGTACAATCTTGCTTCACTTTATCCATACCATCTATCCTATCTATTCATTGCTTCTATCATCCAGTTCTATCTACGATCTTGCTTTGCTTTATCCATACCATCTATCCTATCTATTCATTGCTTATATCATCTATCACTATCTATGATCTTGTTTCTCCTATCCATATCCTATCTCTATCTATATCCCCTTTTCCATCCTTGATCTTGATCAAAACTATAAACAAAAAAAATCAGTTTCTACCTCAACGATTTAGTCATCCATTCCTTGTCTTGCTATACATTGGTGCAACCACATACATCTTTCATCTAATCCAAAAACTCAAAAAAAAAAAAATCCAAAAAATTCAAAAAATCAAAATATACAAAAACTCAAAAAAACTCAAAATTTCCAAAAATAAAAAATTTAAAAAAATCCAAATATCCAAAAAACCAAAAAAAAATCAAAATATCCAAAAACTAAAAATCAATAAAATCAAATAAAAATTGAAAATCAAAGCATGAACGCATGGACCATCCATCAAATCAATTCAACAACAGAAAAAACTCTCAAAGTCTGCAATCAAACTGATCACATGTCTTGTTAATCAATTCATTAGTCGAAATCTATCAACATTAACATGTCTTATACATGGATAGGTACACTCGAAACCAGACAGACTGGTCTTATACGGGGTACTCACTCTTTGAAACCAGACATTCCTATCAATCATCGAATCTTGATAATCAATCCATCTATCAACATCAACATCAACATGTCTTATACAAGGATAGGTACACTCAAAACCAAACAAATCAGTCTTATACGGGGTACTCACTATTTGAAACCAAACATTCTTATCAATCATCGAACAAATCAAAACAATAACATAGACCAGTATGACTGCTAGATTTTATTCTAGTTAGCCTTATCTTTATCAATTGATGGCAGTACATGTTTCACAAATCATATTGTACATATCATATCCACTCATCTGAGACATCACCAAAGATTCACAAATGCTTATCAATCCTGAACATACTTAGCGTAGTCAATGTCCTTGGTTTATCTGAATCAGTTATCCAAATCATATCCCACCATGGCTGGGTGATCAGTGTACATATCCATATCAAAGTAGTATCAATAGCGAGGGGAAAAATCCTAGCCTTGCTGGGGGCATTTCGCCTTCAACATTTTCAACATCAGACCAAAAACGTAGCAAGACAACAAGGATCAAAACAACCAACAAATGACAAATGATAATGCAAGAAGGCTAGACATCGCGGAATTGAACTGATTTCAACTGAACAAAGATCTATTTGCAAGATGTTTTATTTGACAAGAGTAGATTCCAAATAGCATGCATGCTTACTTATGGTTGTTAATTTTTGCTTATCATATCTCCTAAGTAACTCGAGGATGTCTCAATGTCTAGAGAAGCAAGGAAGGAATGTGATGTTTTATTTGTCTTCTATCTGTGAGTGAAGTCTTTTATCATACAAATTTGTCTTATGATGTGATCAGGTAACATATCATTGAGGACATTTCGGATTTGTATGGGAAAAGGGTTAACTCTTTTTTGTTTACACAAGCAACACTGAAGTCATCTTGGTTCAATTATACCTTGATGCTTGTGTCGTCTTGCAATATCAAAATCCATGTAAGTTATACTCAGGTCGTTATGGTTCAATTATACCATGAGGCTTGTATCAACTTTCAACAAATCAAGGCTCGATGATGAAAACAAAGGAAGCACTGGCACTTTGATCACAATAGATGGCAACATTGAGAACGAGAATGCATATTAAGCTTTGCATTAGCTGCACATCATTATCATCTTAATCTTGCATTAGGTTGCACATCATTTTTAATGTTGCATTTAGTTACAAATCATTATCATTATCATATATCTCATTTTCAAGATACATCTCACATCTCATAAATCAATGCAATACATCATCACATTTTGCTTATCAAAATCATGAATCATACATTCACATCATAATCGAAATCAAGAGCATTATTATCTAAGCATCAAATCATCCTCATAGAATCTCATATCGCAACATAATTCATATCATTCATCATTGCATCCATCACATGCATATCTATCGCATCATCATGTAATCGTTCTTCACTTTCATATCATTCATCATTGCATCCATCACATGCATATCTATCGTATCGTCATGGAATCTTTCTTCACTTTCATATCTTCATCATTCTTCCAAATTATCTTCTATCATATCTTATACAGGATGTATCTTTCCTAAAACCAAATGTTTTGATCAGCGCTTATACAGGATATATCGTTCCTGAAACCAGATGTTTTGATCAGCTCTTATATAAGATATATTGTTCCTGAAACCAGATGTTTTAATCAACTCTTATACAAGATATATTGTTCCTAAAACCAGATGCTCGATCATACATGTCTTATACAGGCGGTATCATTCCTGAAACCAGACGCTCGATCATCCATGTCTTATACAGGTGGTATCATTCCCGAAACCAAACGCTCGATCATCCATGTCTTATACAGGAGGTGTCATACCTGAAACCAGACTTGATCTCAATCCAATCAATCTTATCAAACCCATGCATGTAATCATTATCCACTCTTCTATCTTTCAAATAGCATTCTTCTTCTTTTGAGAGACCATTCATGCCTTTTATGCACGAATGATCTCCCGAGGGGGCATTATCGTATCAAATCTCGACATCAATTTCACATCAGTTTCATATCGACATCAGTTTCATATCATTTTTTCATATCAAATCAATTCTTCATATTTGGGGCATCATCAATATCGTTCATCAAATCTGAGGCATCATATCGATTTTTCATATCAAATCAATTTTTCATATCCACAACATCATATCGATCAAATTCCGATAGCATATCCGGCAAATTTTCTTTGAATCAACATGTGATCACATATCGACTCAAAGAGGAGCAAAATGTAGACACCTAAAAGTTGCACAATGAATTAAGTGAATTTTATTCATTTAATTATTCCTAATTCTTCCAATTAATTAAATTAAGATTTAATTAATATCCCTATTCTTCTAATCTCCTATTAATTAAATTAAGATTTAATTAATATACCCTTCTTCTATCTAAGCCATTTAATTAAACCCCCCTTCTAGCCAGCTTAATTAAATTTACATTTAATTAAATCCCCCACTTGCAAAATCCTACAGCTTCCACTTGCCTCTCTAAACCCCCTTCTAAATTCTTCTAATCACTTCTAAATTAGCTTAACCCATCTCCTAAATATTGTCACATCCCTAAGCAAAGGGAAGTCACTTCTCAAACCCTCAAAATCTTTGAAAATCATTAAAGGCTTTATGTCTTCAACAAGTTAACCTTGAAAGTCTTCCAAACCATTAATGGTTAACTCAACCTTTTGACATGGCTAGAGACTTTTTGCCCAACTCAACCTTCATCCAATCCAAGGGTCTCATCAAGAATTCATTGCTTTGACCATGGTTATACCTTTAACCCTTGCACAAGAGTTTATCCTTTGGGTAAAAGCTTTATCCAATGGATAACCCTAACCTAACCTTAACTCTTACCTCCTAAGGTAACCTCCATGTCTTCTCAAGCATTTAATGCTTCTTATATATCCTCTCAAGTAGTCTCTTGTTGACAATTGTCACCATTTCATTGGTGAGAATTGAGTGCATAGATTGATAACTTTCAATCCTGGCCCTTGATAAGATCATCCAATCCTGACCATCCATTGCTCTATTTTTCCTATAAATAGAGCCCATTCCTTCTTAAAAAAAATCAAGTCTTTGTGCATCAAATTTATAGTCTCATTACATTGAGCATATTACCTCTCTTTGATAGAATAGTGCATTTCAGATCATTTTGATAGCATTATAATCTTAGATATATCATGTTAATCTCATATCATGTTAGCTTCATCTTAGTATCATTTTCATACTAGTTTAAGCTTCATATAAATATCTTGCATCCTATCATCATCTAGTTTCGTATCTAAATCATCACTAGGATCTTGGTTGCATTCCATTTAGATATTAGAATCATAAATTTCGTTCTTTAGGTTGTCATCTTAAAGAATCAAGTGCCCTTCCAAGCTGAGAGCCACCTTGAATCTTGAAGATCCTTGGAGATAGAGGGACATGGAACGATTTTAAGAGTTTAGATTTATTTAACTTTGTTTTGTTTGGATTTCTAACCTCTAATGCAATGTTTCATGTGTGTGTTTGAGATGTTTTCTCCTATTACAGGTTGACACCACTTTTCCAGCATACACAAACTATGAACTTATACATGGAAAAAATAAGAACAAAATATGAATTCAATTTTTATTTTTATTTTTATGGGTCACTGCCTTAGTGAGGTATAAATTAACCTCACTTGGAATCACTAATGACTTTGTCCTCGTTTTATGCATCTTTGGTTCATTTCCTCTACAAATACAGAGAACACTCAAACACCAAACAAACAAATATTAGATGAAATAATCATTTTCATAAGTTTGGATGTGGATTTTTGTACTATCGTATTGTGGAGAAAACTACATTCCTTGAAAGATTTGGTGTAGATACACACCTTTAAAAACATGACTGATAGGTACCAAAAATGTCCTGGGTACACACTTTACATTTGATTGAACTTGGTTAAAGCTTGATCATGCCTTCAAAATAGCTAAGAATGTGTTAATTCCCATTGAAAAAACCCAAAATTTAAATTGAGAGGTCACAATGATGCTCAAATGAAACATTGCAAAACTTACAGGCATACTATCCAATAAAATTGAGTTATCATTGTCATCTTCAATTTTAGATTTAAGGCTTGTTGAAAAATATGGTAAACAACACAATGAGCTATAATGAATAATATAGAGTTTAAAACTCATTTGGATATAATTTGTTCAATAAAACAATAGAGAAGTTATATAACAATCAACAAATTGAAATATACTAGCATATAAACAATTCCAATTATCAAGAGAACATGGATTCATAGCAAATTTCATAGAAATAAAAATCATACTTTCCAATCTCAAATTCAGTTTCCCAAATAAACATAAATGCTTTTGCACTCCAGTACATACATTCACAAATAATATTCATGCACAAAAAACTATCCAACATCCTTTGGTTATCAGATTGATCAAGAATACACATAGAAATATGTCTAAAGCAAATAACAATTCAATATACCAAATACCTTTAATGGGCTGCTATCGTAATATTTCGTGAATTGAAACTGTTATGATATTTAAATTTTTAATTATGCTCTCTTTTAATGCTAGCATGGGATCATTAGACAAAAAAGCATTAGGCAATACCATTATTGCCAAATATTTGGGAATTTGACAGAAGTGAATATTTAGCAACAAACATTTGATAAAAGCAACTTTGAAATTTACAACCATGACAAAGAATAATTTTCATACTTCCATGTCAGTACCGGTTCATTTTATATAGACAGATGCACCTCATTCACTAAATATAATACAAAATATAAAATATATATTTTTTCCCCAAATTATGTCAGAGATTAAACATATAAATCTAAGTTATCTTTGTTCAAAGTCCAATGTTTTCATCACTTGATCATGCACGCATATAAGAGATACTGACAAAGTACATTTTAGTCTAGTAAACAATTATCTAAGCGGCAACATAGAGCAATTTCCAAAGAAAACAAGAATGAGTCATTTCTTAGGGTAATCAAGTAAGGAAACTCCACAGAAGCAGTTAGCTTTATGTTCTATGAAATTTCTATGAAATACATAGTTATATTATATAGAAAGACTTTTCACAGAGCTATATTTTCCAAAACAAATTCAGAATTCAGAATCTTTGGAAATGTTCCTTACGTACAAATCGAGACATCCAAACCTAATAACTATGGCTTAAGGACTAATCCCTCAAAACAACCTCTTTGATTTTTCTTTTTTGGTGGGGTGGGAAAGGAGAAAAGAGGCATAGATATTAACTCCATCGACATAGAGGTTGTAGGAATAACTATTAGAAGGCACCATGAGAATTGCACCATGTTCTAGCCAATGCCCAATCTGGTAGTGTCTACCTTGTATCCTTCTACAGGGTACACCGAGGTGAGAGTATTGGGAGTTTGTCTTTTTAGGGGCTAGGGTGATTCCTCCTCCAATTTGGAGCTTTCAGTGGGGCATAGAGATTGCATATTTTATGAGTATACATTGCGTTGGATCTAATGCCCAATGGTAGGGAGAGACTATTATGCCTATACCATTTGTGAGGTTGGGGTGATTCCTCCTGTGATTTGAGAAGATCCCCTAGCTACTAGATTGCTTGAGGGTATAAAGTACCTTATCAAAAATTGCACGCTGGGTAGAAATCCAATGAAAGTCAAGCGGGCAGGGAGGCAGTCCCCAACATTTCTTTTTCTGAAAGATCATACATAAAAATGACATAATGATAATTTTTGTAAATAAATTTTACCGCACAGAACAATAGTTAAAAAATATTCTAGATTTCCATGGCAAAATTTACTGAAAAAGATGATCGGGCATAGTGCAAACAATGTGCCTCTACTTGGCAGACTCATCCAGCTCCCAAAGACTGATCTTCTAAGGCATCCCATATGACGGTAGTTAAGGCGTTTCCAAGATCTTGTATGCTTTGCATTTCCCCATCCCTCTGCATTTTTAATACCTTCTGTCAAGAAACTCAAAGACCTAATGTAAGCCACAACAATAAATGGATAGTTATTACTATTTACCTTTTAAGGAGATCGACTAGTAATCCTTCTTCATCAAACCTTCGGCCCTTGTAGATAACACAAACATGCCCATGACATATTTTCTAGGATACCGCCCCCTTAACCCCCATGCATGGTCGTCCTCGCTCTCTACAAGCCATTGTAGGTCAATCTCTCTACAACGATTGCCCTTTATAAACAAAAGCCATGTCTGAAAGGAGAGCCCAGGTGGGAAGCCAACATAGAAAATCCTAACCATTGTCAACTGAACTGTGTGATGTGTGTGTGAGAAGAGAATGAAGACATCTATGATAGGGTTAGAAGTGAGGAAATATCAATGTGAACGTGTCCAACAATAGGGCTAAAAGATATCGTTTTAGGTTATAGGATAAATAATTTTAGGATTATCAATGGAAATTTTAGGGTGTAGAGATAACTATTTTAAAAATAGTTATTAATAAATTATGTTCTAGCATGTAATAAATCAGACAAGATATGTAAATATTATGAGATATAATAAAAGATAATTTTTTTGCGATGGAAGGCAGCAGGAGTGACAGTGGCTGTAGGAGAAGGGATGTTGATGTGTGAAGCTTGGGCATTCAAGCCGCAAAGATTGGTTCATGGAGCGATGAAGAAGATATTGCATTTCCCATTGAAGCAAGGAGGTTGCAACCCACTCAGAAAACGATTAATTTTGGGAGAGCAGACATGTTCCATGGAGACAGATACTCCAGACAGCGGATGAATTATGGAAATTCATATTCGAGTGGCAACCAATGCCCTATTGACCCGCATAAATGGAAGGAAAATGGTTTCATTTGGAATAACAAAGGTTGGTATCGCAAGGCCAAGCGTCTTGCTTCCAAGTTCCCCCAAAATTGGCAACCATCACCTGAATCTAGCATCCCTGGTGCGAGAATCAAGAGAGGCAATCCACATTCTGAACCCAATCTGGTCCCTCTGAAAGCTCATGATAATTTCCAAATGCGGAATGGGCACTTCGGGCAAGATAACTCTAGGGCGGACCAGGACAGGTTTTGGAGATCTAACTTTCATCCTAAAAATCAGAACCCTTGGTCAAATCGAGGGGGAAACACGGATTTCCGAAGACGGACTTTTCTCCCTCATCATCCTCGTTATCCTAAACCGGTAAGAAAAACTTCAAGACCTTCTATCTTTTTGGATGAAAATAAAATTAATTCTGCTAGGTCGAATTTGTTTGAGTTTTTCTTTTTCATCAAGTGGGGTGGTGGAAAGTGGGTTAAGGGCAACTTTGAATCCTGGTGTAGAGCATAATGGGGAAAGGATATTAACATCAATATTCTCCCAAATGACTTATTTATGGTAGAATTTATGAGCGATGAGGAGAAATGGCAAGCTAAAAACAAAGGTCCATATATCTTGGATGACATTGAAGTTCACATCATTGAATGGCGGCCCAATTTCAATCCCCAAACTTATGTATTACCAGATAGTAAGGTATGGATAAGACTCTACAACTGTCCCTCAGATTACTAGCACATTGAAGTCATTAAGGATATATGCAAAGACCTTGGCACATTTGTATCGGTTGATGATATTTTGGAGGACAAAATATGTGGAAGCTTCCTCAAAATATGCATTAGCACAGATCAAATCACCAAGATCCCCGATGAAGTTAAAATTATTGGTGCTGGGAAATTCTAGATCCAAAAGATTGATAGAGAAGATCAGTTACATATTTTTCCTAAATTCTTCTCCTTGGATCACACCAGCTTAGGTTGTGATGTTTCGGCTACGATACAGAGAAGTTATTCCTGTATGCAATCTCCTATTGAAGAAAATCTCCAATCGGAACCTCCTATCTCCACTGATATAGGAGAGGATTTTGTAACGAAATTCATGATAATGAGAAGATTCCATTGACTGAGGCAACTCCTTTGAACATAGCTCCTCCCACCTCTGATCAAAGTGAGAGCCAACAAGATCTTCTCATGCTTATGGAAAAGACTAAAACCTTACAGACGGATATTGAATCCAGATTAGTGGATTCTCTACGACCCTCTCCTCTTGAGACCGGGGTCAACTGGTAATTGAAGACTGCACAATTCACTCTCAGGAAAAGGAGGCTTCAAAGCTGTGGGAGATGGGAGATAAGATTTTCTCCTCGCTGGGCATTGAATTCGAAGATGGTGAAATTGAGTCTTCCTCCTCAGAGTGGGAAGAAGACTTTGAACCAGACTTTGATCTTTTATTGGAGGATTCCACAAAAGGTTTTGGGAAGTCGGATTCAACCATTGACAAACCAAACTTTAAGCCAAAAGGAGTGTGGGGGCGCAAGTCAAAAAAATTAATGCTAGCAATTGCTGGTGTAGCTAGTGGTCAAACCAAACTTAGTTTAGGGAAGGGAAACACCCTTCCCTAGGAGAAATGAAACTCTTATCTTAGAATGTTAGGGGCATCAATGCCCCTGACAAATGGCGCTTGATTAAGCGCCAGATGGATGACACCAAAGGAGATATTTGGCTACTACAAGAGACTAAATGGAGTAAGGTTGAGATTGATGCAAAAATGAGAGTTTGGAAACAGTGGAATGGTCTATTTAGGCAATCAGATGGAGCCTCCGGTGGATTGGGAATCATCTGGAATCCCATGAATGTTAGGATATATCTTGTTGGGGAAGATAAGTATTGGCAACATTGTGTGGTAACTATCCTAGGACAGAATGAAAATTTCAATCTTTTTAATGTTTACGGACCATCTTTTGCTGGTGATAAACGTGCTCTCTAGGATCTATTAACCATCAGACTTTGCAGTATTAGCGAAGGCAGTTGTGTGGCCATCGGGGACTTGAGTGCTATCCTTTCTGGCAATTTAAAAAGTGGGGGCATTCAGAGGACTAGTACGACCCAGAAGGATTTTTTGGAATTTGTTGAGAAGAATCACCTTTTAGACATTGTTCCTAAAAATGGAGTTTTCACATGGACGAACAAGAGATTGGGTTTTACTAATATTGCTGAATGGCTAGACCGGTTTCTTGTTACTGGTGATTGGCTAGGACAAAATTTTGTTTTAGAGTCATTGATTCTCCCGCTTATTGGTTCAGATCACTACCCGATCTGTCTTGAGGTCGCCAAGGGACAATCAGAGGGAGGTACTCCTTTCCGGTTTGAGAAAGTGTGGTTCAGAGTGCCTGAGCTATATGAACTTATATCTGTTTGGTGGAATGAATTGGTTCTAGGGAACAATTCGAGATTATTCATACTCAATAAGAAGCTCAAGTATATTAAGGTTAAGATCAAAGAATGTAATAGGAGCCACTTCAAGAATATTCATATGAAGAAATTAAGAATTAAGGCTGAGTTGGAAGAATTAACCAATTATGTCATTTTACTTCAGGAATGAATGAGGATTTATTTAACAAAGAAAATTCTCTCAAATCTGATCTAAATGAAATCCTTCGGTGTGAGGAAATCCATTGCTAAAAAAAATCAAGGGAGTTATGGCTTAAGGAAGGTGACAAAAACACCAAATTCTTCCATAGATCAGCCATTGCCATTCGCAATAGAATCAGAATATCAGAGATCAAGAGACCAGATGGTGTCATTGTCAAGAACTATGAGGACATTGTGCAAGAAGCGGTAAGATTCTTTGAATGTTTAATGAATGGTGGTCACCAGAATGATCATGAAGCAAGAGCCATAATTCGTAACTCAATTCCATCCATAATATTTGATAGTCAAAACACAGCTCTATTTAATCCTATTTCAATTGAGGAAGTAAGGAAAATTACCTTTCAGCTGAATCCTGATAAGACTCCTGGCCCTGATGGCTTCCCCACAGCTTTCTTCCAACAATTCTGGGATATCATCGCTTGAGATCTACACCTAGCAGTAGAAGAATCAAGAAAGAAAATGACTATGCTACGTGCTATTAATCACACCTTTTTGGCTTTAATCCCGAAAAAGAAAAACCCTCAATTGATGAGTGATTTTAGGCCCA
The DNA here is from genome assembly GCF_030272615.1 of Cryptomeria japonica. NCBI lineage: Eukaryota > Viridiplantae > Streptophyta > Pinopsida > Cupressales > Cupressaceae > Cryptomeria > Cryptomeria japonica. The sequence goes on along the minus strand of NC_081408.1, from coordinate 138,786,538 downwards.
TTACTTTATGCAACACGGTCTACAAGATTGTAACAAAGATCATAGCCAACAAATTAAAACCCCTCCTTAAACACATCATATCAGATGAACAAAGTGGCTTTGCCCCTGGAAGATCCATTGTGACACATCATATCAGATGAACAAAGTGGCTTTGCCCCTGGAAGATCCATTGTGGAAGGCATTATCATTGCCCATGAAATGCTTCATACGGCTAGGAAAACCAAGGATTTATGCATGGTTCTAAAACTGGATATTCTGAAAGCTTATGATATGGTGGATAGGGGTTTCTTAATTGATGTATTGAATAAATTTGGTTTTTGCAAGGAATGGATCACATGGGTTACGAGTTGTTTATCATCCCCCAAATTCTCCATTTTGGTTAATGGCTCATCTCATGGCTTCTTTTCCATGTCAAGAGGAATGCGACAAGGTGATCCAATGTCACCATTTTTGTTTATCATATTAGCTGAAGCCTTAGGTTGATCAATAAGAGCTCTTCAACAAGATGATCGATGGATTGGAGTCAATGTGGCAACATGGGTTGAAAAAATGACTCACTTGCAGTTTGCCGATGATACCATTTTGTTTGGCTCGACATGTAGGAGAGAGGCAAGGACAATTAAATCATGCCTTGATGATTACTGTATGGCTTCCGAGCAGAAAATCAATTGGCACAAATCTGAAGTGTTTTTTGTCAACACTCTGATTAACTTGCAAGGTGCCTTATTAAGGATTCTTAATCTCAGAGTTGCAAACTTCTTTGGGAAATTTCTTGGAACCCCCCTCTTCATTGGCAGTAACAGAACTTGCTATTGGAAGCATCTTATTGATAAGTGCAAATCCAAGCTTGCAAATTGGAAAGGCAAGTGGTTATCCTTTGTTGGGAAACTCACTATGATAAAATCGGTCCTCTTTGCGCTACTGGTTTTTTCCATGGCATGTCTGAGATTACTGATGGCAATTGAAGATGAATTGATCTCTATAATGAGAAATTTCCTTTGGAATGGCTTGATAGAGGGAAATTTCCTCTGGTAGCCTGGAAAAAGATCTGCCAATGAAAAAAGGCAGGGGGTGCTGGCATTCGACAAATTTCGACTATGAATTTAGCTATGGGTGCTAAATTGGTTTGAGAAATTTGCAATGGTGGTAAACAAGAATGGGCAAGGATTCTAAAACATAAATATTTGGACTCTCAGGAGCCAAAAAGTATTTTAATTATAAATAACCCCCCTAGAGGTTCGGCCATTTGGAATTTTATTGTGGAAAGCAGGGAAATCATAAGTGATTAGGTTACCTGGGATGTCAGGTATGGAAAGGATGCCTCCTTTTGGATTGATTCTTGGGCTGGTGAAGCTACCTTATGTCTCAACCCTTCTCTGCAACCCATTATAGTTGAAACTTGTCGCCTCTGGGGTCACAATATCTGTGATTATGGTTATCCTATCCAAGAAAATGATATTACTAAGTGGAAATGGAACTCCTTGGATCCCTTGAACCTGGATCAGCACCAGAAAGACTTGTTTGTCGACATTCTCAGCAAAAGGGTTATTTTCCCTTCCCTTGAAAATGACATTATTAGGTGGTGCGTTTCCTCTGATGGTAAATACAAGGTATGTTTTGGTTACAAATTGAAAGAAGCGGCTATTGATAAAAAAGATTGTCTTGTTAATCTTTTTTGGCACCAACATCTCTTACCCAAAGCAGGTTCATTTGCCTGGCAGGCTTGTCAAAAAAAGATTCTAACTAAAGAAAGGCTCTATTCAATGGGTATCAATGGACCTAGTAGATGCATTTTATGTTAAGAGCAAGAAGAGATTGCGGATCATCTACTTCTCAACTGCAAGTTCTCCAGTCATTGTTGGTGGCATTTCATGGGAAAATTTAGAATCTTTGGCCCCTTCTCATCAGGGTTGGATGAGTGGTTTCTACAATGACCTAAACCGATAGAAAAGGCTATATTTGTTGTTTTACTTTATATTTTACCATCTCTTTTGATTTGGGAAATTTGGAAAGAAAGGAATCGCATAATTTTCCAAGGTAAAGAGATGAGCTTATCGTCTCCATGTGGGAAAATTGAGAACCATCTGACTGAGCTCTTAAATGAGGCTGCTCAATCCAAATCATTAAAGAAAAATACATATACGAACTAGGATTGGAAGATTAAGCTGGCACTTCCAAATCTGCTCATTCCACCTCTTTTTGGCAAGGGATCCCTAGTGGATCAGGTCAATGCAAGGTTGGGTGTTAAATGGGAAGCGCCAAAGCCTGGGAGCCTGGGTGGTGTAAGGTAAACTTTGATGGTGCTTCTACAGGAAACCCGGGTAAAAGTGGTATTGGGTGTATATTGAGGAACTCTAATGGTATCAGTATAAAAGAAATCTCTGAAAAGATTAGAGTTGCCACTAACAATGAAGCTGAATTCAGAGTGGCGTTAAGAAGACTGCAATTAGGGAAGGAGCTTGGGGTGCAGAGAATTCATCTGGAGGGAGACTCATTAAATATGGTTAATGTGGTCCACTGTAATAACACCCTTAGTTGGCATCTTAACCAGTGGCTTCGACCAATTCTGGTGCTTCTAGCCACCTTTGATGAATTTCAGATTAGCCACATCTTTAGGGAAGGAAATGGAGAGACTGACAAACTCTCTAAAATGGCGATAGCCGATGGTGACCCCCCCTTGGCACTCTGATTGGGTCTCTCTGACTTGTTTGTTACCCCAAATGAGCTTCCACCGGTTGAGATGACCCAATTATCTTGCTAGTAACAGTGCTTTTCGGTTGAGTTTGTCGGTTGTGGTCTCAACTGATTGTCTTCTCCTTCCAGCTGATATATTTCTCCAATTAGCCTCTCGATGATGGTGCTGAGTGGCTGTATTGCCTCCACCGGTTGATATGGTCTCCCACCTTTCTCACTGATGGTGGTGCTCACCGGTTGGGTTACTTGCCAGTTGTGTTCTCCATTTCTCCTTCCGGTTGAGAATTTTCTCCGTTTGAACTACCGGTTGTGACACAAACTGGTGCATCACCTCCCTGGTTGTCGCTAGTTTTTTACTTCTAATGGTCGTGGCTCCTGGTGGATTGATCGATCGATTGATTTGTTTACCAGTTAAGGTTTCTTCTTGTCACCGAGTTGTGGCTCGCTGTCGTCATTATTGGTTTGTGTCGGTTTGTGCCCCATGGCAATTGGACTCGTGTGTACTTTTAATTGATATCTAGTTACGACTAGATCCTTTTAGGATATGCACATAATTACTCGAGTAATAAAGTCGCTCGACATTAAGTTGACGAGCTTTGGCTCAGAAGGTGTTGGACACTGCCATTTCACGTGTGTGTATTCATTTGGCATGAACTACTTGCTTGGCACCTGTATCCCCTGGTTTGATAACTTGCTATTTAACAATGGAATGCCCTCATTTTTCCATCCAACATTTGCATTCTTCACTCGGTGACTTGCTATGGAGATCCCAATTCTCCTTGAAGCTACTTGTCGACAGATGGCCTTCCTAGGCAAAATCACTCACAAACGTCTGCGGGAGGTCCTCTTCTCTTGACACCCTCTTATTCTTCACAGTCTTAAAAGGATAATGGGGAAGGAATTCCTTGTGGCTTATCATAGGTACAGAGCCAATGCCGATATCCTGACCTTTTTCCTTGCAATGGTGATATACATGGGGACTAGCAAGCAAAGAGTGAAGCTTTTAACTCAAATGGTGTTTAAACACCGCCTGCTAGAGGAAATTGATGTCGCGTTGGACAATATTGATGCCAACCCGAGAATACCGCTTCCCCAAAATTACTATATGTCCTTGGGCAATGGGGTGGAGGTGAAAAAGTTAATGATTGTGAATTCTCCGGACTTTGATGCTCTTCAAGAAACCTGGCTTGCCATTACCAGGAATATTGAATTTCTGCGTAAGGCGACAGGTATTCAAAATGGCTTCACATCGGAATGGAGGGAAAAATTTATTCGAGATGAAGGGTTAGCGGGTGCAGAAGGATTTGGTATTCTGGAGAATGGAGACTTGGTTGATGGCAATGATTGGGGGTTTGGGCTTGGCGAGGAGTGGTTCCCAAATGACTACCGACTCCATAGGGAGAAGGCAGAATTGACGACTCACTCGACCTGTGGCACTGAATGCCCTATAATCCTAGATGCGGCTCATGCTCCTGTGGATGATGACTCTGAAGACTCTCATTGATTCCGGTTGTCACCTCTCTCCGGTTTCTCTGTTTCCTGATTATTGTTTTTCTTGTTTAAAGGCCTCTGTTATCTACTTCCAGCGATTGTCGACTGGTGTTTTGTACTTGTCCAGCCTCCATTGCTGGTTTTTTTGTATAGGAATAGAGCTAGGGTAGGGGGTTTTCTTCTTGGTTCTTTCCCCCTACCACTCTCATTGAATTAGGCCTTGGTATTCTCCTATTTTGATTAATACAAGGGTGCTGCCCCTTTGTAGCTATTTACTCATTAAAAAAAAAAAAAAAAAAAAAAAAAAAAATCAAACAATATATATATATATATATATATATATATATATATATATATATATATATATATATATATATATATATATATATATAATAGGGAAGAGATTAAACAATTTTAAAAAGCTAGTGAAAAATATGGAATAACATTAAAACAAGTTTATATATGATTATGTTATAATATAAGTTATTTTTTGTGTAAAAATATGTTATTTTATGAATAAAAATTGTGGAGAAGTGTTCAATTATTAGTTCTTCTTAGTCGAATATAAAGATAAAATATAACAAAAATAAGTGTTCTTAAACAAAAATAGGATCACTTTATTGATCAATAAGTTAAGATTCAAACAAAAATATGGACATATTTTTATAACAAGTGGTGTTTTAGTGTTCAAGTATTGGGTATTTTTAGATTAAATTTTGGTCAAATTTTTAAAAAGTCATTTTTTGGACACTTCATAGTAGATGTGTTATTTTTTCGAGTTGGGTGATGTGTCACGCCTTCAAACCTTAGTTGTAGCTAGCCAAATGTCCGTTTTACATTTCTAAATAAAACCGGAAGTCATACAATATCCCATATGACGACTACATGTTGATGAAGTTAGCTCCAATGACTAATGGTGCCTCTCCCCTAGACTCATTTACATACAATTTGTACTTAATGGGAGGATCGTTGAAAATAAAACCTTTATGAAATCTCTCATGAACGAGACCTAAAAACCCTAGAATTTGCTTATACACATTTTTTACACGGAGCCCTAGCTCGCAACCTTTTATGCTTTGCCTACCGAAGACCTAACCCTAGAATTTGCTTATATTTGACACAGATTTTACGCGGAGCCCTCGCTAACAACCTTTTATGCTTTGCCTACCTAACACGTAACCCTATAATTTGCTTATATTTGACACAGATTTTACAGGGAGCCCTAGTAGCTGCCATGGAAGCCTCGGTTTACAGAAATGGCGTGGAGGCGGTATTTTTCAGGTGTTTTTTATAAATTTTTTTATTTTCAAATCAGAAAGGATCAGGGCGGTTGGATTGGCATTGTTTAATTCTACCAGAGGAAATCGCAGATCATAGATCTTTATAAAAATTCATGACCTTGCGACAGGCTTCTGAGAGGCGAGAGCGAACTCGTTCGCCTGTGACTCTCCTTGTCAAGGTAAAAACCAGGTTCTCGACCACTGCCCGCACTCTCGTCCTTCACAGAGCCACGGTAGCTGTCTGGTGCGTTTTTTTATAAATATTCCGTAGGCTAGAGCAGCAGCGGCCATGAAAGCCTAGGTTTACCGAAATGACATAAAAAGCGGCATTTTTCTGGTGCGTTTTTCTAAAAATATTCCGTAGGCTAGAGCAGTAGCGGCCATGGAAGCCTAGGTTTACAGAATGGCATAAAAAGTGGCATTTTTCTGGTGCATATTTTTGTAAATATTTTTTAATTTTTAAATTAAAAAGAATCAGAGCAGTTAGTCGGCATGGTTGCCGACGGAAGGGATCGCAGGTCATAAATCTTTTAAAAAGTCGCTTCTAAGAGGCGAGGACGAAGTCGTTCTCAACTTCTGCCCGCGATCTGGTCCTCCTCAGGCTCCGGGTGGCTTTCTCCGGATCTTGGCTCTCGTTCAAAGCAATAAGCGGGCGGGCGGAGAGCTCTGTGCTTATACGGTGACGCGTCCGGCTGAGCAGGCGCGTCTTCCTCCAGTTTTGGTTCTGCTCACAGGCGGGCGGCAGACACGGTTTATTTAAAAAATATTTATTAGGGTTCCTTATATAATTAATGGCCGTGGTTTACTGTAATGTGTGTGATTTACCGAGGTTTTCACTCTAGTACAACTGCAGGCGTAATTATCGAATCAAATTAAGGAGGGAAAAGTGTATAGGTGCATTTTTAATCGATAAGAGAAAGTTCTGGAGTTGCTTTCCAAGAAAATTCTATGCAATTACCATGTTCGATGAAATAATGGGATGAGGTCCGCCCTGGTTCCCCGACTTTTCTCGGAATGTCCAAGTAATCTGTGAATATGATTCGATCTGATCTTTTTCAGATGCAGTGCCCAGACATAAAAGAAAGTTCTGGAGAAGTCTCTAAGAAAATTCCCAGGCAAATTCCATTTTGTAAGATAATGGGATGAGTTCTGCCCCCGGTTCCACGACATTGTTCGGAATGTTCGAGTAAAATCTGTGGATATTATTCGATGTGATCTTTTTGTCGTTGCAATGCAATTACGCCATCTTCGAGCGCATTGAAACGTGGCAATTTCTATGCAGCTTCCAGAATGTACCTTTTATCGTATTCTCATTTCAATTAATTAATAAATACAGTCAGTACTGTTACAAGACAGGTGGAGTAATAAGACGCGGTAAATTTGACCCAAAATTGACTCTAATTTCTGGCTCAAAGAATAAGGCGGACCTGTGGAAGAAAAAGACACTCGCTTTTTATATACATTTGAGCCAAAATATCTGTGATAAGGAAACATCAAACTATTTGCCTATCTTAACGCGATTCCATTAATCTAAGACTAGTCAAGTTCTCATTCGCACATAGAAATCCGCGGCTTCAAACAAAGGGGGCTCACAATATGAGCACACAGCACAGTACCGGACACATCAACGGCTATTCCCTGGCAGGTGGCCGTTGAACGAGCATATCCGTTGATGCGTTTTGTGCGCTTCCCAGAAATCCAGTTCTTTGCTAGAGGATTCCAAAATCTCCTATATAAACGCAAGCCTTGGAACTTTTCAACCAGAGAAATTGTAATATACATTTACAAGTTTGAACTTCCGAGAGTTACTAAGTTTTTACATATTTTGTGAAATCTTTAACTGAATTAAAGGTATTCCATAATAGTTCTTGTTATTACTGATTTTCATTGTGTATATTTTGTTTAACTGAATTTTTATTTTAGCAATAAATAGAATGGATAGTTTCAATAGCAAGGTTCTGTGCACAAGAGCCGAAGCCCTGCTGAAATCCCTTATCCCAGCTATCCAACAACTTTGTGCATCTGACCTGCAACTGCCCAAGGATCAGCAAAAGCCTGCCATTCACCAGTTTTTGAACACACTTATTAGGGGCGCAGAGCTGGTGAAATATTGTGAGAGCATTAGCGCTTTCAATGTATTTCGTAGGTGTAGATTTGCTTCACAGATACTCAAGCTAGAAGAGGAGATTGATGGTGTCATGGTTTATATCCCAGGAAACGTTGAGTTAGATGCTAGAAGTCTTAGTGCAGTCTTGAAAGATCTGTACAAGGAATTAAAGCCTCCAGATATAAGTCGCACGCTGAGTGGCCTTATTCAACAGCAAATGAGTTTAGGTAACCTGTGTCAAAGTACTAGAATGGAAGAGGCTAACAAATGCTCTTATCTTAGCATTGTTCCTGTGAAATCTCGGTTTTATGCGGGATTGGAGAGGCCTGTTGGGGATTTGAAGGAGCTTTTATTCCAAAGCGAGGTGACAGTCGTTGGGGTGCATTGTATGGGGGGTGGTGGGAAAACGACTTTTGCCTTGGCTATTTGTAATGATCCCCATATCAAAGGTAATTTTTTATTTTTATTTTTGACGTTGTTTTTAACTTATGTTTTAATCTTTTATGAGGAAGTCACCTTTTTTCAGGCCCATCCAATGGGCCTACCATTTCTGCTGTTAAATACGTACATTCTTAGACTTCCAATAATGATTTTTCTTCTTGATAGTCTGGTGAGCAATGCTTTTGCAGCGTACTGAAAAATAATTGTTCTCTTCTGTGGAAATCAGGTTATTTTGAGAATGTACACTTCATTACAGTTTCGCAGTCACCAAATTTGAAGGGAATTATAGAGATGATGTGGGAGAAGATTGTTGGAAGGAAGAAGCCCGAGTTTCAGAATGTAGAAGATGCACGTATACAGCTAAAGCAGCAGCTTTCTTGTCAATCCAAGCGTACGCTGATGATATTGGATGACGTCTGGTCCAGGGCTCATTTGGAGGAGTTACTACTTGAAGCTCCAGGGTACAAGACTGTTATCACAGCCAGAGACAGTTCTGTCATCCCCCGAAACTCCTGTACACGACTGTATCAGTTGCCGTTGCTGGGCGACGAGGATGCGCTCTCGCTTTTCTGCTTCTCGGCTTTTGGACAGACATCAATTCCTTGTACAGCTGATGCAAATCTAGTCTTGGACGTATAGTCTTTTCTTACCTTGAAAATGAAAACTTTGAACAGGCTCGAAGTTTCTTATCGAATCAAATGAGGCCAAAAACAAAAGTAAAATGAAGTTCTAGTTAATTCTGCAGTCGAACGAAGTTAAATCACAAAAATTATGGCTCAAATTGTATAATATAATCTCCTCTTTCTTTTTATCTCTTACAGACCTTCCTTTGGACGTTAATAAAATTTCAATTTTATGAATGGCAGGTGCAAGCTGAATGCAAGGGCTTACCCCTTGCTCTAAAGGTGATTGGGAGCTCTCTGAATGCGGAACCTCATGTGACATGGTTGAACGCAAAGAATAAGCTATCCTTGGGGGAATCCATATCCAGTGATCATGAAGAAGGGCTTTTTAGATGCTTGAAGACCAGTATTGATCTCTTGGATGATTTTGGGAGGGAATGCTTCTTAGATTTGGCCTCATTTCCAGAGAACAAGAAAATCTGTGCTGATGCACTGCTGGACATTTGGGTTTATGTTCGGAAGCTGGAGAGGCAAGATGCCTTTATGATGTTGTGGGAACTTGCAAAGAAAAATCTCTTGAATTTAGTCAGCAGCTCGGGGTATTTTTCTATCCTTCTTATAAGTTATATATATTAAATTTCTTTTTATCATTTTCTTTTCTAAAACTTTGAGCTGATATTGTGTCTGTAATTATCAGAAGCCAAGCAACAATCTCTTATGGAAATGCCTCCGAGCTGTACTTTTATCAGCACGATGTCATGCGAGATTTGGCCGTATATTTGGGAAGCCAGGACAATATAGTCCATAGGAAGAGATTATTCATGCCCAGGAAAGAGACGAACTTGCCAGGGGAGTGGGGGCAGATGCTTAGTGATAGACCAGTTAATGCTCAAGTTGTCTCTATTCACACAGGTAACTTGTTTAGTGGCATATTGTACAGGGTGTTTTGAATATTAAAATATTTTACTCTTAGTGGTTTTCTCATCATTGAATAATGATACGATTGAGGCAACATTAACTTCCATATAAATACTTGACCGTTAAAAATGTTCTAATTCAATTGTTTATGTGATTGACCTATTGCAGGCTCTATGGTTGAGAATCAATGGTATGATATGAATTTTCCAGAGACAGAGGTTCTGGTGTTACACTTCTCTGCAAGCAAGTACTTTCTACCACCATTTGTCAAAACAATGAAAAGACTGAAATTTTTAATGTTGTGTAATTTAAATTCGAAGAGGACCCCAATAGAAGGTTTAGATGCCTTATCTTCACTCACTCAGCTCAGGAGCGTTCGCTTGGAGAAGTTGGATGTACCCACTATTTTAGAACAGATTAAAGTAATACAAAAATTAGACAAACTATCTCTAAGCTTATGTGAAGGTTTTGGAAATATTGCCACATTCGGCAACACCAACCTACAAGAATTTAACCTCGACCACTGCAGTGATTTGGAGGAATGGCCCACAGACATCTGTCGTATGCCCTCTGCTCAGATATTGTCTATTACCAACTGCCATCTGGTTGAAAAGTTACCATATGATCTGGGGAACCTGAGGTCTCTAAGAATGTTGAGATTATCAGCATTACCAGCGCTGAAAGAGCTTCCGGCATCAATTGGAAAACTTGGGCTGCTGGAATTTCTAGACATTTCACTGTGTGAGGGCTTGAAAGAACTTCCAGAGGAGATAGGTCAACTCAAGCAATTGAAAGAGTTTGACATGAGAGAGTGTTCTCGTTTGAGGAGGTTGCCTAAAAGTGTTTGTGAACTAAGCTCTCTGAAACATGTCATCTGTGATGAGAAGATTGGGCACCTGTGGTTGCAAGTTAAGGCTTCTTTTGTGCCTGATCTTAGAGTTGAAATCGTGGAACCGCAATTTACTTTGGATTGGCTTGATGATTGATTTCACAAAGCAAACTCCAACTAACTTGACAACCTTGTAAGTAATCACTATGGTCTCTTTATTCGTTCCTGTATATAGAGCACACTGTAGTTTTCAGTTAAGCTAAATCTGTAAGAGTTGTTAATGCATATATCTACTATGTAATTTGTAATGTTAGAATGTTTAGAAACAGTCTCCCAGTATCAACAATTTGTTTGGGGCATCTTTGGTTGAGGGTGACTCTGTATGAAAGAGTGTAAGGTATATTTTGGTCTGTGATTTTTAATATTCGATGTTTTAACTTAAGATGTAATTTGTAATGTCTATGTCAAAGATTTGCCTTTATTAGTCTTCCAGTGCCCATTCTTTGGTTGAAGGGGAAACTGTGTGAGCGTTTAAGGTATATTTTGCTCTTGTAGTTTTTAATATATCGAAGTTAAAACTTCGAATGTAATTTGTAATGTATATGTCAAAGCTTTGAGCTTCGAAACAGTCTTCTAATGTCATCAATTTACTTGTGGCATTCTTTGGTTGAGGGAAAACTACATGAAATAGTTTGTAATGTAATGTATATATCGTCCATATGTTTTAATGTCTATGTCGAAGTTTTAACTTCAAAAAAATGCATCGAAGTTTTATCTTCAAATGTAATTTGTAATGAATATGTCAAACTTTGACTTTAGAAACAGTCTTCCAATGCCCACAATTTATTTGTGGCATTTTTTGGTTGAGGGAAAATGACATGAAATAGTTTGTAATGTAATGTATATATCGTCCATATATTTTATGTCGAAGTTTTGACTTCAGAAACAGACGCGTCTCCAAGTATATAGTCTTTCAATTTCTCTATTTTTTGGGCATTTGGTTGGGGAAAATTGCATGAAGGATTTTTTTTAAATACCTGGTTATTGTACGTGACATCGATTCCTCATTTTAAAAACATTTTAAATTTTTTTGGTGCAAGTTCTTAGGAGTGAACGGGGATAAGGTGGAACATCATATGGCTGTCATTACAGTGCTGCATTAATGGCTTTTGCGATCTCAAATGCTAATTCTCTCATATACTACACGTAAATTACATCTTCGAACATTGCAGCCTTTCTTTTCATCAAATAGATATATTTATTACTTTATTTCCTTGCAATCGCTTTCAAAAACAACGTAAATTCTTATATTGGTTTTTTGTTTTCAGCCCGTCGCAGATTTAATCCAATGCTTCGACTTCATCTTTATGTTTGAGTTTTCCAATTGTCAGGTTTGCTTCTTTATGCTTCAAAGAATCTACTCCTTGAGCGATGCGAGGATGCGAGCATTCACAAAGCAAAGATTTGTACTCCAGGCATTGAGGACATTATTTGAGGATGAAGGCATGTCAGGCAAAAGAATAATTTAATACTTTTAGAAAGAAATGTTCCTTGTTTATCTTGAGACTTCCCGTGCCCTTCCCAATCTTTATTCCCATTCGAGCGTAACTGATTAAACATTAACCCAGCAACCACAATTCACGCGTCCCTGACTGCATTGACTTTATTACAGACTTCACTTGTGATCAATCTGTTCGACTTTATTACATACCCTGTTTTGTTCCCCTTCACCTCTTTAAACATTGTGCGCAGCAATCAAAATTCAATGAGAGCGTGATGGCCTTGAGACTTCTAGTGCGCTTCTCAATCACAAAATGTCGTAATTTTTTCGAGTTATTGAAGTGAAGAAATGTGACTTCATTTTGGGAGCTTGAAAATATGGAGCGAAAGAGTTACATTTGAACTCATGAAATTTAAACACAGCCCGATCCACATGTAATTCATGAAATGCCGCAACCAAATTAATTTCCCAAACCTGAAGAAAAAATTCTAATAAAGACTTGATACAATGGGGGATCAATCCTCTGCCTCCGGGCTTCTCAGAGGCACTAATTTTCAAATTTCTACTGAAAATGTGTCAAATCCTTCCGTAATTTTTCAGAGTTTTTGAAGTGAAGAAACGTGACTTCATTTTGGGAGCTCAAAAATATGGCAAATAGTTATTTTGTTTTCATAAAGGGAAAGAGTACATTTGAATTTATGAGAGCTCGATCCACATGTCTGAACTCATGAAATGCCGCAACCACCGGGCTTCTCAAAATGTGTCAAATTTTTTTGAGTTTTTAAAACTGAAGAGGGGGAGCCTGAAAATATGGCAAATAGTTATTTTGTTTTCATAAAGGGAAAGAGTTACATTTGAATTTATGAGAGCTCGATCCACATGTTTGAACTCATGAAATGCCGCAACCACCGGGCTTCTCAAAATGTGTCAAATTTTTTCGAGTTTTTAAAACTGATGAGGGAGCCTGAAAATATGGCAAATAGTTATTTTGTTTTCAAAAGGGGAAAGAGTTAGATTTGAACTCGTGAGAAATTTAAACACAGCTCGATCCACATGTCTGAACTCATGAAATACCGCAAACAAATTAATTTCCCAACCTGAAGAAGAAATTCCAAAAAAGGCTTGATATAAAGAAATCAATCCTCTGCAGAGGTAATAATTTTCAAATTTCTACTGAAAATGTGTCTTCGAAAATTTCTGCAGAGGCAATAGTTTTTGAAGTGAAGAAATGTGACTTCATTTTGGGAGCTTGAAAATATTGCAAATAGTTATTTTGTATTCAAAAGGGAAAGAGTTACATTTGAAAAAAGACTTGATACAATGGGATCAATCCTCTGCCATTGGGCTTCTCAGAGACACTAATTTTCAAATTTGTACTGAAATGTGTCAAATTCTTTCGTAAATTTGATTTGTTTAAACATTTTATATCAATTTTCAAGCTATACAGTGAAAATATCCGGGGGATCATCATTTGAAGTGCTAGTCTTTTGCAGGACTTTGCGGAGGAAGTAGTTTTTTAATCGAATGGGAATCAAATGATCTCTGCAGGTGTCTTATGAGTCGGGCTTAATTTTTAAGGAAGAGGGTCGTTCTTTGAATAAAAAAACTTTGTGCTACAGGATTATTTGGAATCTTTTCTAAAAAATAGAAGCCCCTAGGTTTTAGGCCTACAAATTTGAGTGGGAGTGAAGAAGGGGTGGGAATAGAAATTGCCCCACCAATTTAGGGATATTATCTGTCACTTGTCAAACATCTAAGTTGAATTTCTATTAAAAAGTAGTTTTGAAAGGAAATGATTTATTTTTCCTTGTTTTTTTATTATCCACATACAAAGATATTTTATTCATGAGATCACCAACTTCCTCAAATTTCAGAGATTAAATTTTTAAACTGAAATACATGACAAAAGATATTCTTTCTTGCAAGTACTACATAAATACTGAATTATGTAGAGCTATCTTTCTAAATATTATGAAATACATTTATGTATATTGCCACATAAACCTTTAACCCTTATTCATCTCATGTGAAGGCCAACGCAATGACCTTGAATGGTTAGGCACTATCTTTCCAAATTTTATTGATCATCTACTACTTAATGCCTAGGCTAGCTATACTGTTTTATCTCGTTCCACATCACAATAACACAAGAAGATTAAGCGCAATCTATTTTGGATTGCCTTGATTGATTTCTCAGAGCAGAAGCTTCAAGAGATTTCACATTCCTTGCAAGTAATAGTACAGTCTCTTTATCAGTTCCTGCATACAAAGGATACTACAGTTTCATCCCATCTTAATAACTTTTGCTGCGAGCCAACGTGTAGAAATGTCACCCTTCAACTGCCAACATGTAAAAATGTGACCCCAGTTTACCAGTTTAACTTTCGAAACAATCTTCTGATATCCCCAATTTTTTTGAGGGGCCTTATTTTGTTGAGGAGGACATGATATCTAATTCTCACTTTAAAAAACAATTATACAAGTTATAGTCTCAACTGCTAATTATGTCATTACACAACATTCAAAGCTGCACGGCAAATTTAATGTGATTTATATATTATTATATATATTTATAAATTCAGAATAATTTACAGAATATTAACATTAATTCGCTGAAATCTTTCCAAAAAGCTGTTTAAATTTCTAATGGTTTTGTTTCAGATTCTGGTCTGTTTCAGATTTGGTGCTGTTTCAGATTTGGTGCTTTGACCTAATCTTTATGTTTGAAGATTTCCAATTGTCAGGTTTGATTTTTTTCTGCTTCAAAGAACGTACTTGTTCTGACATTCTCAAATCAAAGATCTTGAGGTCTTACTCCAGGCATCATAAAAACATTTTTGGGGCTGAATGATGTTCATGTGGTTGCAGATGTGCCAGGCAAAACTTAATTTTTTAACATTTGGGAAGAAATATTCCTCATGTATCCCAGACTTGAAGCAATTCTAGGCCTTTATATCTCGCCGAAAATATTGGCGAGTAATTCAATTCAACGTGTGCGGGGCTTTGAAACTTCCCGTGCCTATTTAAACATCACGCAACAATCACAATTCTATGCACAGGTGACTGTCTAAACTTTACACAGCAAGCACAGTTCATTGTGTGTGTGACTGTTTTCTGACTTTCTGTATACTTTTCCCGTGTCCTCAACATTTAAACGTCACCTAGTTTGTTCCAAAATCCGATTTAAATATTACCCAGAATTCATAATTTGATGTGTGCATGACTGCCTTGAATTTCTTGTGTCTTCAATCAGATTGGTAATTTATAGAATATTTGAAGTGATTAAATGCGGTCTTGAACTTGGCACCTCTTTCTTGCAAGAAGCACTATTACTCTGTCCATTATCTCATGGCCATGAAGAAGTGGTAAATAATCATCATATTTTTAAAAGGGGTAAAAATACAGTCCAGATATTCAAGCACAGCCCAATCTGTCTGATGCCTAAACTCAGGAAACACTGCAACAGAATAAATTTCCCCAATCTGAAGAAGATATTTGAAAAATATAAGATCAAGAAAATGATAAGGATGTGGATAGGATTATGTTAAACTTCCTATGCTGGACTGCGTGGATAGAGCGTGGATAGTAGCAGGTAGTGATGAAGAGGTGGTTTGAATGGTTGGTTTCCACTCTAGTCAACGATCAGATTTTTGAATTAGATTCATGAAACACTGCAACCGAATAAATTCCCCCAATCTTAAGAAGATATCTGAAAAATATAAGATCAAGAAAATGACAAGGATGTGGATAGGATTATATTAAACTTCCTACGATGGACTGCGTGGATGGTAGCAGGTAGTGACGAAGAGGTGGTTTGAATAGTTGGTTTCCGCTATAGTCAAGATCAGCTTTTAGAATTAGATTCATGTGGGCGGAAGGCGGGATGACCATATGTTTTGACACCACAATGCTTTCCTAATGTTGTTTGTAACTAGGGCTATATATGGGTTCGGATTGTCTTAAGGCAACATCCGAACCCTTTTAGGTCTAGGTCCTATCTTAAAGGGTGACGTGACCCCAAGTCTATGCCCAATCGTATTCTTTATGCCATCCTAAATACACATGCCACAATAATATATTAGTGCTAAAAGAAAGGAGGTCGACTTGCATTAATAAAGGTGAAGATGCATATAAATAAAGATATTTTGTAAAAGACAAATCATTCAATTTCAAGTAAAGCGAATTAGCTCTGCCTAATAAGGTGCGAATTCACAAGGAGTGCGAAATTGTTTAGACTTGTGCGAAATTGTCCAAGTGGACACAGACTGTTTTGGTACAGAGTTGAAGAACTTAGAAGTGCAGATCTGCCATACAAAAGGATCAGATCTGACAAAGAAGCTAAGTATTGTACTTGTGATTTTAGAGGAGAATATATAATCTGACCTGTGGGTCTTTAATGTTGGGTTTTTCCAAGGTACGTGTGTTTGTCTCATGTTTACTTACTTCATTTCTGATTTTACTAAATGATGACTTATTAAAATGCTACAAATCTGATTACAATCTAGGGCATAATCAAAGGATATAAATCTGATTTACAAACCTAGGGTATAAAATTACACCTAATGGTTATTAAAATTTCAACTACTCACACTATGATTAAGATACACATTAATTTCCATGGCAGAAGACATGTAATTAAATTTTCAAACATTATTTTCTAGTGATCTGTCTAAAAAAGTTCAATGAAAGCCCAATACATTCTAGATGTCTAAACACAAGAAACACTACAATCAAATAAATTCCTCTAACTTAAGAAGAAATTCCAGAAAGCTTGTTAGTATGAGATAAATCCCCTCTTATCTGTGAGCTTCTCACCATGCACAAAACTCAAGCTAGACATTAATTTCAAATGCAAAAGATTCTTTCATAAAAATATTGGTGGGATTCTATCAAATGAAGATTGGTTTGTGACAGAAGGGTTTTTTTTTTAATTTATTAGAATCAAATCATCTAAATTTGTCTTCAAGATTCTCTTCATACTTGGTTTGGCAAATGTATTAGTCTAGACAAACTAGAAGCCTCAACCACCAAAGAGCCCCACAACAAAGGTATTAGCCCAGACAAACTAGAAGCCTCAACCACCAAAGAGCCCCACAACATGAACCATAACACCTGCAAAGCTCAAACCTGTGCTAGGATGAGGAGCCAGGGTAGAAACTGAAACACGAGCAAAAGCCTTGACAGACGTAGGTAGTAGCAACTAGAATAGGGTCAACTGTTGGGTTCGATGAAGCCCAAATATTCTAATTATATCTGCAGTTTCTCTCACACTCGAAACGGATGCTTCTTTGTAACTGACTTCTTTTTGGCATGCATTAGCTAATTTAGAATTGACCGTTTTGGTGGATTTTTCCATTAATTTCAAATGCAAAAGATTCTTTCATGCACAAACCTCAAACCAGACATTAATTTCAAATGCAAAAGGCGGGATTCTATCAAATGAAAATTGGTCTGTGACGAGGGTTTTTTTAATTTATTAGAATCAAATCATCTAAATTTGTCTTCAAGATTCTCTTCATACTTGGTTTGACACAGGTATTAGCCCAGATAAACTAGAAGCCTCAACCACCAAAGAGCCCCACAACATGGACCATAACACCTGCAAAGCTCAAACCTGTGCTAGGATGATGAGCCAGGGTAGAAACTGAAACACGAGCAAAAGTCTTGACAGACGTAGGTAGTAGCAACTAGAATAGGGTCAACTGTTAGGTTCGGTGAAGCCCAAATATTCTAATTATATTTGTAGTTTCTCTCACACTCGAAACAGATGCTTATTTTTGGCATGCATTGACTAATTTAGAATTGACCGTTTTGGTGGAATTTTCCATTTTGAAGATGGGATTGAATTATAAAGATTTACTGCTGGTCGAATATGTATTGTATTTAGAATTAATAAAAGTGAGATAATCCCTAAAAGTGGACGTAGCCATTATTGGGCGAACCACTATAAATCTTGTGTTCTTCCATGTCTTCTAAATCTTTTTAATTTTTGTTCTTATTTTTCTACAACTTTTCTTTTCATTTGCTTATGCAATTTTCATCAACAATTGATATCGGAGTCTAGTGGAGAAACTTGGTGCTGGAAATCGGTGAAGAATTTTTGGAGCCATGGAAGATGCAGACAAATGGAAGATTGAAAAATTTGCAGGTTAGAATTTCGGTCTGTGAAAGGTGCAGATGGAGTCATTGCTCATCAAGCGAGATCTCTCAAGTGCATTGGCTTGAAAAGCCAAAGGGCAAGGTTCTTTATTAGATGAAGATTGGGAGAAATCGGACAAGAAAGTTAGGGCAACCATTTTTCTATCGCTGTCCAACAATGTTTTATTTAATGTTTCAGCTAAGAAGATAACACAAGAGAGCCGTGGGATAAACTTTCTTCATTGAATGGGATGACATCAACTTCGAATAAGGTATTCATTATGAAAAAGCTATATAATTTGAAAATACGAGGGATTATGTCTAATCATTTAAATGAATTCAATACTTTAGTCACCTAGCTGATTTCTGTGGGCATTAATTTAGATGATGTAATCAAGGCAATATTATTACCATGTTCTTTACCGAATAGTTGGGAAGGTGTGGTGATGGCAGTTAGCACTTCGGTGGTTGCCAAAAGTAAATTAAATTTTGATGATGTTGTAGCCACTCTTCTTAGTGAAGACGTATAGAAAAAATTAGGAACCCTCATCCGATGATGCATTAACTGCTGTCAACATTGATAATAGAGGTAGGAGTCGAGATAGAGGAAAAAATAATAACAGTAGAAAGTCAAAATTTGCACATAGATTGAAGTCGAGAGGTAGAAATGGTGCATGTTAGTTTTGTGGCAAACCAGGTCACAAAAAGAAAAATTGTTGGAACTATAAAAAGGCATAGACAAAGTCAGTAATAATAAAGCAAACACTGTAGCTGAAAACGATGATGGTGTTTTGGTCGTGATTGCTGGTAACACGATTGCAGATTTGTGGGTGCTTCTTTCCATGCAACTTCATGCCGAGAGGCTTTTACAAATTTCAAAGAAGTTATATTCGGTAAGGTTTTTCTTGGTGACAATAAGGAATATGAAATTGTAGGTAAGGGTGATATAATTTTGTATTTGATAAATGAAAATACATGGATTTTGAAGGATGTGAGATATGTTCCTTTGTTTAAACGAAATTTAATTTTTGTAAGCTAGCTTATTGCTTTTGGGTGATGTTAATTTTGTTTTAGACACTTGGAAAGTAACCAAGGGAGTTTCAGTGCTTGCAAAGGGCAAGAAGTTGGGTAATCTTTACATTTTAGAATGCCACGGTGATGTGGGAGCTGCCATGATAGTTATGGAGAACAATTCAGAAATTTGGCATAAGAGGCTGAGCACATGAGCAAGAAAGGGCTTGAAGTTATGCTTCAATGAGAGCAACTTCCGACTTAAAATAGGTTGATTTGGAGATCTGTGAGTATTGTCATTATGACAAACAGAGTTGGGCTAGCTTCTTGAGGACATGTCATGATAAGAAAGCTACTCCTTTGGAACTTGTGCACTCGGATGTTTTCGGTCCCATGAAGGTAACCTCTTTTGGAGGTGCAAATTATTTTGTTACTTTCATTGATGATTGCACTCGCAAAGTTTGGATTTATATATTAAATAGAAAATCATAATTTTTTTCAAAATTAAATTTTTTAAAGGCTCTTGTCGAAAACCAGATAGGGCATAAAATTAAATGTCTTAAAACTTATAATGGGGGAGAGTTTTGCTCTTTGGAGTTTGACAATTTTTGTGCAAATATTGCTATTCACAGAATAAAAGTGTTTTCGTTCACCCCTTGGGAAAATGGTGCAATTGAGAGGTTGAATCAAACAATTCTTCAGAGAGCTCGATGTATGCTCTCCAATGCCGGTTTGGGAAAAGAGTTTTGGGCAGAGACATGCAATAATGCAGTGTATTTAATCAATCACACTCCATCTTGTTTGGATTTTGATATTCTGGAAGAGAGATGGCTTGGGAAACAAATTTCTTATCACCATTTGCGTGTGTTTTTGTTGTGAAGCATTTGTGCATATTCCCAAGGAGTAGTGAACGAAGCTTGATTTCAAATCAAAGAGGCATGTTTTTTCTCGACTATGGAGAAGATCAATTTGGTTTCAGTTTATGGGATCCCATCGCCAAAAAGATTGTTTGCAGTCAGGATGTCGTGTTTAAAGAGAATTTTTTTTCAAGTTTGTAGCCATATGACACATCTTCAAATGAATATTTAGATGTTGATTTATTTAATAATGAAAATGCTAGGCAAATTTTAGTTTCATTCTCCAAGCCTTTAGTAGTTTCTTCACAACCATCTACTATAAGCTTTCTACCTTCAAATATTGGTGCCCCTGTTTATACTATCACACAACCTTCTTGTGTTCATACGCAACCCTTAGTTTTTTTCATCCCTGCCTCCTCTACCTAGTGCACACCATTCTCCAGTTCATGCGCAACCTTCAATCATTCATTTACTACCCTCTTTGCTTACACAACCTCCAATAGGTAGTATGGTTCAAATGCAATCCTTAGAAACCTCAACACAACCAGAAGACTCTTCCACGCATTGGTGTGAGGGTACAAACTTGCAATGTTCTATTATGCCATCAAGAGATCAGGAGCAAAGCATTGGTATACAAGGGCAACAAAGAGGATTCTTGGGATGAATATAATTAGGGATAGAAATAAGAGAAATTATATATTCTCAGGAAAAATATATTCTTAAAATCTTAGATAGATTCAATATGAAGAATGCCAAATTTGTTAGTACTCCTTTGGTTGATCATTTTCAGTTATCCTTAGCTATGTGTCCTAAAATAGAAGAGGCTAAATATCACATGAAGAGTGTTCCATATTCATCAATAGATGGCAGTCTCATGTATGCCATGACTTGTACTCGTCTCGATATTGCTCATGTAGTGGGAGTTGTGAGCAGATTTATGAGTAATCTAGGTAAACCACATTGACAAGCTGTCCAATGGATCTTCAGGTATTTGAAAGGTACTTCTGATCAAGTTTTATGTTTTGGCGGTAATGAAACCTTCCTACAAGGTTATGTTGATTCGGATATGGCTGGAGATTTGGATAAATGACGTTCTACTAGGGGTTATGTGTTTACTTTTGAGCGTGACATATCGAATCTGTGGCTATAGCATGTAGGATTGTCATGAACAATGGCGATGGATCAAGCAAGAACCATCGTTCAAAAAAAATTAAGTAGCTATCTTAAGTGGAATAATTAGTCCTATATGTTAGAAGCCATATACAAAATTTTTTGTTATAAAAAATTAAATATCTTTTAACCAACCTTTGAGGACTTTCTCCCTTTTAAGTACTAACTACCCACTAAATGGGTACGAGTTAACTTTTTTTAATATTATGAAATGGTTTTATGCAAAGTGCCACATAACTGTGACACTAATTCATCTACTGTGAAGGCGAACAAAATGACCTCAAGGCCAGAGCAACAATATGAAGACAAACATACAAATGAGGACAAAAAAGCAACACATTATTGTGTATTCAAGCATTTAAAACTTTATTTATCCCATTAAATTTATAAGCAAATACGTAATAAAATTTATATTAATTGTAGCATATAGTTCCTCAAAAAATTATTATGAATTAGTGAGAGAGCATGTGCAACGTGAATGAGATATAGAGAAACATGGTTTGCGTAGATGCATAACTAGCATACCTATATTTTATAAATAAAATTCATGTAGAGGACTTTGAAATATATCATTTTAAAAATAAAATAAAAATATTTTTCATATATATAAACAAATAACAAGATTTACTATTTAAAACAACTAAAACAAATGTAAGGACCATATTGCATTCATCAATTGATGAGACATTGAAGCCTTATTTACAAGATATATATACATGCAAGGAATTGAATGTAATAAAACCTACAACTTAACAATAGAATCTAATAAAACATTGCTTTCAAATGAATAATTAATCAATCGCAATCCATTAATCATTATGTTCTTTCCTTATCACTATTTTAATTGTATTATATATTTAATTATGATAATCAATCAATTTTAATTTTAATTCATTATTCAATCATATCATATACAAAACCAAATATTCTATCAATTTCATTTACAACATGGTTGTACTTTTTATTAATATTACTTAATTGAATCTAACAATTATTTTAAAAATTCATCAAACACAATAGTAGATTTTGTAAAGTCAAATACTCTAAACCTTAGAGTAGATAAACTTAATGACGATGGCTTTAAGATTCAACGTTATAGTTCAATTTAATGTTCAATTAGATTTAAGGTTAGTATTTAAATCATGTTAAGGTTTTATAAGTGTAAGTGTGCAATTTAGGTTTGGGTTTAGAGTTAGGCTTCAATTTGGTTTAGTATTAGGGTTCATTTTTCTTTGGTGTTAGTATTAAGGTTTAATTTTGTTTAAGATTTATGGTGGATTTGTTGGAGTAAATAATTTTGACTATATTTAAGTTTACTTTTTTAACTTAGGTAGCAACATTTATTAGCTAGATGGATAATTGTAGAGTTATATTTGGACTCTAACTCTTCTAGATAAAGACACTTGTCCAAATCTCATGTACTCTTATCACCTGCTCTTGCTTACTTAAGCAAGGTTCCTTGTACATTTGTACTCACCTCATTTCAATACAATCTCATGTGTTGAATCTCTCTTAGTTGTGGATGCTGTTTTGCATATTGTCTCCTAGGTCGGGTGGACACACCTACATGGCATTAGAGCCTTCCATTTTGCTACTCTTTCATCCTACGTGCTGGAGATCCTTGCAATGATTATGGTTGAGTCATTTTTATTGCTTTTTTACTGTTTAAGATTCAAGTTGCACTTCATTTGCTTGGACTGACATCTTCATTGTAGTGGCAAATTCATTACTAGAAATTCTTGCATTCATTTTTGCTTGCAGCATGTCGTTTGAGCAACGTTGATATATTGGCCTTGTTTACTCATCTGTTAGTGCATTTACTATGTGATTTGTTGCTCCATGTGATGTGATTTGATTATGGTTGGTTGTTGGACCCACATTCAATGCTTGTGGCTTGAGGTATTGTTGAGGCTTGAGTGTTTTTGGCTAGTAGTAGGTCTTTGCATTTGTCTCGATGGGCATTCATATTTTCTAGTCATTTTTCGTGTCGATAGGGATCAACTTCAATTTTTTACAAGATCTAAATAATTTTTTTTGTCCAATCAGTACATTTACTATTGTCACCCACAACACACAAGCATTAACATTTGATCTCACTTTAATCATGGGTCATCTTTGTTTGTCTTCATATTAATTGGCAACAAATCTTGAGTGGGGTAGTTTCATGGAAATGATGTTTGTGAAAGTGGTTATGAGTATAGGGATGACATGTAGAGCCACCACTGGACCCTACCACTACTTCGCTCATTGGTGCCCTTTTTGTCATGGAGGCCAACTTTTTTTTGACTTGTTGAGTTGATGGTCCCATAAAGGATTGATCCCTTGCTCCCAGACGCTTGAGGGGTGGGTCATCTTTTTCACCTTTAGACCCTAACCACATTTTTCTCCAAATGGCCATAGCTTGGACATCCAATATCGTTAGAAAGATGGTTTCATGCATTATTCATTGATGCAATTTTTTTGTAAGCACATTGTTGTAGACACATTGAGATGCGGTGTCACGTAATTTATTTGGGGATTTTACACAAATTGTGCTATATGCTTGTAGTTGCACTATATTATAAAGTGTTATTGGGCTTTGTGTAGAGCCTTTTTTGTTTGCCAAACACAACTTTGTAAAAGTGAGTGTAACTCCATGACAATAGATGAATTAGTGGGAATCATGCCTCATGAGCGTGTCTCGTTCGGTGCACACTATTTGTTTAGTTGCAAGCACTATCTCGGTCACTTTAGACCTTGACTTGATCAGTGACACGATTTCAGTGAACTATTATGAGTCTCCCTAGTTAACATTATGGGGGGCATATACTATTTGTGGCAACGCTTCCTTGGTTTTTCTTTAAGTGAGTTGACACATTCTTGCATTCCTATTTGGTGTATACAATCATCCTTAGTTAATCTTGGATCTTTAGATTGTCGCACCTCAATTTTTACCTTGCATTAGTTGAGTAGTCATGATGGGATCAATAAAGTAACCTCATTAGTTGCATACTGATTTTAAGGTCACTGATGCAGATTTATGTGTCGCATGTATTTTTTATTGACATATGTTATTGCCATTGTTGCCATCTAATCATTGTTCAAGTGGTGTCATTTGTGACACTAATGCAGATTGTTGTCTTCATGATCATGATCATCATGTTTGTTAGAGGAGGATCTTCAGTTACAACACCATATTAGTCTTTGACTGTTGACTACAACTTCTTCGTACTTTAGTGATGTTTTTCATGCTTTTAGGACATCTGTTTGGAGGCTTCTTAGTCCTTGAATGTTCTCTTTTGGAGAGTTTTCTCCCACAATTTCTTTCTCCTTTTCCCCGTTTGTGAGAGAAATATTTGCATTGTAGTTGTACATGGGTACCTAACATGGCTTTGTTGCCAAACCCATAAGGCATCTCATATTGCATGCTTTACTCCCTAAGTTGAACTTAAGGGGGTGTTGGAGTTAATAGTTTTGACTATTTATGTTTACTAAGTTTGACTTAGGTAACAACATTTATTAGGTAGATGGATAATTGTAGAGTTATATTTGGACTCTGGAGACACTTGTCCAAATTCTATGTACTCTCATCACTCACTCTTTCCTATTTAAGCGAAGATACTTGTACATTTGTACTCACTTCATTTTAATACAATCTTATGTGTTGAATCTCTGTTAGTCGTGGAGGATGTTGTATAGATTGTCTCCTGGGTTGGGCGGAGACACGTACAAGATTAGATTATATTAGTATAAAAAAATGTAATTAGCACATATTAATTACATGAGATAACTTGATAAGACACTAATTAGGGTTGTCATTTAATTAAAAAATCATTAAAGTAGGGTTAGTATAAGGCTCAATAAAGGTTTAAGGTTAAGGTTCAACATGGTTGAGTGTTAAGGTTAGGATTCAATCTAGTTTAATGTGTAATTTGGTTTATGGTTATGGTTAGGGCTCAACTTGGTTCAATGTTAAATTTGGTTTTCAAAGTGCTTATTTCTAGATTTTCAATAGGATTCTCCACGACCTAAAGATTTTGGTTTAATTAGATTTAGGGTTTGGGCTTAATTTGGTATAGGTTAAGTTTGAATTTGATTTTGAATATAATTTGGCTTAGGGTTTGATTTGGTTTAGTGTTAGGGTTAGGATTTAATTTGGTATAAGATTAAGGTTCAAAATGGTTTTGTGTTAGGGTTCAATTTGATTTGATTAGGATTACGATTAGGGTTGGGTTTACATTTGATTTATTGTTTAGTTAGATTTAGGATAAGGGTTTAATTTGGTTTAATGTTAGGTTTATGGTAGATTTTGGTTCATGGTTAGGGTTTTAAAGTTTAATTAGGTTTAATATTTTATTAAGGTTAGAGATCAATTAAGAGTTAGGGTTACACTTAAATTTGTTTTAGGGTTGGTTTGATTTGGTTTAGAGTTAGAGCTAAGTATTGATTTAGTTTAGGATTTGGGTTCAATTTTGTTTAGGGTAATATTTCAAGGGACCTCCTGGTCTATTTTTCTTTCTTTTTTATAATAATTTTTCTTTCTATTTTATAAATTATAGTGTGATTCAAAACATTAATTCAAAAAACTATCACCTAATAAAATTTGAAAGAATTTTATGATAATTTCATGATAGTTTATGAATTAATATTTATAGAAGTGTTTCAAAATCTATTTTTTAATGATAGATTAAATTATGTATATGCAAAGATCAATTTTTTTTACCATCCTTCATTACAAGCCAAACCTGAGTATTGAATTATTTTTAATGTTCATTGAAATATGTAGATATGTTTGCTCACTTTCTTTGCTAATCATATTGGTTCACTTTAGAGAACTTATAAAAAGATTATATTCAATAGAAAGAAATAAATATTTTATAGATTTTTTCAAAATAATGACTCCTTACTATATTCATATTTATAGACATGGAAAAATAATTCTAACAAAATCTTAATTTATTTTTAGTAATTAAATTATAGAAACATCATGAAATTGAGAATTGAATGTCAAAGCCAGTAGTAGATATTTCAAAATAACAATTCTATTACTATATTGATATTTATAAATGTGAAAAAATACTTTTGACATAATCTCAATTTATTAAGTACTTAAATTTTTGAAATATCATGGAATTGAAAGTATAGAAATATCTCACCTGCCTCATACCCCCTCATGGGGGTTTGAGTGACTCGTCCCCCCCCGCCCCCTTGAGTGGGGTCTGTTCCATGGTTGGTGAGGTTTCGTGTTTGTTCCTTTCCGCCTTTGGGCCGTGGTTCTCTTCCAACACCATCTCTCTTGATGTTGCTTTTTGTTAAGGGTCACCGCCCTAGTTAATGCTACTTTTTAAATCAAAATCATTTTTATTCATATTGATTAATTTTTTATTTATTCATAGAGTTCAATTTAGTTTATGGTTAAGGTTTATTTTATTTTAATGTTGTAGAGGTCAATTTGGTTTGGGTTTAAGGTTTAATTTGGTTTATAATCTTAATTTATTTTAAGTAATTAAAGTATATAATATTATGGAATTGAGAATTGAATGTAAAGACACAAATAGATATTTAAAAAAACAACAATTTTGTTACTATACTGATATGAAAAGACATTTTGACATAATTGCATTTAAAAGTTATAATTTTTTTTTTAAAAAAAGGGGTAAAAATTTATTCAGAAATCACAAAATTACAAAGAACAGGCCTTAGGCCCACCAAGACAGCAACAAAAACTAAAAGGATCCTAAAAGAACCACCAACACCACCACTACAAAGTCCAATGACCATAGCAATAGATCCGATCGTTGGATTTCCAATGATAATACCTTTCGGAAAGCCCTCAAAAAGATGACGTTCACACAAAATAGGGCCGAAGGCTAGCTACTTTGGAATTACACCAAAAACTAGGCTCATCCGGAGCCTCAAAGGGCCTCAAAAATGACAATGAAAATGAAATAAACATAAAAAGAAAATTGATCCTACACCACTGGGTGCTCTTTCATCATCCCGTCTTCTAGCATTAACCTGTCTAAAGTTTCAAGATAATCAGGAGGTAGACCATCCCTTCCACTAAAATCCCAACCATCAACATGCTCTGAAGCCCACTTGGCCAAACAATCAGCCACTCTATTGCACTCCCTGGGAATATGACAAAAGGAGACAAATTCCAATGTATTACACAATTGTAAAATCTGTCTGATCACATAAGCTAATTGCTAACTCACATCATTCAAATTTTGTTTGTTCAACATGTCCACAACAATCTGAGAATCTGACTCACAAATAATCTTCCTCCATCCTAAAGAACAACCTCGTTCAACAACAATCTTAATAGCTAGGGCCTCCATAAGATTGTTAGAGTGCTGCCCAATATAATTAAAGAAAAAAAAACTGCACAACCATCATCACCTCTACCTATACCTCCAATACTTGCATGTCTAGGATTCCCACGGGAAGAGCCATCTGTATTAATTTTTAAGATTCCCACAGGAGGGGGAATCCACCTTCCATCTCTACTTATCCGCTGCTTTGCATGTCGAGATCTATTTCCAACAACACAGTCCATTTTAATGTTTTCCAATTGCAGATTCCTTACAATAGAATAATCATCTGGATCAACATTTTCAGACAAATTGCACTTAGCCGAGATTGTCTCCTGAAGCCTATTAACTATCTTTTGCCACAACTGAGGACTCCCTATATGTGAATCACAAAAGACCCTCTAATTCCTTTCCAACCACAAATTCTAGATAATAAGGGTTGGCCCAATAGCCCAGGCCACTTGAAGAAAAGAGGTCTTTGCTGGGGGTCTGCCCAAGCTATCCCAAAATTCAATTAAGGAGGTAGCATGAAAACAAGCATGTTGTCAAGCCTCCCACCACTTGTGCCAAATCTCCCTAGAGAAAGGACATAGAAAAAACAAGTGGGAACAATCTTCCTCATTATGCATACAAAGATAACAGATAGATGGTCTCTGGAAGCCTCTCTTACGAAGATTCTCCCACGTGAGACATTTCCTCTGAGCAACCAGTCATAAGAAGAAATTACATTTTGGCCAAGAGAAGCTATTCCAAACTTTCTTCCACCAGGGAACATCCATCAGGCCATGCAATTTCCTATCAAGCTGAGTATAACCTTCAGCAACATAAAACTTGCCTTTTGGATTAGGACCCCAAGCCAAAATATCTCTCTCCTTGAGGGAACTACATAACCTACCCTCCAAGATATTAACCAACACCACAAGATCTTCATCCGAACCACCCAAGGGCCATTCAAGATGATCCTTCCAACAAGTCACCTCAACCTGTCCAATGTGCCTAACTATTTTAAAATTCTTCACCTTAACCCATCTAGCATCAGTGAAAATGTTGCAAAGAGGCTGAAGCTGTGGATAACTAGGTAGAATAGGAGGGTGACCATCCCAAGAGTCCTGCCAAAAAAGAGCTTCAGAGCCTCTATTACAAATCCAGAAAAGGCCATCTTTAATAAGTTGGGCACCTTTTTTAAGAGTATCCCAGATACAAGAGCCCCTGCCCACTAAACTAAGACGAGGCACCTCATGGTCATTAGCACTAGGGAGATACTTGTTGGTTAAAATCTTGGCCCAGTCCTGATCCTGACTGTTACACCACCTCCAATACAACTTAGCCGCCAAGGCCTTGCTAACCAAAGGAATAGATCTGAGGCCAAGACCCCCAGCATGTCTCAGTCTACAAACAAAGTCCCATTTAACTAAACTCTACTTAGAAGAAAGAAAACTACCAGACCAAAGAAATTGATGGGAAAGAGCATCAAACTCTCTCACAAAGCTGGAGGGGGGAGCCTGCACAAAACACCTATAAATGGGAAGCGCTTGCACCACAGTCTTTAGAAGAATCACTCTTCCAGTAGAGGATAACCACCTGTAAGTCCAATGATTAACCTTGCAACAAAATTTATCCAAAATTCCTTGCCAAATATCTCCATGCTGAACCCCCAAATCTAAGGGAATCTCGAGGTACAACAAAGGAAGGGACCTCAACTGAAATATGAAGATCCCGACAATCCCATTCTGAATAATCCGAGGGGTATTAAAGAAATATATGGATGATTTATCTTCATTAATTTTCTGACCCGAGGCTTTGCAATAGATATCCAAAGCTCTCCTAAAATTCACTGCCTCATTGATTCTGGCCCTACCCATCAAACCTGTGTCATCCACAAATTGAAGATGAGAGTAGGGAGGTAGAGCATTAATCCAACTCCATCCCTGAATAAGACCATGTCTCACCCAAAAAGTGAGAAATCTGCTAAGACCTTCAACCATGAGAATAAAAAAAAAAAAAGGGAGATAAAGGGTCCCCTTACTGAAGCCCCCGCGAAGCGCTAAACAATTCTGAGGGTTCCAAATTAATAAGAACTATGAAAGAGGTAGAAGTCACACAACTAAGAACCCAATTCACCCACTTGTTTCCAAAACCAAAAGCCAAAAGGATCTTCTATAAGAAATCCCAACTCATCCTATCATAAGCTTTCGCCATGTCAAGTTTAATAAACATAGCCTTCTCCTTAGAGGAAGCCATCGAATAAATAACCTCCATTGCTATCACAAATCCATCAAGGATCTGTCTTCAATCAATGAAACCACCTTTCTCTTTAGAAACCCAATTGCAGAGGAGAGGTTTGAGTCGTTTAGCAATCAATTTAGTGATTATCTTGTAGACAACATTACATAAAGCAATAGGCTTGTACTTATCCAAGCTATTAGCCCCCTCCTTCTTAGGAATGAGAGCCAAGAAGGTAGAATTCATAGATTTGAGAATTTTTTTATTCCTATGAGATTCTTGAACCACATCTAGAAGATCATACTTTATAATCTCCCAAAATTCTTGAAAAAACTCAATAGGAAACCTGTCAGGGCCAAGAGCCTTGCCTTTTTTCATTTGAAACACAACCCCGTCAAGTTCAAACAACAAAATGGGGTGCAAGAGAGCATCACTCATTTCAACAAAGACAAGAGGGGTAATACAGTTCAAGATGGCGCTCTCTTCCACCATAGCTTCAAGATCCTCTTTGGTAAACAAATTAGAAAAAAAATTGACAACTTCCGTAACGATTTCTTCTTTAGATGAAAGATGAACCCCTTCTGAAGATATGAGAGAGGTAATAGAGTGACCATACCTCCGAGCCTTAACAAAATTATGAAAAAAAATAGTGTTTCTATCACCTTCTTGGAGCCAATCCACACGAGACTTTTGTTTCCAGAAAATCTCCTCACGCAAATCCCACTCTTCTAAGTCCTTTAGAGCAAGGGACTCAGCCATACTGAGCTCCAAAGTCATCCCCTAATCAATAATTTGACGCGTAACCTGTTGGTAAACAGATTTGTCTTTCCTTATCTATTTAATTCAAAGCACTGTGAAGCATAGGAAAGCAGACAATTTTTCTACCAAACAGTTGGAAAATCATCTAATTGATTAACCTCTGAATTTAGGTACAACTCCCTCTAGTTAATATTCATTCAGCTCCAAATTACATACAATCAATAGAATGCTTTTCACCAGAAAGTAGTTAAAGACAATTGCATACACCAGTCGATACAAAATGAATGCAAGCACTAATCCATATATAACTTTCTATATAAAGCCGACAGACTTCATATGAACACTAAAACAAAATGGAAATAAAAACTTATAAAGATGAACTTAGCCAATAGTTTTCTGCACATATAGAAAGTATAACAACCCCTTCATCGAAATAGATTTACACAGAAATCAGACTTCAAAATCAAACACAGAGATTTGAAACTGAAAACAGTTGTTAATAAGATTTCACATTCACTGATGATCGTCTATTTTCTTCATACACAAAATGTTCTTAGCTAATCTTAAAGATAGTTTTTCTTCCAAAAACTTAGTGAACCATTTTAAAGTCGTTACATAAGATACTTATAGGTCACCAGACCCAATAGTTCTTTTTAACCCAAGTAAAATTAACTCGTCAGAGTTAATAGAAAGCAACCCTAACTGTATAACCAAAATTTAAAGAAAATAACTAGACACACTGGCAAACAACTGCCAGCAGTGCTAGTCATGTAGTTTTCTTAGTTTCGGTGTGATCGCTCAGGTTGGTGTCTTGGAAAGACACCATCACCGCCTTGGCCGCGCTCCACTCTCGGTGCACTTTTGACAACTCCTGGATTATAGTTACGTGCGACAAACTGATGTGAATAACTCTTTGCTTCTAGAGCTCGTTTTTCCTCTTTACCATTTGCACTTTATCTCTGTGTGAATCTAGATGATCGAGGCAAACAGTGAGCATCGATTCCACTTTAGAGATCTTCGTAAAGTCTTCCACGGACAAGAATTTATCTATCTTGATCTATCTGATGTGGCTGTCGAACTGGTTAATCATCTCCGTAGTGTCTTCCAGAGTTTCACTATCCTCTTTAAGTAATTGAACATCCATGCAGTGTAAGTCCTTCTGCATGGACGCCCTCAAGGTTGTTAACTCGCCACGTAGACTGGCTGACTCGTTATAACCCTGCTCAATTATTTGGTTGCACCACTCAATACTCTCCTTGCAAATGAACATTACATCTTCATTTAGTCCCGATACTTGGTTTTCAGCAAGAAAGTTCATTAGACCGTAACGCTGAATATCCCGCATCTGTTTTGAAATCACCGCCCACTTAGATTTCTCCTTCTGCCACGAGACCAAGTCGGAGTCCAAGGCTTTGGTGACCTCATTAGCATCCTTGAAAATCTAGACCAAGTTTATTATGTAATTAGTTGCCTGGTACATGATTGAGGTGAGCCACTCTGAGAAAACCTTAGCAATCATCCTGTTTTGCTGAACTTCATCCAAGAATTTTTGATTGCTAGGTGAGTTTGGACTAAATGGACCTGAATGTTGGGACAATGGCAAGGGGGTGTTCTGCAAAGCATGGATATACTGGGCCATTTGCATCAAACTTTGTTTCAATTCAGCCTTGTCCCTCTCATCCTTCTGGGTACGGGAGATAATTCACTTGGTGGAAGTCTCCAAGTGCTTCACATCCACGGCTCTGGTTCCGATCCCCAAATCTATTCGTTCAACAACATAGTTTGCTTCTAAAGCAATAGCAACATCTTTGTTAGGCTCGGGTCTAGCAATGTCTGCGGTCCAATGCTTCATGTTTTCATCAAAGTCAATCATTGCCTCTGTTTTTAACTTTTTGGGCTTTGTAGACCTTCCCAGACATTTGCTCATGGCGTCCTCCATTGATACTGAAATCGGAACTACATTCCTTTTCCTGGTGATTGAATCACTTAGCCATTTTGGTGCTAGGGTTAGTTCTTTTGAAGGCATGAGTGGAAACCCGGTTGAGGGTGGCAGCATGGCATAGTCTATATGGGACTGGATTTCGAGTGCTCCTGAGTCCTGAAAGATAGCATCTATGTCAATTGAAACCTTGTCTGCTTCGAAAACAAGGGATGTCATCTTGCTCGGTATTTCCTCTGGGTCCAAATCCAGAATGAGGTGAGAAACTGACGGCTTGAAACCCTTCTTGGATCTTGATCTGGTAACTCAGCCAACAATAGAAAGCTCAATCCCGAGGTCAAGTTTCTCTTCTTTAATCCTTGCCTATTCCTGCATCAGAAACGGGAATGTTAGTCACAACAGAAGTTTTACTTGCAGTACTGCTCTTCCCGCTTATGCTTCTTGAACTGGTTGCTCGTGTCGGATGAAATCGGCAACTCCTAAGCCAATTCTCCGTCCTACGGGTTACACTGAAAGTGTGTGTCTAAATACTATCTGCCATCTTCTTGCTCCAATCTACTTCCGGAAGAGGTTCATCATGGACCCATTTCATAAACTCTGAGTCAATTATGTCTTCATCATCGGTTGTGACACCCGAGGTATCCATGGGCAATTTCATGTCATGAATTTGCCTCAAAGTTAGTCTAGACCAACTCCTTCTCCGTACTTCAAATTCATCCTGACAACCCTCCCAATAATGTTCCAACTGAGGAACATGTGATCAGGTACCACTTTCTTTACATACCAAGCGATGAAACCCTTGCTATCAAAGTTATCCCTTTTTACAAAGGACTTCACATGAAACCTTTTAAATTCAAGTTCAAGATTCAATGCATCAGAAACAAACCTACAACTATAATGACCTAAATCAATGGGAAAAATTTCGCTTGTGTCGGAGTCCTCACCATAATCTTTTGCGACATAAGCAAGCTATCTAGATACTTCAATCAAAATGCAGGAATCTGAAACGTACCTGGGAAGTCTAAAGGGTTCACCCTTAAATCCTCCGACTCTTAAATAAGTGAAATGGTTGAACTGTATAAAGAAACTGTCATATATGTTAACAAGCTCAATTGCTTCTAGAGACATTCTTCTATGCAAATTACCTTGTAATTCAAAGGTCAGCCTTCCAGCGAAAACATCATTCCAACGGAGATAATCATCAACATGCCCTTTCAAAGTTAGATTAGGATGATACTCATAAATGCTCATGCCTTGAACCCATTTTACATGAGACAACCCCGACCATTCTCTCACACAGGCAAGCATATATAACAGATAGGATGACATATAAAAATTAGGCATTTCAAGATAGTTACTCAGGCCTTCATGTAACCTTTTTGCAATAACATTTCCCCAATCAATGAACCGGCTTCTATCCAGAGTGACCTGAATGAAGAAATACATCCAATCTTCCCAATAAAAAGAGTGAGAATTACCCTTCACCTTGCGCAGTAGTATGACCAAGTCTCGGATTGCTGGAATTAAATGTTCACGAGTTAAGGGCCTCGGCAGCCTTGAGCCCCCTTTTTGGAATCTTAAGAGCCAATTCCGTGCAATCACAGTTCTATAATATTGCTTCTTCTAAGAGAAAATCCTGTAAGATTTACCAATGGTCCAGTCTTCATAGGGTTTCTGGTGTGGAATACCCATGGCTGCCATTACCGTCTGTCTATCAATAGACAACAAGACTTCACCATCATTTTTCTTTATGCACCTATTGCCCTTGTCGTAATGATTCATACATTCTAAGACTAACTCAGGGTAGGGAGCAGCTGTGGGAAAGGTAGCGGCTTCTAATAATCCGCTCTGAGCCACATCTCTCATCATGGGGTCTGCGGTTGAATTCTTTACTCTCTCCAGAAAGAAATCTAAATCTAGCTGAACCAGTGCTGTATCACCCAACTCCGGTAAAGAGTTTACGAGGGGAGACGAGCTCATCAATTTGGGCAAAATAGGCCTCATGTTTTGGTTTGTGGTTTTCCTGAATCAATCCCAGGTGAAGAAGGAAAGTGAAAACAAAAACAAGTAGCTAAAAGAACACCCAGATCTTTTAAAACAAACTACAACAATTTAGAAAATTGTTTAACATACCTTCCTCTGCCCTCTATAAACCTCTATCACAGTATTTTTCCCGCTTCAAAAACTCCTTCTCAAAATATTCTCGAGAAAATAATAATCCCGATGAGACAACTACTCAGTTTTAAAGACGAGAAAATCTTACCCATCATTACTAAAGATGCCTTCATTACTCCTTGTTCATGTGACCTTACTTTGAAATGATTACACTAAGGTACACCTTAACCGTTAAGTCACTTCCCCTTTGACATAGTAGATCCTCACACATACTTGCCATAAATGACAGATTTCAAATTATTAGAGAAAGAATATCCCTTCCCTCGACGACCATCTATCGTGTTCTAAAAGTCCGCGCCGTCACCACGTGGCAAGTTGCATATCTTTCAAGGAACCTATACATAAAACTCAGAGCCTTGCAAACCATCACAAAATGATATTAACATGACAAATCTTGAACCTTGAACCAAAAAGGTTCAAGTTCAAGGTTCAAAGAATGCAAAATGTCGACAAGAACTAGCAAAGCTTAAATTTGCGCAGGAGGAAAAATATTCGAAACAACGCCCGTTGAAATTTGAACCTTGAACCAAAAAGGTTCAAGTTCACGTTCAAGGTAGTGGAACCTAACAAGGACCGAATGACATAAGCAAAAAATTAAGAAAGTTCTTGATCGATGAATTAGACAAGCATTACTTCATACAAGGACGCATATGGAATGAAAATTTTATATGGGCCCAACATAACCTCATCCAACTTGGATTGAGCTTCCATCTTGTGTCTATGTAGGTCCCCAAAACATTGTTTATTCCACCTCTTCAGCCTATATTTTACATGTTGTAATCTCTTCCCAAAGGTGTACATAGCTTGCTCGTGGGTAGGCACCCCTTCATACCACCAATCAACCATAAGATCCCTCAATGATTGATCATGAAGCCACATCAATTGAAATTTGAAAGAGGGATTTTTGGAGGTTCTAAGAGATGTAATAGAAAGCTTAATAGGCCAATGATCATAACCCCTCCAATCAAGAATTTTTGAACTAGTGGACCACCTATCATGCACCCAATAGCAGGAAACCAAAAATCTATCAAGCCTTTCAAAGATAGCCTCAACACCACTCCTCCTATTATTCTATGTAAAGACACCATTAATTGGCTTCACATGAATGGGATTCGAGAGACCAATATTATCTCTGAGTAAATTTGAGGAAGGATCAAGCCTGAATAACCCACCTCACTTTTCCTCCAAACTAGTAACGACATTAAAATCTCCAACCAAAATCCAGGGGAGAAAAGGATCTTGAACCCGAACAAGATTGATGTGAGCCCAAAGATGAGACTTACCCACAAGATCAGTAGGAGCATAAATATTAGAGAAGAGGCATCTTTCTCCAGTCTCAAAGCTAGAAGCGACCATAGAAATGGAAGACCTGCTAGAAAACCACCACAAAGGGGAAACTTTCATTGGGTTCCAGAAGCAAGAAACCCCCCTGAACTGCCATGAGAGCTCACTCCCTGCCAAAGGCCTTGGGGCTAGACACGCAAAGCACAATTGGCCAAACCATCCACCGAAAGCTTGGTTTCTTGAATAAAAACAACATCAGGAGACTCAGAGTCAATTAAATTGTGAACAACTTTTTGTCCAGGGATGTTTTTCAACCCCCTTACATTCCATGAAAGCACAATATTTTATGTGGTTAAGAGAAGTGGGAATCAATGGGCTTCACAAACCCTAAGTCAACCAAAGTATCACCAATAAGCTTAACCTTTTCCTGATCTGTTTTTTGTCCACTCCTTACAGGTTTGTCTAAAGAACCCTTTTTGACGGTCTTCTGCCACAAGCCTAAAACAGGTGGGGCTTTTTTACTCTTCATTGAACCTGAGGCCACTATAGTGGAAGGAGGAATAGACACCATGACCACTACACCTTCAGGGACCTGTGACTCACTAATATCTCTATTGTCCTGGACATGGGAAGGCAAATCCATAACCATTTGAACATTTTGTTGATTCTTCAAAGATAGGGCTTATAACTCAATGATGAATGAATAGTACTGTAAAGCGGAAAATCGCGATCGAACCCTAGTTACACTCCCCTCTTCCAACTCCAAGGAGAGAGAAGGGAGGTTCACTAGGGTTGATGGTTTTCACTTAGAGGAGAGACTTTACATTCAAAAGAGGGGTTGAAACCCACAAGATCCAATCCCACACAATGCAAGATTGGATGCTAAATGTGTTTCAAGGGTTAAGACAGCAAGGCTACCCTCTTTTGTAAAGAATGTTGATAGAAGAATTAAGCTAGGAATGCATAGAAAATGACAAAGATTCGCTTATAAACTGAGATAGGGATATAGGATGAAGCTGCGGACCTGGAATTAGCAGTAAAATGTCGATACGGCGCTGTCCTGCAAATTTGAGCGAAAGTTGTTGGGACGATGGCGCCCGGCGCCACGGTCCTCCGAAAAATCCGCGAAACGAAGGGGGATCTGTTCGTCTCTGCACAAGGATTCCAGATCTTCAATTTCAGCCGCGTACCTGCAACCTACACACAGAAAAGCGAAGACGATTGGGGGGTTAGGGATTAGGGGTTTGCCTTTAGGTCAAACCCCGGTTTTGGAATTAACCAAGAAATGAGCAAGTGCTGTAAATGTAAATGACTGTAATGTAAAACAAGTACTAATACCTTGTTCTAAGGATGTTTGTATCCTTATGTGCGAAGGTTTAGATGTTGTATGTTGTTGTATGTTGTATGTGATCTCCTCTTCAATGGTTGAATCCTTGTCTTGAATGCAACACTTAGCCTTGAATGGAGACTTGAAATGATCAATTGCTTGAAGGAATGCTTGAATGCTTGAATGCTTGAGTATAATTTCCATGCCTTTTCCATCATGTCGAATGAAAGAGGAAAATGTAGTTTATATACTTGTCAATTAGGGCTGATAGACTGATTTTCCCGACCTTAGGCCGACCAGGAAAGTTTAATTTCCAATTTGCAAACAAAAAGACCCGAGACCCCTTAGGAGACCGGGCCCAAAATAGGACCCAGGGACCAGGGCGCTGGGCGCTCTGGTCCCACCTCTCGGGACAACAGGGTGCAAGGAGGTTCAGGCCAGGGTACTTGAAAAATGCAGTTTTTGGTGTCGTGAGCAAGTTTCGGGGTCTCCATTCAGGTTGCGTGTTGCGTTGCCATCGTGAAGACCGAAATGCAGTCGAAATTGCAAGTGTTGCAATTTTAGGACGCTACATTTAGCCCCCACTTTAGCGGGAGTATGTATGCTCATACTTCCGGTAAAGCACAAGGAAACAACATTGAAAGACTTTCACCACGTCAAGGAGGCAAGATACACCAAGCCCCCAGTGGACTAAGGATCTTACGACTTCGATTGACAAAGTAAAAGGGAAGATCACGAGGAAGAACCATGACTGTCAGTAGTAAGGTTCCCTCACTATGAGTCATGCAAGAAAGATATCAAAAATTTTCAGGGCAAGGCTAAATTTACCAAGAAATTTTCAAGTATCTTGAAAAGATATGAACGGGATGTATGCCCCCCTACGTTAAAGCGATCGCACACGCCTCACCGGGGGTGATTGTTTTAACGTAGTGATACACATAAGAAATGAGAAAGGAAAGGAGCACGTTATCACAAGGATTTAGCCCCCAAGTGTGAGATAAACCCAAGGATAATAGACACAAAACACAAAGCATGAGGTGACTTCGCTTTCCTCGGGGTCAGTATGCTGTATGATAATTCATGTATATATATCATATGTATGTATGCATAATTGTTCTTCATTCCCCAATCAAGGAAGGTCACCTAGAAGAAGGGAACACATGTGTCTTTTGAGTCAACATGAGAGAGATCGAGAGATCTCAATGCTTTGCATCGTCCTCAAGTAGACAACACTAAGGACAACAAATAGAAGAATGAGAATAACATATAGAAGAAGTAACACAAGAGAGGAGGAGAGAATCTGCTATGCTAATGTAACTAGTCTAGCACGTCATCTACCCCCCGATCTTGCTGATCAATGTTTCGGGAAGGCAGGGAACACGCTAGAGGAGGAACATCCAACACAGCAGATGGAGCTATCACAAGATCCAAACAAGGGCTATGTTCATGTTCCGAGCCACATTGTTCTTGTCTAGGAGCTAGGATAAGTGCTTTAGAAAATTCATTAGATAAATGGTTATCAACATCAACAAGTTCATATTCACTATCAGAAGCAAGAGGAGTAACATTTTCATCATGCATAACATTTTCATCTATATCATCATCAAGATTTATAAAAATAGGATCTTTAACTCGCACAGGATCAAGACCATCATGCATCTTATGTTTAGGAGATTTAGGCTCAATGTCCGGCTGAGGAGAAAATGGAATAATGCTTGTTGAAGGTGTTTTTGGAGATTGCAAAGTTCGAGAAGCAGCTGCCTGAGCTCTAAGACGACGCTTTCGTCGGCGTTCATGTGCAGAACGATTTCGTCTGGTCTTAGTAGGAAGTTGAGAAGATTGAGGAGGAGGGATGTTCTCATCCTTATCACTTGGGTGTTTAGGTTGAGGTCTCTTGGGCTGGATAATAGGAGAAGAGGAAGGTCTCTTCTCTCTATAAAAGGAAGGAGGAGGAACTGCTGCATATAAAGGAGGAATTTTTGGTTTAGGAAGGAGACCAAGTCCATCATGACGAGGAGGTATAGGTCTACTCTTAGGAAGTTTATTAGGCATAGACATAGTCACATCCATAGGAACGGGTTGGGAATCTTCTTGAGGAAAGACATTAGTTTTATCTTTCAAAGGAAGAACTTCCTTCTCAAGAATGATAGGAATATCAAGTTTAGGCGTTCTAGGTTCACTTAAAGATAGGATCATATCTGTTTTCCACTTTTGATAAGATTTGAAAAGATGATCACTTCGCGGAGGAAGAGATTGGAATTGTTTAGGCCAAAAGTAATCAATAGGAACGCTAGAAGTTCTTTCAGCTGGTTTAAAGAGACTATGATTGATAGTAACAACTTCACCATTATGGGGAAATTTCAAACACTTATGAATAGGAGAAGCAATAGCTTTCATGGAAGACAGCCAAGGATAGCCAAGCTTCACACGAAATTGTTCGGAAGATGGAATAATAGCAAAGTTCACATCAAGAGATTTGTTATGGACCTCAATAGGTAATGTAATAGAACCAATTGCAGGAGAAGAAAATGCATCAAATAATTTCACAATCACATCTGTTTTGTCATATATCACTTGATTCAATTGCAAAGTAGAAAGAAATTCTTCAGTAATAACATTAACCATGCACGAAGGATCAATAAGCACTCCACGACAAGGTGTATTCTTGACTTTTGCAACTATGTATAAAGGACCATCAGGTGCCCTAATGGTTTCACTAGAATTAAATGTGATGGAAGGTTCTTTAGGGTTTTCTTGCTGCTCTACAAAGTTAATCACATTCAGAGCCATAGACACAAGACCATCAGATGAAAAAGATGAATCATTAGTCTCAATTGCATTAGAGGTATGAGAAGGTAATGGACCAGTGAAAATCTGAAGATTTTGATTAGGAGGAGCTACAGATGTATTGCCTTTATCATTCACTCCAGAAACAGAAATAGTATTATTATCAATCAAATCTTGAATTTTACCCTTTAAAGAAAAACATTTTTCAGTATCATGCCCAGGCTGACGATGAAATTGACAAAAGGCTTTGTTATCAAAATAAGGTGAAGTAATCTTTGCAGGATCAATTTGTCTTATAGGAGGAAGAGTAAGCACATTTTGTTCCAATAATTTATTCATAATACTATGCAATGATTCATTCAAAGGAGTATACTTTCTTTCTTTCTTGAAAAATTTAGAAATAGGAGGCACACCTGATGCTGCATTCACATTGTTGTTGATGATGTTTTCATTGAATTTGATGGAATCTCTGTTTGGTTTAAACTTCCCAAATGGTTGTTGACTACTATCACCCTTATCACTCGGAGCCATAGGATGTGATTGTTCCATTTGACTCACAGTCAGTTGATAATTGTGAAGAGTTGCACACAACTGTTGGAAAGAAGTAAACTCAGAAAACAGAAGTTTGTCTCGAATATCTTTTTGTAATTAGAAATAAAGATTCTTTGAATATCATTATCAGGCACTGGAAAAGAAATTTGAGCATACAAATGCTTATATCTACCAATGAAATCAGTCACTTTTTCTTTAACACCTTGTTTACAATGCATTAAATCAATCAAAGTAACTTTAGGACTTATATTGTTTTGAAATTGTTGAATGAAAGCATTTGCAAGTTGTTCGAAAGAAGTAATAGAATTAGAAGGCAACGAGCAATACCATTGTAGGGCTTTGTCTCTTAATGTTCTAGTAAACAATTTTGCAAGCAACCTTTGGTCATAAGCAAAATCAGTACATATTGTTTGAAAGGTCTTAACATGTGTTAGAGGATCATCCTTACCATTATAAAGCTCCAAATGCTGGATTTCAACATGTTTAGGAGGGATAGCTCGAACAATGTCAAGAGAAAGTGGGCTCGCAACATCAAATGTGGGCACACTAAACTTAGATTGATTCATAGAGGCAATTTGTTGCTGTAAAGAAGAGACAGTTTGTGCCAGATTGTTAATGGTCGCTTCAGTCGAAGAATTCATATTGGATGTGTTAGATTGAGATGGATGTGTTATGTTATTGAAAGAAGGTAAAGAGTAAGGTGGTGGGACTCTATGATAATTAGTCATAGGAGATGATTGGATAGGAGGAACACTACAAGGAGGAATGGAATGGTTAAACAAATTGCCCCCTTGCGTCATGTTCATTTGTGGAGATATAATAGGGACATTCATTGAAGGAATGAATGAAGAAGTCAGATTAAATGAAGGAAGAGGGTTAATTGAAGAAGAAGGGTTGTCCCCATGACTAGTAATCACGGGAGGAATGTCTTGTGTGGAAGTAGCCATTATGTTTGATGTAAAGGTAGGTATGCTAGCAATAGGAGTCATCAAAGGAATAGAATGATTGACTTGTGTAGGAGGTTGTGTATAACCTAAAGATTCAGCACAACTCTTCATAGGCATCATATTCGAATCCACAATGTGTGCAATACCACGCAAAATATCAATTCCATTCTTATCACTTTGAAGCATACATTTTAGACCCTCAATTAAAGGAAGAGCTTGACTATCAGGGTATTCTTGAGACATCCATTGTCGAAAATTGTCAAATTGGTTATCCAATTTCGAAAGTTGTTCTACAGAAACCTCATGGAGAGCTTCTTCATCATTAAGAGGATTGGAGGAATTACCCATGTCCTCGTTAAAAAGGCTATTCAAATTAGGTTCCATTTCCTCAGTAATTAAACCTCGGAAAGACTTAATTCTATGGCTTCGTCTAACGGGAATAGTGTAAGTAGGGCTTATTGTTGTAAAACTATTGCACTAGAGAAGGAGAGAAAGTTTTGAATTTAGAGGTAGCAATTTTCAGTAAAATCAGCCAATCTTCTGGATTTAAGCTGTTAAATGCAATCACAACAGTCTCCCGAAATTTCGGAAAAAATGTCCGG
The DNA here is from genome assembly GCF_030272615.1 of Cryptomeria japonica. Lineage (NCBI taxonomy): Eukaryota > Viridiplantae > Streptophyta > Pinopsida > Cupressales > Cupressaceae > Cryptomeria > Cryptomeria japonica. Next base: position 138,744,590 of record NC_081408.1, on the reverse strand, counting down.
GACCGTGGCGCCTGGAGTGCAACACGGTCCTTGCAACTTTTTTCAAAATTTGCAGGGATGAAAGGTATGATGATTTTAAAGCTAATCTGAAAAAATTGAGTGATTTTACGATCTGTAGATAGGCCAAATTAAAGTTGCAAATTCAAAATTGAACCCTACCAAGATTGTCGAAAAATGCAAAATTTGAATTTTTGAAAAAGAGAGGGAAACTGAAATTTTGAATTTTATGATTTTAGAGGGAATGTCAAGAGCAATGCAAATTTTGAATTTTGAAAAAATTGACTCAATTTCACGCAAAATTCAATTTTGAAAGCGGAAATTAAAGTTGTTGTAATTAAGCACTTAATTTCAAAAGTCACAAAATGCAAGAATTTGAATAAAGCACTGAAATTTTTAATGAATGTTAACACACTTTTCAGATTTAGGACAGTAAGAACACAATTTTGACACAAAATTTCAGTTTCAATGATTTTTGAATGTTTAGAAGCCTTAATCCAAGCAATCACAAGACCAACTTTGACTGTAATTTTGAAAGTGTTAGATTTGATAAAATCAGCCAAAATTCTGGATTTTAGCAGGAAAATACAGTAAGATCTTGCTCCCGAAATTTCGGAAAAAATGTCGGGGACGATGGCGCTCGGCGCCATGGTCCTCGCAACTTTTTTCCAAATTTTCAGGGATGAAAGATATTGTGATTTTATTGCGGAATCCAAAGTTACAGCTAATTTGGAGATGTTTTGATCGGTCAAATTGTCAGACAAAGGTTGAATCAAGAGGGTTTCAAAAATTAGGGTTTTGACATTTAACCACTTAATTTTCAAAATTAAAGCACAGATATGAATTGATAATTTGTAATAGAAGGGCAGATCTGAAACAAGCATTAAATATTTCACAAGTTTAATTACTTAAAAAGAAAATTTAGGGTTTTTATGCAATCACCTCTAAAATTTTGCAAAAGATCAAACATGGAAATGTAATCAATTTTTTCAGATCTAAGCATGAAAAATCAAAAAGGATGTTCACGTCGGGTTCACCAAAATGTAAAGCGGAAAATCGCGATCGAACCCTAGTTGCACTCCCCTCTTCCAACTCCAAGGAGAGAGAAGGGAGGTTCACTAGGGTTGATGGTTTTCACTTAGAGGAGAGACTTTACATTCAAAAGAGGGGTTGAAACCCACAAGATCCAATCCCACACAATGCAAGATTGGATGCTAAATGTGTTTCAAGGGTTAAGACAGCAAGGCTACCCTCTTTTGTAAAGAATGTTGATAGAAGAATTAAGCTAGGAATGCATAGAAAATGACAAAGATTCGCTTATAAACTGAGATAGGGATATAGGATGAAGCTGCGGACCTGGAATTAGCAGTAAAATGTCGATACGGCGCTGTCCTGCAAATTTGAGCGAAAGTTGTTGGGACGATGGCGCCCGGCGCCACGGTCCTCCGAAAAATCCGCGAAACGAAGGGGGATCTGTTCGTCTCTGCACAAGGATTCCAGATCTTCAATTTCAGCCACGTACCTGCAACCTACACACAGAAAAGCGAAGACGATTGGGGGGTTAGGGATTAGGGGTTTGCCTTTAGGTCAAACCCCGGTTTTGGAATTAACCAAGAAATGAGCAAGTGCTGTAAATGTAAATGACTGTAATGTAAAACAAGTACTAATACCTTGTTCTAAGGATGTTTGTATCCTTATGTGCGAAGGTTTAGATGTTGTATGTTGTTGTATGTTGTATGTGATCTCCTCTTCAATGGTTGAATCCTTGTCTTGAATGCAACACTTAGCCTTGAATGGAGACTTGAAATGATCAATTGCTTGAAGGAATGCTTGAATGCTTGAATGCTTGAGTATAATTTCCACGCCTTTTCCATCATGTCGAATGAAAGAGGAAAATGTAGTTTATATACTTGTCAATTAGGGCTGATAGACTGATTTTCCCGACCTTAGGCCGACCAGGAAAGTTTAATTTCCAATTTGCAAACAAAAAGAACCGAGACCCCTTAGGAGACCGGGCCCAAAATAGGACCCAGGGACCAGGGCGCTGCTGAGGGACCAGGGCGCTGGGCGCTCTGGTCCCACCTCCCGGGACAACAGGGTGCAAGGAGGTTCAGGCCAGGGTACTTGAAAAATGCAGTTTTTGGTGTCGTGAGCAAGTTTCAGGGTCTCCATTCAGGTTGCGTGTTGCGTTGCCATCGTGAAGACCGAAATGCAGTCGAAATTGCAAGTGTCACAATTTTAGGACGCTACAAGTACCAAACCAGTACTGAGAGGGGGGGAGGGGGGGTGAATCAGTACAGACAAAATACAGACCTAAACGAGTTCAACAATAATTACTCAAAATGACTGGCAAACAGTGACAGTGGTAAAACCGAGAATAACTAAAACAATCATAAACCGATTACTCACTTAGTTTTCCACTCAACTCAAAACTACACTACCATATGAATAGGTAATCTATCATCATATCTTCACAACAGCTAGTTCAACATGTTTTATTGACAGGCATAAAACACAGAACCATCATATGCTTAATAGGCAATAACAAAGCATCACAAGACACACACATTTTTCACGTGGAAACCCAACTGGGAAAAACCACGGTGGGGATGAATACACACAAGCTTGTTGTTGAACTCTTTGGAAGTCCGCTTTGTTAGGAGCCTCGTCCTGTTAAAGACAGATACAATTGGTTCTGTTAGGAACCAATCTTGTTAGGGATCACCCGGTTAAGGGATAGCTACAATACCCGGTTAAGGGTTAAACCTTGCTACAGGTTACCTTGTTAGAGGATTTCAAGAACTCAATAGCTAAAGGATTTCCAGAGCTCTCTAGCTTTCTAGATCTCAATAATTTTGAGTTACCCTGTTAAAGGATTTAGAGCAAGCCGGTTAAGGCTACCCTGTTAGGGGATTTTCCAACTGTTGAGGTGGTTAGAGATCAACAGGTATTACAATGATCTGGTAACAACACTCAATGCCAATGCAGATCCACTTAAGCTCTTCTTTACCTTCTGCACTTACACTCTACAGGTATCACTTCTCTCCTCTGGTCTGGCAAGAATCCCATATCCCTTCTCTTGGATACTCACACACAACTTTTGCCAACAACTTCTGAAAGAATCACAACATCGACCTTATAGGGCAACAGACAGGTCGGTGGCATAAACCCTAAACCCTAGACCTGTTAGGTTAAGGAATTCAAACGGTTCAATCCTAACCATTGATCATACTGTATTGAATGCAATAGTCTTGATCCAATCTCAAGACATTCTCCATCATTCATTTTCCATCGATTTCATGGCGGCTGATAACCCATCACACGTTATCACCGTTTACAAACTTTGCACACTCCCGAGGTAGATAGGAACACTCTTCTTTATGCAAGATCCTTCACGCGCACAAGGCTTACGTGGCAACACTATTTGCTCTTCATTATCATGCTAACTTCATCACATAAAGATCACCGATTGAGTCACAGAGGCTTGAGATACTCCAATCGAAAATCTTGAAATGGAAACTACCTACCAACCGGTAGTCATACAATGCTTCCATGTGCCGGGTCCCATTACTACATGTCTGTTCACCTTGACATGCCGATTCACCTAGAACGAATATACCGCTTTACTTTGACATATATATCGGTTCTCACATATGTCGGTTCTCTCTTCATATCACATATTGACATCAATGACAACATACAATATCATTATGTCCTCATACCGGTTCACATAATGCCAACAATCTCCCCCTTTGGCATTGATGGCAATATACGAAGATATCTCTCCGCTTCACATCTTTTCCCTCAACTTCTGTGGATATCTTCTCCACTTCACATCTTCTCCCCCTTTGACAATAATGCCAAAGTGGAGGCACAAGCTTCCCTGTTCCATTATGCTGCTCCCTTGAGGAGTAGCATCCTTCAACACATCAGTCCAAAATAAATTTGACTATGCAATACCAGACTGATGTGGAGCATATGCTTTTAGTTCATCTCCTGAAGAGGCAATACCCCTAATTCACCTCTTAAGTGTGTAAATGTAGTCTTTGGGAGAGGCTTGGTGAATATGTCTGCTAACTGCTCCTTACTGGACACATGCTTCAGTGCAATCTCTTTGTTCTAAACCTTTCCCCTCAAGAAATGATACTTAAGCTCAAAGTGCTTGGTTCTAGAATGTAAAACCGAATTCTTGGAGATATTAATTGCACTAGTATTGTCACAAAATATACTTACCGGTTCTGATACAGGAACTTTGAAGCCTTTCAATACATGCTTCATCCAAATTGTCTGAGTGCAGTTCATGAAGGTTGCAACATACTCCGCTTATGCTGTAGACTGAGAGATACAACTCTGCTTCTTACTCATCCATGAGACCAGTCTACCACCAAGGAAGAATGCACCATTGGTTGTGCTCTTCCGGTCATCTACATTACCAACCCAATCAACATCTGTGAACACTTTCAAGTTGAAGTCCTTGCTATATGGATACCACAATCCATAGTCAATAGTTCCCTTCAGATACCTAAGAATCCGCTTGACTGCAACCAAGTGGGATTCTCTTGGACTTTTATGGAACCTTGCAGTAATGCCAACTACATGTGCAATATCTGGTCTGCTATGCACTACATATTGCAATTTACCAATCATTGATCAGTATTCTTTTCATCAACCAATGCCGAGTCATCCTCTTTGGATAGTTTACAACCGGTCACCATCGGTGTACCAACCAGTTTGCTATCTTCCATGCCAAAGGTCTTCAACACCTCTTTGACATACTTGGACTGAGTGATAAAGATTCCATCCTTCATCTGCTGGATCTGCAGTCCAATGAAGAACTTAATCTCCCCTATGAGTGACATCTCAAACTCTTTCTTCATCTCATCTGCAAACTCATGACTCATCTTGTCATCTCCACCAAAGATAATGTTATCAACAAATACCTCACAGATCATGATCTGATCTCCTTCAAACTTCAAGTAGATATTGCTATCTTCACTTGTTCTCTCAAATCCAATCTTCACAAGATGGGAATGTAGGCGCTCATACCATGCCCTAGGTGCTTGCTTTAGACCATATAAGGCTTTATGTAGCCTACATACCATGTCACGGTCTTCAGATAGGGCAAACCCATCTGGTTGCTCAATATACACCTCCTCTTCAAGTACACCATTTAGGAATGCTGATTTTACATCCATTTGATATACTTTGAAGCCTTTAAAAGCTGCATATGCAAGAAGCATATGAACTCCTTCTAATTTGGCTACAGGAGAAAAGGTTTCTCCATAGTCTTCTCCTTCTTCTTGGGCATATCCTTTGTACACCAGTCTGGCTTTGTTTCTAATCACTGTGCCATCCTCATTCAGCTTATTTCTGAAGACCCATTTGGTACCAATGACATTTTTGTGCTCCAGTCTGGGTACCAAGGACCATGTACCATTTTTCTCTATCTGGTCAAATTCCTCTTCCATTGCCTTGATCCAGTCTTCATCCTTATGTGCCTCTTTGAATGTCTTAGGCTCGAATTCAGAGATCATACATGAGTTTTCTTTGACTTTTCTTCTTGTAAGGATTCCTGCATCCTTATCTCCTATGATCTGCTTAGGATCATGATTTAGCTTGACATACCAAGGAATGGTCTTGATAGATTCCTCTTGCTTTTCTTCTTCATCCTCATCTCCATCAGTATCAACATCTACATCTGCCGGTGTAGGAACACTATTGTTGGGACTCGGTTGACTGACAACCAGTTCCCAGAAGGTTGCAACCAGTTCACTTACCGCTTGCACATTGCCGATATCCTTAGTTTTCTCAGAGGTTTCATCAACTCTTACATTGATGCTTTCCACAATTCTCTGAGTCCTGTTGTTGAAACACTTGAGAGCTTTGCTCTTGGTGGAATATCCTAAGAATATTCCCTCATCACATTTTGCATCAAATTTGCTCTGGTGTTCACTCCTCTTGATGTAACATTTGCTACCAAACACTCTAAAGTAGCTAACCACAAGTGTCTTACCGGTCCAGTACTCATAAGGAGTTTTATCCTTACCTTTCTTGATGAGTACTCGGTTCATTGTGTAGACTGTAGTGCTCACTGCTTCTCTCCAAAAGGTGTGAGCAACCTTTCCTTGAATCAACATGGTTCTAGATACTTCAACCATAGTCTGGTTATTTCTCTCTGCTAGGCCATTCTGTTGTGGAGTCCGAGGGGCAGATAATTGCCTCTTGATGCCATGTTCTTCACAGTACTTGTTGAATTTACTGGAAGTGAATTCCCCTCCTTGATCAGTTCTTAGGCACTTGATCCTTTTACCGCTTTCCTTCTCTACTAATGCTCTGAAATCTTTAAACTTTACAAAGGCTTCAGACTTATCTTTCAAGAATGTGACCCACATCATTCTTGAGCATTAATCAGTGAGAATCATGAAGTACCTATCACCCTGCACACTCCTAGTTTTTATAGGACCACACAAATCAGTATGCACAAGGTCAAGCAAGTTGTCAGTAGTGAAAGATTTACCTTTAAAGGTTGAGGAAGACATTTTCCCCAATTGACATTATCTGCACAAGGTATTATCCAGTTTGCTTAGCACCGACAACCCTCTAACTGCCTTGATCTTACTGGCCTTTACAATGTTATCAAAGTTTACATGGTAGAGTCTCCTATGCCATATCCAACTATCATCAAATTTAGCCATAAGACATGTACTTATATTTGCATTCAGATGAAATAGGTTACCTTTGGTCTGCATGCCGGTGGCCACCAATTCACCATCTTTTCCTTTGATTATGCAAACTCCATTCTTGAATTCTAGAGTGAGGCCACTATCATTTAGCTGGGCAACACTCAGAAGGTTGTGTCTGAGACCATCAACCCAGTACACATTGTCAGCACTACTCTTTTCATTCAGAGAGATGGACCCTCTGCCTTTGACCATGCAAGGTATATCATTGCCAAAGCAAACCACACCACCATCATACTCCTCCAAGGATAGAAACTTGCTCCGGTCACCAGTCATATGGTGAGAACATCCATGGTCAATGATCCACTCATTGGAATTATCAAACTGGGAGACAAGAGCCTTTTTGTCTGACACATCTTCTTTGACAGCAACAAACACAATATCTTCATTTTCTTCATCCTCTGATTCTTCATCTGTGACACCTTCATCAACTGCCACAAAATAGTTTCTCTGGTTTCCTCTTTTGAATTTCCTGAACCTTTCCGGTTTGTCCTTGTTATCGCCATTAGGACAGTTTATAGCAATATGTCCTATCTGGTTACAAGAAAAGCATTTCAAAGGTAGCTTACCTTTGTATTTACTGGTTCCTTTAGGAAGCTTCCTGGCAAGGAGAGCTTCAAATGCCATCAGAATCTCCTCATCATCCATTTCTCTTTTCTGTCTAGGTTCACCACTAGTGCTAGCTTCTTTTCCTTTTCTAGATGGTATAGGAGAGGCTTTAAAAGCTGATTCAGTCTTTTGAACACTGCCATCAAAACTATTTAGCTCATAGGCTGTCAACTTGGCTATGATGGAGTCCAAGGATACCTTAGTCTTGTCTATTGATCTTAGCTCCTGAATAGCAGTAACCCTTATTGCATAGACCGACAATAGAGATCTCAGGACTTTGCTTACCATAGTGGAATCTTCTATTTACCACCTGCACTCTTGATATCTCCAACAACAGTTTTGATTCTAATACCATACTATTGAATGGTTTCACCTTCAACCATTCGCATGTCTTCAAACTTTCCTCTAAGGCTTTCTTCCTTAGCTTGTTTTACATGCTCATCACCTCCATAGATATTTTCAAGAGCATCCCATACCTCTTTGGGATTTACCTTATCTTGGACATCAATGAACTCAATATCAGATAAACTACTGATTAAGGCTTCCATGACTTGCCCATTGTTTTGTATCTCTCTCTTTTGATCATCTGTGAGAGTACTGGTAGGGACAACATAGGGATTATCAACATAGCTCCAGTGTTGAGCACCCATACTTCTAATGAATATCTTCATTCTGTCTTTCCATATACTGAAATTTTCCTTGTTAAACTTTGGACCTTCCCTCTTCATCATTACAACAAGATCTTTCCCTCAAGCAGTTAAGCTTACAACACAAAGGACCTGAAGGATGCTCTGATACCAATTGATAACTCAATGATGAACGAATAGTACCAAACTGGTACTGTGAGGAGGGGTGGGGGGGTGAATTAGTACAGACAAAATACAGACCTAAACTGGTTCAATAGTAATTACTCCAAATGGCTGGCAAACAGTGACACTGGTTTGAAACAGAGTGCAATCGGTAAAACCAAGAAAAACTAAAACAATCATAAACCGGTTACTCACTTAGCTTTCCACTCAACTCAAAACTACACTACCATATGAACAGGTAATCTATCATCATATCTTCATAACAACTAGTCCAACATGTTTTATTGACAGGCATAAAACACAGAACCATCATATGCTTAACAGGCAATAACAAAGCATCACAAGACACATATATTTTTCACGTGGAAACCCAACTGGGAAAAACCATGGTGGGGATGCATACCCACAATCTTGTTGTTGAACTCTTTGGAAGTCCACTCTTTTAGGAGCCTTGTTCTGTTAAAGACAGATACAATAGGTTCTGTTAGGAACCGATCCTGTTAGGGATCACCGGTTAGGGGATGGCTACAATACCCGGTTAAGTGTTAAACCTTGTTACAAGTTACCTTGTTAGAGGATTTGAAGAACTCAATAGCTAAAGGATTTCCAGAGCTCTCTAGCTTTCCAGATCTCAATAACTTTGAGTTACCCTGTTAAGGGATTTACAGCAAGCCGGTTAAGGCTGCCCTGTCAGGGGATTTTCCAACTGTTGAGGTGGTTAGAGATCAACAGGTATTACAATGATCTGGTAACAACACTCAATGCCAATGCAGATCTGCTTAAGCTCCTCTTCACCTTCTACACTTACACTCTGCAGGTATCACTTCTCTCCTCTGGTCTGGCAAGAATCATGTATCCCTTCTCTTGGATACTCACACACAACTTTTGCCAACAACTTTTGAAAGAATCACAACATCGACCTTATAGGACAACAGATAGGTCGGTGGCATAAACCCTAAACCCTAGACCTGTTAGGTTAAGAAATTCAAATGGTTCAATCCTGACCATTGATCATACTGTATTGAATGCAATAGTCTTGATCCAATCTCAAGACATTCTCCATTGTTCGTTTTCCACCGATTTCATGGCGGTTGGTAACCCATCACACATTATCACCGTTTACAGACTTCGCACATTCCTGAGGTAGATAGGAACACTCTTCTTTATGCAAGATCCTTCACGTGCACAAGGCTTACATGGCAACACTATCTGTTCTTCATTATCATGCTAACTTCATCACATAAAGATCACCGATTGAGTCACAGAGGCTTGAGATACTCCAACTGGAAATTCTGAAGTGGAAACTACCTACCAACCGGTAGTCATACAATGCTTCCATGTGCCTGTTCCCATGACTACATGCCAGTTCACCTAGAACAAATATACCGCTTTACTTTGGCATATATACCAGTTGTCACATATGCCGGTTCTCTCTTCATATCATATATTGACATCAATGACAACATACAATATCATTATGTCCTCATACTAGTTCACATAATGCCAACAAGGGACCGATCCTCTTTCTTGGAATCCTCATCTAGCACCTCATGCTGAAATTGGGCACCCAAGGACATTTCAACTGGAACTCCTTCCTCTTGGAGAAAATCCTCTAGAACATCAAACCTATTTAGGGTGACATCATTTTGCCTATCCAATAGGTTCTCTTCTTTACTTTGTCTTTATTCCGAGGTTTGACAGGAATGAAGCAATCTTTATCAGCAAGACCATTAGGCTTAGGGGATTTCCCCTTATCTTCCCCCAGAACATAGTGAGGAGGATCCAAAACAACTAGTTTAGAAGATTTATTTCTGGAAGATCTCTGCTGTAAATGACCATATTCATGACAAATTCTGCATTTAAATGGCAGGGTCTCATAGTCCAACCGTTGGATCCAAGATGTCCCCAAATAGATTTCCATAGAGTCTGGCAAAGGATTATTTAAATCAACTTCTACTCATATAAGAGCATAGGAAATTACCTTTCTATCTTGAGTTTGTGAAGCCAAACCCACAGGTTTTCCAAGAAGCAATGAGATTGAGTGAAGAATATCTTCTCTCTAGAATTCCAATGGAAGCCTCGACAATCGGATCCACACGGGCACGCGAGAGGGAAGCTCCTCAGCAGAATTAAAGCTAATATGCCAAGGTTTGATAAAGAGTCCCACCTGGTTGAAAAAATAAGGGCCACCCTTAAAAGCCTTGTTTCTGTCTGCCAGGTTGGAAAAAATAACTAGAAAATAGTTATTGGCTGCCATAAGTAGCTCCATGTCTCCTTTAGGATTCCAAACACAACGTGCCTAAGACTCTAAAACAGGTATAGAGAGGTGAAGACTGATAAATTTTCATATGAGAGCATGATTGCACCAATATTCGACATCCTCTAAAATTTGCACAGGTTGAATAACCAAAACTGGACGATCTTGGGATCTCTCCAAACAACCATTCACTTTTTTCATGCGAAAAGACTTTTTCAAAGAAGAGTCGTGTGCCCTTGATTGGGAATGACCAATGTGTTCCTTGCCACATGCATGCATCAAATGAGACGGATCCACCATATCCAGATCTCTAGAGACCATATGAGAAGAGGATAATCCTCTATCCTCCATGGATCCAGAGAAAATACCAAAAGAAGAGAGGTGGAAAACCCAACCCCAAAACCCCACACACCCCAATGACAACCCAGAGAAAAAGAAACTAAAAAAGGTTGCAAAAAATACCCTACGGCAGCCCATAAAACCTGATCATGGGCAAGCAAAAATTGACCCCCAACAAGCAAGAAACCCCCCCTCCCTGGAATGAAGCAAGCAGAGCGCAGGACACAGGCTAGGCCACGTTGGCCCTATCACGACACCCATACACATGCATAGCCATCTCCCTACTCTATTCAAAGTCCAATCAATTAGGACTTCAAAAGCTATAAAATTTGATAATAATATAGAAAATACCTTTTTGTTTTGTTTTGTTTTGTTTTGGAAACGAAAAAAAAAACTTTGTATTTAAAAATTATATAATCAAATAAAAATAAAGAAAATAAATATTTTTTTAACCAAAAAACTTTGCATTTAAAAATTATAAAATCTAATAATAATAATAGTTTTTTTTTTAATTGACATGAGAGTCAAATGCACATCAAGTTAAATGACTTATGTTTTTGTTTATAGAGGTTTTTATATTACTTGAAGTGAAAAGGGAAGGTGAGTGCAGAGCTTTGAGGAAGCCGAATGATCATTTTTTCTGTTAGGAGCTTTGTGTTTGTAGCAAGAACTCTAATTGGTTCTCTTTGTCGCTCTTGGTTACCTCAAATCTCTTGCGTTCCTCTCTTATGTTCTTTTGGTCATTTCTTTGCTAGTTTTTGGGCTTGTCTTGATTATTTTGTTTTGAATGTGTAGACCAGGGTTTCAAATTTATGCTTGGCTTCTTTCTTGCCTTGGTTATTTTGGGGCTCATGTTTTATTTCTCCTTAAGCCCATATGATTTGGTCATTTGCTTCTTTGTTTACCGAAAATCATGGTAGACTCAAGTGTCATGGCTAGCTTAGTCTACATGGGTGGATGATGATTATTGGGGTCTATAGAAAAAATGATTGGGAGGGGGAGGCCTCATTAGTGGAAGAGGTGACCGATAAGTCCATACAATGGTAAGATGCCTCCTATGCCTAAAATTCTCCCCGCTTCTTCAAATTCTGATATGTGACAAGTAGGCAAGTATAAGGAAAATAGTCTTAAGAGTATTGCTATATTCTCTTGTATGTTTGGCCTCTAAATTATTTCCTTCTAGATTATTTTTGATGATTAGATAGCCATATCATGAGGGAAAAATGGGAATTTATGTTTCATTTTGTTGAATGATCCACAAGGGATTATTTGTTTTGTTTTTCATAAACCATATAATGCAAGATAGAGTTGTAAAGAATTAGTTTTGGAATCTTGAGTAGTCCATGTCTAGAGCTCTTCCTTGGTCTGTTGGAATTCTACACTCCTATGAGAATGGTTGAAGTTGTCATTGATGGCAACCAATCGGCAGTTACCGACCCCAGCAATAGACTTCCACATACACCGACATACACTTCACCGACATCGGCTATAATGCATACCGGCACTCAGGCCGACATGGAATAAAATTTTATTTAGTGTTTTGAATTGTAATTATCTTTTGTAAAAGCCGATTTGGTTTATTGTAAAAGACTCATATATGTATGAGGTCTTATAAGTCATTTTGATATGTATATGGATGGATATGTATATGTGAAGGATAAGGACAACAAAGGTTTTGGTTATAGACTGAGCTTAAACCGGTACTGAACATGGCATAGTTGATGTTGATTTGAACAATACATTGTATTGGATTTAATCATCTAATTTCGTAAGTCAGTGAGACTTCTATTTTGTGATTAAGCAATGAGCTTTAGGCAATTGGCCTCCCTGCTTGTGTAGGCCCCTCATTGTAAGTAATATTTATTCATTGGCCAGTGAGTGAATATTGTGGGTCACAAATCCCACCGAGCTTTTTCCCACACTAGGTTTCCTTGTTTAATATCTTGTGTTATGGTGTGTTCTCTATACTGTCTCCGTTATTCTTATTTGTTGCATTAATTCTTATTTACCGGTATACTATTTTGGGATGCAAAGTTATTAATAAGTTTAAATATTACCCTAACTAGTTAGACACTGGTTCACCCCCCCTCTTAATGTCTTTGGGACTATCATTGAATCTAACAATTGGTATTAGAGCCCGGTCCTCTATTTGTAAAAGCCTAACAACTTGAGGAAGATTTTGACACTGGTGCAGATGGAGAGCTTAAGACAACAATTGGAAGGATCTCTTGTAGACTATGATGCAGAAAAAGTGAAGAACATCAGATTGGAGGATGAACTTAAAACTGCTCAAGAATTCATTCTAGCACTTCAAAATAACCTGGTTATTGCAAAGAATAAGAGAAAAGAAATTCATATGCAGATGCATAATGAGGATGATGAAAAAGAAACTCTTAGAGAACTTGCAAACAAATTGAGACAAGAGAACAATAATATGAAGAATGAAATGTAGGATATGACTATGAGGTTATGTAAAGAGATGAAGAAGAATGAAGAAGACTTGGCTAGGAGACTTAATGATGTTGGAAATGCAAATCTGAGACTTAGTCATGAGAATGATATACTGAAGATAGATCTAATTCACATGGAACATGATAAAACAAAGCTTACGAGACAAAAGAAAATTCTGGAAAATAAATTGGCCACTGCAAATCAGAACAAAGATAAATTCAAGAAAAGTTCAGAGGAGCTTGACAACATGCTGAAAAATCAGAAACCTGATGGAGATACTAATGGACTTGGATTTGAAGTTGGAGAAAGTTTTGGTACTACAAACAATGAAGATAAGAACAAACTGGCAAGACAACCTAATGCTTACAAATTTAATGGTAAATGTTTCAATTGCAACAAATATGGTCATAGAGAAAATCAGTGTAGATTCAAAAATAATCAGAACACAAACTCACCCACCGGTCAATGTTCCAAATGCAACAAAGTTGGTCATAATTTAGAGAATTACAAAATGAATGTGAAATTCTATGTTTGTGTAAGATTTGGATACTTATCTAATCAATGCAGAACACAAACAAGCGTAGGATATGGAAAGGCTATTCAGAGGAATAATGTAACTTGTTATGCTTGTAACAAGATTAGACATATTGCTAAATTCTATAGAAGAAAGAATGCACTGGCAAACAATATGAAATCTAGCTTGAAGGGAAAAGAGAAGGTAGAAGAAGTAAAGCAAGAATTTTCTAAACAGTGGATTAAGAAAAGAGATTAGAGAACTGATGAAACTATATCTTCATCGGTAGAACAAAGTAATTCTCCACCGACAGGAGATTCTTCATCTAACTGAGGAATAATCCCTTGGAGGTATGGCAACGGATTGAAAAACATGCATTCTACCCTTGGTTAATGGTGAGAAGATACATCTCTTTTTTACAGGAAGGTGTGTTAAGTTTTACTTAATCGACAAGCATTTAATGATATTTTGAAGAACTTTTTGGCTGTAAAGCACCGCGAAAACTCTCATTTCAAACTCACCGAGCATTCAAACTTTCTATGAGCACGAAATCGAGCAAAGGCATTCAAGGTGAATCTGGAAGTGTTTTTCAAGCATTCAGCAAGCATTTGGATAAGAGGTATTTTTCATAATGGCTGCTTCATCTTTTGTTCATGAATTTATTCCAAACCCTACCATTATGGAAAATGTGAAACGCCCTAGGCCTGTCTTTAAGATAATTCCCAAAATTGCGAAGCAAGATGACTCTCTAGGAGCATTTTCAAAAATACCTAAGGGAGTGGCATTTGCAGAAGACCCTAGGATTTATATACATTGCAATATAGATGATCTAGGAGTTGAGGAGTTAATGAAATTTTTAATGAAGTTATTTGTGATGAACATGTAAATGTTAAACCCGAACACAAGATTGTGGAGACTTTAGGTTTTGTGGAGATATTGAATATCCCTAAATTTCTAGAGGAAGTGGTAAGAATTGTATTGAGTAGATCACATGGAGAATTCTTATGGTTGGATTCTGTTTGTAAGATAACCCGACAAGCAATTAGGGCAGTGACTGGTTTACCCTCAAATGGTAGTAGACATGATAAGACAAATAAGATTCCTAACAAAATGGTGATGAGCCTAACCAGAGAAACATCTGACAATAGATCACTTAGAGTGAATGACATTAAGGACATCAATGTGAGATATGTAAGTATGGTTCTTGGATACAAAGCCACACATGCTAACAAACTTAATTCTGTTTAGAGTCTTTGCATTTACAATTCACATGAAATGATAAACAACAATGCTAAGATAGATGTGTGTGAATGGTTAAAAGATGAGCTTATTGATAACCTAAAAAAAATTAAGGGAGACAAGAAGGGTACTTTCCACTTTGGAAACCTTCTGGTATGTTTAATGCTATATTTCACCAAAGAGATTCCCGGTACAGGACCCAAAGACTTTGGTTATGATACACCAGTAGGAAAATAACTAAAGGAAGCATTTTTAGGCATGGGAATTGCTAAAGACAACAACATAACTGATTATTTTAAAGCTTTCAAATCTAAGATGAGAGCTAGAGTAAGGATTCCTCAAAGCATAGTTGAAAAATATGATAAGAAAATCTGCTTTGTGATTAAAAGAGATGAAACTTGGATGGAAGCGGTAACACCTAGAACTATCTGGGTTACTGAAATGGGTTATGAGGTTGACCTACATGTTCTGGAAACTTATGCAAAAGCATTACTTGATGCACCTAGAGAGCCAACTGAAGAATTATTTGGAAATGCAGAAACCATAGAGAACAAAGTATCTATGCAGAAAAGGACTAAGAAAAGAGAAAAATTCATTAGAGATGTATCTAAGAAAGTAAAGGAAATCAAAGAGAATGTCATGAACCTTGGTGGTATATCGGCTAGTGAGCTTGAATGACTTCAACCGAAGGCACATATTTCACTAGTTGACACATCTTCCGACAGTGACAGTGGGAAGGCAACCGAGTTCAAATGAGTGCAAAGGAAGAGAAAACCCTCACCGGTACCCTCTCCTTCTCCGAAGAGAACAAGAACATTAAGAAAGAAACAACAGGCGGTTAGAGATCCCAAGAAGAAACTTACTCCAAAGAGAAAGCCAACATCGACAGAACCTACATTGAATGATTTATTGAATGAAATAAATGAGGAAGGTAATTTGTCTAATGTGGAAATATGGTATACTTCATCAAATGATATTGACATAAATATTATTGAAGAAAACATTATTCTTCATTTAGACATTTATAAGAAAGTTTTGATTGAAGTTGCTGAGGAACTATGAAATGATCTGTACTTGAGATTAGAAGCAAAATGACTATCTGTAATGGAATTAGACAAGAAATTAAATGTTGAAGCACTCTTGGCTATTCATTCGGTTAACTCCATTGAAGAAATTGATGAACTTATTTATGAGGCTAACCGATCAGTATTTGTTAGTGGACACCGACAGGTAAGCCTGATGGCTGGAAGACTAAAGGAAATTGCAGAAGAAACATCAGATAAATGGGGTATATTCTTTGTGGAGAAAGAAAACAAGAGGAAATGAACAGACCTAAGAAGACATTCAAAGTGTATCAGAAAGACAAGGACAAGGGTAAAGGAAAAATTGGTGGAGTTCCAAATATTAAGATTACTGACAATCTACCACCACCACCTTTGGATACTACACCAGTACACTTCGAAGATCCATCAGTTATTAACACTGAAGGTTTTGCACAGGATGATACTAATCCATAATCAAAGATAGTTTTTACAATGAATGTGGATACTCAAAAGGTAAACATTGTTGTGGATAAGGAAAACTCTGAGGTTAAGGTAGACAATGTTGACAATAGCAACATGGCAGAAGAACAAGTACAAACTCAGATAGGGAAATCGACACAGACTAAAAATCCTACTGATAAAGGTACTAGAATAGGGCCACAGAGATGGTGAATCTAGCAGAGAAACAAGTAGAGGCAGAGGTACACACACAGACTGAGAAACCGACAATCACAGAGACATTGCAATAGTCTAAGAACCTTTGAAGGTTGAGATGCAAACCCAAACTGATCCATTGGAGGAAAATACAAGCAAAATGGGCACATCTAATGGAAGCAAAGAGGTAATAAATATGATTGGTCAAACATCCGACACATCTACAAGCAAATTCAGACCTACCAACATTACTGAGGTACTTTTGGATTCAATTAGAAAGATAATGGAATGCAATGCATTGGCCTACAAGGTAATTGACAACCCTCTACCTTCTTAAATTGATTGCAAAAAATTGCAACACAGATCAAATCAACGATTCTTTAGGTAAATTGGACATATTGTCCAAATTTGTTGCTGATAATGTAATAACTATTGACAAAGTGAATGAGGATACAATTAAGGATGGAGTTGAAAAGGAGAAAAACAAATTCTTTGAAGACACTACAAACAAGTGTACAAAACACTTGAATACATTATTACCGACACTCAATTCTACAATTTTGGAATACAAGGAGTTGTATAAGGAATCATGCAAACCTCACCTTCTGACAAAAGACATAGAAAAGGAAATCAATAAAACATAGAAAAAATTGATGACATAGCTGATAATATAATTGTTCACTTGAACCTATATCAGTTATTGAGCAAGAAATGGCAGGATTTGAAGAAAAATTAGAGAAACTTGAGAAAGATAAGGCAAGGATAAGATCAAATGCTCGGGAACTCAAAAATAAACTTGGTCCTAAGTTGGACAATCTTATCTCTCAAAGAAATGAAATCTTTAAGGCATTAGTTCAAGGAGAATGATCACATGCAGTATCTCACTAACATAATTCAATAGATCGAGGCAACTTTGAATGACAACAAAAGGTTTATGCAGAGTCTAAATTTAATTTTGGCAGATATTTTTCAGATTGTAACCGACCGGTTATAGACATTGAGGTGAAATTTTGAACTTGTTTGACTATTTTTGACAACCTTTGTCATTGATGTCAAAGGGGGAGTAGTGGAGGAGAAAAGTATATGCACAGAGGAGATCACTTGCTCAGGGGGAGCACATCTTTTTGGGCTTCAGTTTTTGGAAACAGTTTTTGGATTTTTCTCATGAGTGTTGCCATCAATTCCAAAGGGGGAGATTGTTGGCATTCTACACTCTTATGAGAATGGTTGATGTTGTCATTGATGGCAACCAATTGACATTCATCTGGAAACCAACCGACAGTTACCAGCACCGACAATAGACTTCCACATACACTGGCAGACACTTCACCGACATCAGGTATAATGCATACTGGCACTCAGGCCGGCATGGAATAAAATTTTATTTAGTGTTTTGAATTGTAATTATCTTTTGTAAAGGCCGACTTGGTTTATTATAAAAGACTCATATATGTATGAGGTCTTATAAGTCATTTTGATATGTATATGGATGGATATGTATATGTGAAGGATAAGGACAATGAAGGTTTTGGTTATACACTGAGCTTAAACCGGTACTGAACCTAGCATAGTTGATGTTGATTTGAACAGTACATTGTATTGGATTTAATCATCCAATTTCGTAAGTCAGTGAGACTTCTATTTTGTGATTAAACAGTGAGCTTTAGGTAGTTGGCCTCCCTGCATGTGCAGGCCCCTCATTGTAAGTAATATTTATTCATTGGTCAGTGAGTGAATATTGTGGGTCACAAATCCCATCGAGGTTTTTCCCACACTGGGTTGCCTTGTTAAATATCTTGTGTTATGGTGTGTTCTCTATGTTGTCTCTGTTATTCTTATTTGCTGCATTAATTCTTATTTACTAGTACACTGTTTTGGGATGCAAAGTTATTAATAAGTTTAAATATTACCCTAACCGGTTATGCACTGATTCACCCCCCCTCTCAATGTCTTTGGGACTGTCATTAAATCTAACATGGTCACTTAATGAGAATTTTGAGGTGGCGATTGCAAAATCCACCATAAGCTGGTTAAAGATAAATAATATTCCTACCCAACTTTGAAAATTCATCCCTAAATTATTAATTTAGTTAATACGAAATGTTCAACAGATTATGGAATTGAGGTTGAAATCCTAAATGTTTTGTTAGTTCAAATAGAGAATAAATACATAATATATGATATCGAATTAATAGGGTCTCTAAACTTAATTCTTATGTAAGAGAAACAAACATCTTAGGAAGGATTGCTCTCGAGCTAGGGCTAAGCCAAAAAGGGGCTTTTGAGCCTAATAAGAAAAAACTCGAGATCGGTAACCTCTCTAGTAGTAAAAATGACACTCAAAAGGAAAAAAGGATAAGGAAAATAATAAGAGTGGGGATAGGATCACCCCCTTCCGAATTTGGAGAAAACAAGATGTGAATATGTTATAACAAGAAAATGTGTCTTTATAGAACCCCTTGTTTAATAAAGAATTGGAGGTTATCAAAGTTTATCAATCTTCTACTCCCAAGCCCTTGTACTTGAATGTCCCTAGACTAAAAAATGAAAACATTTTCTTGGGACCAAAAAACGCTCAACAAATTGCTCTAGAGACAGTTTAAAAAAGAGCTGAGAAACTAAGGAAGAAAAATACTTCCTCCAACCATGGAGTGACAACTACAAACCTTGTCAGGAACCATAATCCCAAAATGGGTGATTAGGCTTTGAGAATGAAAAGGTCATCTCCCATTTTAATTCTTTAGTTTTTGGATTAGATGTGAATCTTTCTCTCACCCTATAGAAGCATGGCCTAAGTAGAAAGGATAATAAAAAGAGTAAAATGAATGACATACCTAAAAGCTCTAATTCTAGTTCTGAAAAGAAATTCAACAAGAAAGGAAAATAATAAAAGATGCCAAAGTGCTTTTATAGGTTGTATAAAACTTAGAAAAACCTCAGTTGGCCTTAAATGAATCTAAATATCTACAATTAGAATGTGAGGGAGTTAGAATCTTTAAATAGGAAGTATGTAGTTAGGGATTTTTTTAATAACATGCCATACCTTGACATTTTATG
Organism: Cryptomeria japonica; assembly: GCF_030272615.1. Taxonomy (NCBI): domain Eukaryota; kingdom Viridiplantae; phylum Streptophyta; class Pinopsida; order Cupressales; family Cupressaceae; genus Cryptomeria; species Cryptomeria japonica. Next base: position 138,724,881 of record NC_081408.1, on the reverse strand, counting down.
TAAACAAGAGATTGAAGGCATTGGTTTCCAAGTTGAATGTGTGATGAATTTTATTTGGAAAATTTTTGCAACGTTCATTTTAGGTCTTGATAGAGGTAAAGGGGGAACAACCATCTTGTGATATACGGTAGAAACAAAGAAAGCGAAAATTCCTTTACTCAATCAATACTTCATATAATAACTGAGAGTTCTTACATATGATTTTTCTTTTAGGCACTCCCCCCTTGTTGCTACATACAAGCCACTATTTATACACACATATTAACTAATTCAAGCCCAAACCTAATTTGGTATGTTTCCCTTTATTTAAGAACCCAAATAACAATTTCTAGTTTCTCTCTAACCTCCTTTATTTTTGTTAAAACAAATTGATTAGGAGGAAGTTACAACCACTAATTATTCTATCTAAAAATATTAGAAGAAAACAAATCTTATACACTTGCATCATCTTGCTTCACCCTAAATTCTCCAAGTAGGTTTCTTAATGGGGAACTTCCCTCTCTAATGGGCTAGTATGGTTTTCTCTAGTAGTTTTCTCTAATAGTATTGGAGTGTGTTCATTGTATGGCTCAATTGATTACAGAGAAATATTTGACCTATAGAATTGGATGGAAATGAACTTTCCTAAAATCCCTTGGGTTTCCATTGGTGATTTTAATATGATGGAGCATAAATAGGATAATAAAAGAGGTAAAAATATGTTATGGAAAGGAGACAAACTTTTAATTTGGTAAAAAATGAAGAGAACACTAAACTTGGTTGACCTTTTGGAGCTTAGAAAAAAGTCCTATAAATCTATTTGGTTTACTTGGTGTAGCAACCAAGCTCTCTCCAATAGGATATGATATAGTTTGGACAAACTATCTGGTAATAGAAGCATGATTTATTTTAGAGAAAGATAGGATGAGAACATTTTAGTTAGAAAGCTTAGAAGGTGTAAAATTATGGTGGTAACTTTACAAATACCCACATGATAACGTGTAGACCAAATGATGATGAAGTTGAGAAATCAGATTGGAAGAAGAAAACACATAAAAAGGAGGGAAATGAAACTCCCAAGCCTAAGGCTTGTCATCCAAGGTTAAGTAAAAGGCAAAACACATACATGTTATTTGAATTAAGAACACCTATGCATTATTTAAATAAAAAACAAGTACATGCTTTTATGAGAAAAAATGTGCACATGTTATAATGCGTACATATTATGGTAAATAAGCAAAACATGCATCAAGCTAGAAAAGGAACATGGCCTTATATGCCAATTTAAGACTTTGATCTTCCTTTAGTTTTTTTCATCATGATATATACATAAAATATAACATTAAGTATAAGAAATATACTCCAGTTATATTTTATGTTTATATTGGTAGGATGTTTGAGAATGGTTTTAGGTCTGTATGACTCATAAGTCATAATCTAAATTTTAGATCTTATAATTTTTTAGACAGTCAAATTTCAGTAATTAGTAGGCTCCTATTATCATTCTCTTGCTATTTCTCTATCTCACTCTCTGTCTTCCCAAGCTCTGGACCTATCTATTTTCCTATCTCTTTCCTTTTCCTCCATCTCCACCTCTCTATCTATCTCCTCTCTCCCCAAGCTCTAGATCTTATAACTTCCGAGACTATAAAATTTCAATAATTACTAAGCTCCTATTCTCTCTCTCTCTCTCTCTATACCTATATCTCTTCCTATCAATCTCCCTCTCCCTCTCTCCCACATCTCTCTATATCATTCTCTCTCTCTCTCTCTCTCTCTCTCTCTCTTGCCTTCCCTCTCTCTACTTATCTCTTTCTCCTCTCTCCCTCTCCCTGCTTTCCCCCTCACTCCCTTCCTACCTTTACTTCTCTACATACACCCCCCCCCGCCCTCTCTCTCTCTCTCTCTCTCTCTCTCTCTCTCTCTCTCTCTCTCTCTCTCTCTCTCTCTCTCCCATCCTCCCATTCTCCCTCTCTACTTATTTCACTCTCAACCTTTCCCTTTGTGCTAACCTATATCTCCCCTCCCTCCCTATCTCTATTTATCTACACACACACACACACACACACACACACACACACACACACACACACACACACACACACACACACACACATCTCTATCTTCCACTCTTTGTCTCCCCAAAGCTTTATACCTATCTCTATTTCTATCACTCTCCCTCTCTCTATCCGACTCCACTCTTCACACTAATATCTAGATACATATTCTCTCTCTCTCTCTCTCTCTCTCTCTCTCTCTCTCTCTCCCCTCCTACTTTATTTATCTCCCCTCCCCCTCTCTCTACCTACCTCTCTTTTCATCCCTCTACTTTTATCTCCCCCATCTCTCCCCTCCACTTCTATCCATCTCACCCCCCTCTATCTCTCTCCTTCCCTCTCCACCTTTCTCTATTTATTTACCCCCTTTCAATTTATCACTATCTCTCCTCTTCCTCTCTCTTCATCTATATATATATATATATCTCCCTACAACACCTCTAGTTCTATCTTTTCTCTATCTCCTAAACCTTCCCTTGCCATTTCTATCAATGCCACCTCTTTCCTTACTCTCTCTCTATTACCTCTTTCTTAATATATATCTCCCCCCATCCCTACCTATTTCTCTACCTCTCTCTTTCTTTTCTTTTTACATATCTATCTTAACTAGCTCTCTTGCACTCCCCCATACCCTATTTATATAAATACCTAGATAGATATGGAGAGCTGTAGATGGAAGAAGAGAGATAAATAGGTGAGATAGAGAGAAGTGGAGGGGAGATTTGGAGAGATGGAGGGAATGAAAGACATTTAAGGAGAGGGGGGTAGATAGAGAAAAGTACTTAGAGAGATAAATTACAAATTTCTAAGGAAGTAGGGAGGGAGAGAAAGGGATAGAGAGGTAGGGATAGAGAGGAGTGAGGCGAGATAAATAGTAGTATGGAGGGAAGGAGGTAGAGAGTTAGGGGGGATAAAAGTAGAGTGGGTTAGAAAGAGAGGTAGGTATAGAGGAGAGGGGGGATAAAGAGAGAAAGATAAAGAAAAATAGAGAAGGAAGGAGGGAGGGAGGCAACATGATAGAGAGAGAGAAAAATATATGTAGATGAATAGAGGTAGGGAGGGAGGGAGGTAGAGGTATGTGGAGAGGAGAGGGGAGATAGAGGTAAGTAGAGAGGGAAAGGGTGAGAATGAGATAAGTTGAGAGGGAGCATGGGAGGGTGGGATAGAGAGAAAGAGAGAGAGAGGGAGAGGTATGTAGACAAGTAAATGTATGGAGGGAGTAAGGGAATGTATGTAGGAAGATGGAGAGAAGAGATATATATATATATATATATATATATATATATATATATATATATAAGTAGAGAGAAGGAAGGATAGAGAGATCTTGGGAGGGGGAGAAAGAGGTGAGATGGAGATGAGAGAATGTGTGTGAGGTAGGTAGAGAAGATTGGGGAGATACAAAGAAGGTTGAGAGAGATAGTTTTAAAGCTTGGGGAGAGAGAGGAGAGGGTGAGATAAGAGATAAGGGAGATAAGGGGAGAAGAAGAGTGATAGGAAGAGAGATAGGTCTAGAGATCAAGGGAGATAAAGAGAGTAAAATTGAGATAGAGAGAATGATAATAAGAACTTAGTGATTACTGAAATTTGACTGCCTGAGAAATTATAAGATCTAGAGCTTGGGAAGAGAGGAGAGAGTGAGATAGAGATAGGTAGAGAGGGAGGAGAAGGAGAGAGATAGGACAACAAATAGGTCTAGAGCTTGGAGGAGACAAAGATAGCAATAAAATGATGATGGAAACCTACTAATTACTGAAATTTTATTTAGTTTGAAAAATTATAAGATCTCCTAAAATCTAGAATTTGCATTATGACTCCTAGAGATCTGAAAAAGTATAAGAAAGATAAAAGAAAACTTAAATGTTATATTATATGTATATGTCTTGATGAAAAAAACTAAAGGAAGGCTAAATGAATTAACATCTAAGGCCATGTTCCTTTTCTAGCTTAATGAAATAAAAACGCTTTTGTGTTTTCTTCAAGCTAACCATAACACGTACACATTATAACACATGCACATTTTTTTCTCATAAAAGTGTGCATGTGTTTTTATTTTCAATAACACGTACACATTTTTAATTAAAATAACTTGTACACATTTTGGCTTGGATTTTCCAAGCCATAATACACACATTTTTTAAATTTATGAAAAACATGCATGCATTTCCTCTGTTTTAGGCATTTTTTTACTAGTGGCCACTTTTTTGTTCACCATCTTGGTGCACATACCCTATATATCAGATATTGAGTAAACTATCAAGTCTTTAGGCAATTCCAAGTCTTTAGGGGTTGATGGGATAAACTTTGAGTTGATTACTACCGAGCTTCTAGAAGTATATAATCATGCATATTAGACTAACTTGTTGGGACCTAAAATTAACAAAGGTGCCATCAAGTTGATCCCTAAGGAAGGAGATAAGGAATTGATAAAAAATAGAGGCCTATATTACAATCTTCAATGTATTGAATATAAGATTATTGATAAAGACTTTGGCAAGAAGACTCTTAGGGATGTTAAAGAAAATTGTTTCAGTGATTCATAATGGCTTAATCAAGGGAAGGCACATGCCAAAAAATTCAATCACTACTTGGTAGGGCATGCATTGGGCTAAACATGATGGGTAGAATATTACTATTATACTATTGAATTATGAAAAATATTATGATGAGATAGAATTGTCTTTTGTGATTGACATGCATTGGGTTTCTACATAAATTTTGTAAATGGGATAATGTTATGTTTAATGACTTTTCTAGTCAAATAGATGTTAATGGAGAACTCACAGACCCTATTCTCCTTCAAAGATTGATTAGACAAGGCTATCTAGTTGCTCCTGCATTATTTGTTCTTGTTGCTAATGTAATGTATTATATTCTTAGAACCATTCTTATCTCTCCTCTTATAAAGGGTATCAAGATTCCTAACAAGGAGCAATTACTTATTGCCCAGTTCGCTGATGATATTGCTCCAAAAAAATAAATCATCTAAGAATAATTTTGACAATATAATAAATATTATGTGATGCCTCTAGTTCTAAGATTTCTCATTGTAAATCAAAGATGCTAGGATGGTCTAAAGATCATCCCACTTGGCTTTCCAGTAAGGGTTGGTAGTGGGTTGACTTGTTAAAGGTGGTAAGGTACTTGGGAATTCTATTTTCCATATCCCCTTCCTTGAAAAGTATGCGGGAATGGGTCTTCCTTTGAAAAGAAACATATCAAACAATAAACTTACCTACTTCCCTAGTAGGCAAACTTTAGGTTGTTCAAAAAGTCTTATCCTCTCATGCTATTTCTCATTCTTCAACCTAATTGTTTGCTAATGTTCAATTTGATAGACTTAAAAGGATTTTGATAGATTTTCTTTGGTTTGAAGGTAAGGGCAATAAGAAAAGATATTGTGTTAAGTGGGAATGGTGTTATCTCCCCAAACAAAATGGTGGCCTTAGCTTTAAAAGCCTTAGGATCCAAGGTATTGCACTTGTTGCTAAATGGATCTTCAAGGATTTTTAAGGAGATGAACCTTGGAAAATTCTAGTTAGAAATAACTTCTCTCTCTCTAGACCAAAGAAGGAAAGTATCGGGGTCCCCTCCATCCACAATATATTTTGTTTGGCGATTTTGAGGTTGTTTCTTGGCTCACCTATATTTGCCACATTATAGAAGGCCTAGATTCAAATTAGACATTTGGTCAGAAATGGTAATGCTATATATACATCTCTAGCTTGTTGTATTTACAACATATCTTTATGGTGGAATGTGGAACATAATGAAAAATTGTTGGCAACTTTGTCTTAAGGATGCTCTTTAAAATTTAGGAATTCTTTGGGAGTCCAATATGTATACACCTAAAAATGGTCTAAAGATAATTGATTAAATAGGTAGTTATTTAATTAATCCCCCTTCCCAATTAATTGAATTCACAAGTAATTTGATTAATTTCCGTATTCATCTACTTGTAAATAAATCTAAAAGATTTCTTTATATAGTTCATTTCGTATCCCCCCTTTAATTAATTAGTTTTAATTAATTATTTTTCCCTCATTTAAATCAATTCTTTTAATCCCATAATTAAGGTTAACAAATCCAAGTTTGTTGAGATTAATTACCTTTTTTGTAATTATTTGAATTTCTAAATTCAAATTGAGCACATGGCTCCTAACTTCTAACCACCTATCCTAACCACCCTCTAAACTAACCCATTCTATCTAATCTTGGGTTTAACTAACCCTATCTTATCTTGCACATCCTAACCTTTTTTATCCTAACCTCCTGTAGGTTGGATATCCCCTCCTTGAGACACATGACACTTTGGCCACATGTCTTCTCCCTTGGACACTTTCCCTCTCATGAGCATGGTTCCTTGACACTTATCACCACAAAGATGACATGTGTCCCTTCCTCCAGCCTCTTCTCCAGGTTCCTCAATCCTAGCCCTTGATATCTTCAGATCAAATCCAAATCATCGATTCATGCTACCTTAGCTTTGTCCTTGGAATTACTATAAATACCCTTCATTTTGGAGCAATAAAGATCCCTTGCATTCATAGTTTTTGCATACTTACTATAGGAATTTTACATCTTGATCATCCAGCAATAATTGTTAATTAGATTAATCATAGTTATTTTCATATTAATCTAATTTCATTTTATCAATCATGTAGCTTGAAAAGATCATTATAGCTAAATTATCCATCAATCATCATGCATCTCATATCATTTGCACAATCAATCATGATCAAGTAGCTACTCAACTCTTGAGTTGTCACTATTGAAGGTTATTGCTCTGCTGAGAGCCAACAATTCTACAACCTTCAAGGTCCTCAAGAATAGAGGAAGATGGGACATTTGAAAGAAGGCTATGGGTTTGTATCTTTAATTTAGATTTTGTATTTACTTCCTACTTATGCTTTATTATCTCATCTATGTGTATGCTTGTTTCCATTGATACACATTTTTAGCAGCACACAATCTATGAAAGATATTTTGGTCAATAATAACTTGAGGAATTGGGAGAAGATGATGGATGAATTTGGTATTCCTTTGACCCATAAAAATAATTTTCTATGGTCAAGAAAGGTGTGTGAGATACATCCCCAAGGCAAGTGGTTTCTGAATCGGATCTCCTTAGCAAAATTAAATGAAATGATGGTTCTATGTTTTATGATATGACTATTACCAAATTGTATACTATGATTATGGACTTGGGAGAGGTTTATAGTTGGCTAAAAATTTCTTGGAACTTTGATTGGTCTACTAGTAAATGGACCACTAGGCTCAATATTATTTGGCATAACTCTATTGAATCGAAGAAGCCAATGATTAAGAAATTTTTCATTGGTCATGTTTTGCAATCCCACTGTTTGACTACTAGAATTTGTGATGTCCCTGAGACATTTTAATATCTCTTTTTTGAATGCAAAAGTGCAACGGCTTTTAGGTCCCTTTTCTATGGTCTTCTTGTCAATTTGTTTGATCCTTGTGGTTTCTCTTGGCATGGAATTTTACCTAGATTTGTTGATGCATTGAATGTTGAATTGAACAAATTTTGGCTCATTTTGTCTAATGAGATTTTGTGGTCTCTTTGGAAGAAGAGGAATGCAAAGATTTTCTAGGGCATTAAGGGGCATCTTATTGAGTTGAAATGTGAGCTCACCTACTTTTGTATTGTGTTGCAAGTATCAATGACTCTTGAGATACCTAAGAAGTAGTTCATGATATTTATCAAGGAAGGCATTACTATTGTCTAGAAAACAAAGATTAAACCAGTTCTTTTCTTTCCACAAGGAAAGGATAATTTGAATCAACAAGAATTGGAATTACTCAAAAAATTCATGGAGGAGAAGAAAATCCCTAAACTTGTCGACGATGAAGGAAATAGTAAGAGGAAGACAATAGACCCATACACATGTTCAAAAGTAGATCCCAACTTGATTGTTCCTCAACTTGGCAACAATGACTATGATAGGGATGAATGTAGTAATAGAGTGATCAAAGATTGAGATTAATAGTTTTTTTGGTTCTATATGTTATAGAATATTGTTGCAGATATGGTGTCAGCATATTGTGTTATCATTGATGTCAACCCTTAGTGTGGTATGATGTCTTTGATTCTTGCACTTGTATATTGATGAGGTGTAGTTCATGTCATGCTTAGATTGAGGCATTGTGTATACTTGGTGTTTGGAGAGTGGGAATCATGTTGAAATATTAAGATGAGGATTAGAAGAATGATGATGGGTTGGGCATGATGGTTATGATCTTTTGCATTTTTTAAACTTTTGTTCTAACTCTCTTATTAAGGTATTGATATTACAACTATAATCGAGTCTCCAAATATTGTTGAAAAAATAAGAACACGAGATATTATACTATTGACTATTTGGGAGAATGCTCCACATTTATCTTTAGTTGAAGATATGGACTTGTGGTTTGGTAATTAGCTTATATGTGTTGGACAAGATGCATCTTTCTCTTTTTAGGAAATTGGAGTTTTCGCAAATGGTCATGGTAATTGCAATATGTAGATAATTTGGTTGATGGTAAAACTAGTCTAGGAAATGCTTTACATTCCTCCATGCTTCTCGATGTTAGGAAGATGTGCTTATGTTGTATTTGTAATATCTTAGTTAAGTTTGAAGTGTTGATGTGTATTGCAAGTATGATTATTAATGTTCTATCTCAAGACTGTGTTTTCTAGCTTACCAAGAATGATGTTTATTGTATCTATTTTCTTGTGCTAGTTTAAGTAAATGTTATAGTATAAAATAATGGTACACAGGTTATGTTAGAAAACATATGATGTTGTCATGTGCTCCACATTGGTGTTTCTGATCATTCTAGATTTGATTGGTGATTGGATTAGATGTGCTTGAAAGACAAGTGGTTGTTTGGTCAACCTAAGATACTTGCACTTATGCATTGTGGTTTGCGTCAACATGGAGAAGTGTGTTATGGTGATTTGGGTCCAGTTTATTTTTTTCCTTGGTTCACATTTGCTTCTCTTCCACTGTGAAAGAGTTTGGGATCAACCTCCTTGGAGGATGCATGTTTCATGCCTACACATTTCATCCTGACTAACTTGGAGTATGTGCACCGCTACTATATGACATTTTAGCAATCTTGGAGATATATTCTAAAATTAAATTAGGTCTTGTTATATTTGGATTGGACCACAACTATTCTCCCTTCTTCAATGATGCTATTTGGGCCAATTGACCTAGTGAAGGATATTGATGCTTACAAAGGATATAAATGAAAAAATAAATTAGTGTGAATGTGTAGATCGAGTGTGTGGTGTGTGGTGATTGTGGTAGTAGTCAAGTGTGCACATAAATGCCTTAAACATATCAAAAGCAATGAGCTAAAGGTATCTATTTCCATTTGGGCGAGTCTAGAAGTTTTCTAAAGGTATATAAGTTTGTGGAAACTCATCAATCATTCAATATTTTTTAAAGTTATTTCCTCTTCTCTAAAGTGTGCAACATTCAAGGAGTTGTTGCTTCATTGGGTTTTAGTCCTAAAAAAAAGTAAACCTCTTTTATTTTGTGAGGTTGTATTTGGACAGTAGCTCCAAGCAAATGTTCTCATTGTGGTTTTTCCCTTGTAGGGTTCTCTACATATATTTGGTGTTCTCTTATGCACTTATGTTGACTTCTTTATCTTTCATTAGTGCTAATTAGATTAAGTATTTGAATTAAAAGTTGGTACATAAAAGTGTATGTTTTAAGGGATACTAATTCATCCCTCTCCTCTTAATTCAAGTATAAATTGTAGTTAAATATGTATGTATTTCAAGTAAGAACTCTTCATCTTACACTTTTTGACTGGTGATACTTGTTGATACTATTTGGAATTGCTCCTCCTAATAATGTATTCTTTGTTTTGATAAACTATCTTTAATAGAAAAAAATTGTAAACTCATTTATATACACTATAAATGCAATAGATGATCATTGCAAATTATAACAAGTGCCAAGTGGCTAGTCTTTTAATTTTGTAATTACTTGTAATTATAATCATAAATGTGATTATAATGGAAATTTTTTTTTACTATATTTTATTTAAAAAAAATCTTATTGTGATACCTCGCAAGTTATTTAGTTGATTTACAATCATCTAAATATTATTTTAGTTTAGTTTATATTAATCAAATGTATGATTGTTATCTTATGATTCAATTTGGTAAAATAAAATAGAGGTTCTAGACAACGTGTTATTATGTTATTATAGACAATACATATCAAATTGAAACTTGAAGAATGCTCATGAAATTTCAAAATTTAAAAAAATATTTTTACATATAAATATATTAGAATATCTATATTAATTTAATTAGCATATTAGTTAATACATTATATTATAAAAATAAAAAATAAAAAATATTATTACATCATTAAATAAACGATTGTTTTAATATTAAATATAAATAAAAGACAATTTAATATTTTTTAAATTATAGTTTATTTATTTTTATAAAAATAAAAATATATAAAATTGTTAAAAACACGAGAGATATCAAATATGCATTTTTTTTCATAATTCACTTTTCACACGAACTAGTTCCATTATAGACTCAATTTTAACAAATAAACAATAAATTGTTTCAAAATGTCTGCTCATAAGCATAACTAATCCACTAATTTTTAATGTTTTACCTACATCAAAGTCTTGATTAATATTTTTTTTTATTGAAAGAAGAAACATGAAATACAAATTGTAATACAAACAAAAAATTAGCTATGCTATTATAACCAACAAAGAACAATAGCGAAAAGAGGTTGTTTAGTGAAAGAGTAACAACTCAAAATAGAAACATATTGAGCATAAATTTGCATTTTTATATAGCTATATGAAAGACACATGAAGTAAACAATAACACCTAAAAGAGGCTAATAAGTGAAGCTATAACAACTCAAAAGAGTAACATACTAAGCACAAATTACATTTTGATACAACTATATCAAAAATAAATGAAGTATAGCAACAAAAGTTTGATTTCCTTGTAAATAGTAGAGCCATCTTAGAACATAAAGTCTGCAACTTCTTGTCCAGTTGGTAATACTTCTTCAAGTCCGATTTAGTGATAAATATCATAAATTTTATTAGGCATAAATACATCGTAAAAAATATTGAAGGCATTATGTAATATGTGTTTTAACTGAGAAGTCATCCATTGCACACCCCATTTTGTACTGTAGAGAACAAGGAGCGGGCTTAGCTTGAAACCGAGACATAAGACATGTCGCTTGCTGGAATTGTTCCTTATAAGTAATGTTCCTCTCTTTCAAAAGTCTAGGTATACAACACTTGGGCATGCAGATTGGAGCAAATAATTAGTATTTCGATTTCAAGGGATGTTGGGAAAATGGTGTCTCAACCTTGCATATACATAAGGTTACTATTTTTAGTAAATTTCATTTTGAGCATAGATGCATCCCAAATTTTTTCCAAAGCTTTGAATTGGCTAGATAAGCACGTTGACAAATTTTTATTGCAAGATTACGTCTAGATTTGAAGATATTAAAGTTTTCATTTTCAAAAGTTTTGAATGAAAGTTTTAGAGTCAATTTTGAGGGCTTTAGAGTCTCTAAAACAACCTAAAAGTGTTTATAATTGGCATAGCTGATTAGAGATTGATTGAGCACATTGCAAGATTTTTGATGTTTTAAATGGTTTGTCAATTAAACACCCAATTCAAAAGTTACGACCTCCAAATATTGGGTCTCTTAAAATAGGAAATATAAAAACATGAATTAGACACATAAATGAGCTGTAAAAGGGAGGTACATGTGTTGATGTGTGTTTTGACACATCATAGGGCATCTAGGATTGAAGATGAGATGAGTGCCACCTTTTTGGGTGGTTTTAGCCTATGATTTTGCAACTTTTTTTGATGGTTTCATGTATTGTATCTCCTACATATGAGGTGCATGAGATGGAAGTTGTGTGGAAGAGTCTTATAGCTATTGAGCTACCCTTGAATCTCTGGTTGGTGACACTCTTGTAAAAATATTTCTTTGATTCTAAATATATATTGGGCGACTTTTGGAGTGATGGGTTTTTGTCCTAAAAGGGTTTTCTCCATGTAAATGATTGTGTTGTGGTATGCATTCTATTTAAATGTTTATTAAGTTATTAACTAACTATAACTATTGTAAGGATCTGTAAAAAGGTTTTCCATTATCCTCCTCTCAAGGTTAGTGTAGGAAGTTGTTCAACTACTTAATTTCCTTACAAGGGGAAGGAAGGAATGAGATAAGACATCTTAACAACAAATCTTCTAGATGTTTTTAATTATGATAAGTTGACATGAGCTAGATATAATGTTATGAGCAATTGAGGAACCAAGAAGAGAAAATTTCTACAACTAAGGGAAATGGAAGAGGGAAGGTATGGTCATAGTCAGAGTAGTCCATAACTCCTTAACATGAGGGAAAAAAAAAAACAATGTTTGAGAGTTTCAATCTTACCACAAAATGGATAGGAAGGAGGAGGATGGAGGAATCTAAGGTGGGTTCCTTCTAGGAGTTTGGCATGCAAAATTTTCCAGGTAGTGAGTTGGATTTGGAATTCTAAATTTTGTAACCCGAGTTTATATATAATTTGTACTTAAATGGAGTGGTCCCATGAGTTATATAATCTAATTTGTTTATGTTGATTTCTAGGCTTAAAAGTGTTAAACACTCAAAGTTAATGGACATTCTAGAGGGTATATATGTTACTTAGTGTGTGGCAAGTGTAGCCAAACTTTTATGCTTTGCCTTCTTTTTGTTTTCTTTCTATTCTGTAGGCTAGAGTAGTAGTGACCATGAAAGCCTATGTTTAGAAAAATGATGTGGAGGGTGGGTGTATTTTTTTATAAATATTTTTATTTTCAAATTAAAAAGGATGAGGGTGGTTGGATTGGCATTGTTTATCTCTACTAGAGGGGATCACATATCATAAACCTTTTTAAAAAAATGTCCCCATGCAAACTTATGAGAGGTGAGAGTGAAAACTTCACCTGTGTAGTCACTTGTTAAGGAAAAAACCAAGTTCTCAACCTTCAGCCATGACCATGGAAGCTTAGTAGAAACTGTGTATGGTGAAAATGGATAACAATAATAACAAAATTGAAAGGCTAAATGAATTCAACCACCAAACCCTAGCCTAACAACAACAAAGATCCACCATAACATATGAAGATTACCTAAGACAATGCAAATAACTCAAAATCACAAAGATTATACCATCACATGTCCAATAGGGTTTTGATCTCCATTCTTCCTATCTCCATTGATCTTGCTTGATATATTTGCTCTCAGATTTTTATATGCACAAGAGCTCAACAAAGAACGGAATGTGGTTGCAAGTAGGATCGTAGTGTAGCCAAGTCCTCCAAAATTGTTGATTAGGATGAGTGATTAGGGTTTGATAATGAAGAAGGCATCTCCTTAAATAGAAGACACAATAAGAAATGGAGGGTTAAGATTGAGAGGTGTAAAAAGAGAGGTCGGCTAGGATTAGAGGGTAGGTAAAAGAAATACCAAAATAATGAAAGAGGTAGGTAGTGTATGAATTAAGAGATGAATGACATGTGTCATGTATAGAAAAAGATAATGAATTAATTAAATAAATAAAGATTTATTTAATTAATAGAAGAAGTGGGATCAATTAAATAAATAAAATATTTATTTAATTTAGGAAAGGGATAATTTAACTAAATAAATGTATTTATTTAAATGAGAAATAAGGCTAGAAGAGGATAAATGAATTAATTAAATAAATAAAAATTTATTTAATTAATAGAAGAATTAGGCTTAGATAATTAAATAAATAAAATATTTATTTAATTAGACATGACAATTTTGAGTGTCTACATTTTGCCCCTCTTTGAGACAATGCGGCTTGTCGCGTTGTTTCAAAGAAGATAAGATGAACTGATACAGAGTTGCCCCAAGATGGGAATTATATGCCCCCTCGAGAGATTGGATGAAAATGTCTGAAAAGATTGCAGACAATCTCTCGAAAAGAAAGACGGGATAGAATGGACTAATCGGATAAAGTGACAAAGTCACGGGATAAGGAAGACTGACTCGGGAAATGAGAGCTAGGGCAGTCTATAAGATAGACCATGGGGAAAAGACATCCTCATTGTCATCTACACATTCACAAGAGCATAGTGCAGAGCGAAAATAAAGCAGCAACAGTCAGCAGCGAAGGCTTTTGTGCATAGATTCAACCATGTTCGCCGATTTCAGAGGCCAACGGAGGCAGGAGAGCCAGTGAGTACCACAAAACCTCCTCGTACTTTGATGCATTTATTATTGTCATTAATTCATACTAGGTAATGTAATAAATGCGCATTTATGTCAAGAAAATGTGTTTGTGTCCAAAAATGCGAATTTGTGTCTTCCAGGTCAAATCGGCAGTTCTGTGATGAACATACGCTGTCGATTGGATAAGCTGCTGAGAGGATACACTCAAAAAGGTCCTCTAGGGAAGACTAAGATATATCAAGGCACTTTGTGATGAACAGTGAGTACCAAGATAGAGTACTTTGTGATGAACAGGGAGTACTAAAATATGAGCAGCACTTTGTGATGAACAGGGAGTGCAAATGTGAGTAACACTTTGTGATGAACAGTGAGTGTCACACACGTAGTACTTTGTGATGAACAGGGAGTACCACTAGGATAATCAGTAACACTTTGTGATGAACAGTGAGTGTCACTAGGATAAATAGCTATGTGCATTTAGATAGCGAGTAGCATTTTGTGATAAACAGTGAATGCCACTATGACTGACATGATTTGATTTGCTTGACTGCAGGAGTACTTGCCGATGCTGGAGTCACGGGAGAGATTCCCATCGACTCAGAGGTTGCGACCTGAGTTGACAGCCGAGGACTGAGCTGCGATTGAGGTTATGGGATTGAGATACATTCTGTATGTGCCTGAGTTTTGGGTGAACATGGGATTGTTGACTGCACTGGCTGAGAGATGGCACTCAGAGACTTGTAGTTTGCATTTGCCGATGGGTGAGATGACAGTTACCTTGGAGGATGTATATAGGATTCTACGGATACCGATCGATGGAGAGTTAGTACCCTATGATCGAGATGGAGATAGGGATGCACTGAGACGAGTGTTCTAGGATCTAGGACTAGGGATGAGGGTGGGACATGTGGCATGGGATACCATGACATGGACAGGATTAGCACTACCAATAGTGTTGACAGGAGTTATCAGTGGGTTCCTCTGTCTAGATAGGACGACACGAGGGGTGGCTGCAGGGGACACAGGGGCCAGGAGAGTTGATCTTGGGGTGGGTCCTTCTAGGGCTCAAACTCCGTCGAGGCCAGGCGGCTCCGAGGGAGGGAGTTCATCATAGCCTTAGAGGGCTCCCTATGTATCAGTATTGTAGCATTTTTGTATTGTAGACACCTGCGGGTGATTTTGTAGCCATATGATTCTTTTAACATCATTGTATCATGACACTTTTGATTATATATGAGAGATGATCCATTTTTGCGGCAGCTATATGCATGTGTACCTTATGTGATGAAATGTTCTTATGTGATACATGTTTTATGATATGGATGCTTATATGATGCAATGCAATATATTTTTGTTCTTTTATGTTGTATATGTGATGCATGATGCAAATGTGAATGTATGTAATGCAAATGAATATATATGTGTATGCATGATGCAAATGTGAATGTATGTAATGCAAATGAATATGATAATGCAAATGATTATTTACATAATGAAAATGTGAGATGTGCTAACATGTGTTGTATGCAGGATGTGATGCAATTGTGATATCTATATGTATGTGTGAAATGCTTATATGTGGTGATGTAGGTGTAACTATATGAAATGCAAATGTTTTTGGTGTGTCATTATACTCAGTCATGTGATAGCGGGCTACGCGGACTCGAGAAGGACAATGGAAGTCAATCAAGAAAGGGGGATGAGAGAGAGAAGATATGAACATGAAAGAGCTTCTTGTGCGTTATCATCATTGAGCTTTATTATGGCAGAATAGGTTATGACAATCGAGGCATTTGTTCGGCCCAGAAAGTCATTGTATCTGTTTGCATGGAGATAAGACAGTCACAAACAAGGAATGCCCCAGTTCATACTAGACTCACAGTGTCCTCATATCCTTGGACAAGTCATAGCATTACTAAAAGACAATCGATAGACAACAAATGCAAATAGGTGACGATACCCCATCCTCGCCTTTCTAGTCAAAGACATCCTGGAGATAGAATCTCTAGTCAAAGACATCCTAGAAAAGCTAAAAGACATGTCACCAAAAAGATAAAATCAAAAGAAAACCAAGACTTGACACCAACATCCATTGTAGTCCTCAAGTTTAGTGTCTCTTGTCACTTGTTTAAGTCTTATTCGATTGTGGTCACAATGTTCACTTTCACAAAAAGGATAGATAGCACTGAACCATATGTTGTCTGAGTCTGTTGAAAGATTTGATTTTGTTGAAGCTCATTGTTACTACTGTGTCTCATTTGAAACTGACTGAATCCATGAAACTGATACTTTATTGCGGAGAAGACGAAACTTTATTGCGGATCTGTGATGCAAATGCTGCTTTATTGCGGGTTGTGCGCGAATGGCCTGAAGGAAGTTGGAAGAAACTGTACTCCTTGAAACATGTGATGTTCTCAGTTCCACACCCATTACTAGACGTAGGATTTGCCTTAGCCACATATAGGATCTGATTTATTATGGATGGAAAGGGAGTGAAAAGGGAGGGTTATGGATGGCTAACCAATCTTAGGTAGATCAATAACAAGCCATGATGGGAATAGGTAAGTTTATTGTGAACGAATAGGTTGTGAGTGTGTGCAAAGTGAAAGATGAAAGAGAATCCTAAAAGAGGGAGGAGCAAAGTCTCTACGCATGGCGCTGGTGACCCAGTTTTCACCATGGTACTTGCCCAGGGCGCCACCGAAGTGGTTTTCACCGTTGGACGAAATTATTTCTCTTTACTTTTTTTTTTTCGTTTTTTAAATTTTTTTGTTGTCACAAGGCGCCTGTTTGCTAGGTTTTCACCAAGTGACGATTTTTTTTGTTTTATAATTTTTTTTGTATTTTTGAATTAGGATGTTCCGAAGAGCTTATGTGTAGAACCTGCGAAGGTGCATCCTGTTGATAGGATCCTCCAAGGGTTCACCTTCTGTAGTTGAGAGCTGATATGCCATAGATCCATATACCGCTGTGATGATGTAAGGACCAAGCCAGTTTGGTTCGAACTTGCCCTTCTTATCTCTGTCTTGTTGATTCTTGGGTTTTTCTCTAAGAACCAAATCACCTACCTCAAATGTGCAAGGCTTGACTTTGTGATTGTAGCTGCATTGTTCCTTGACTGAACGATGTGTAGCTTGAGTGACTGTCTTTGTTGATAAAGGAACTGAGATAGAATTACTAGTGTGTGGACTACACAGGCCCATATGCGTGTCACTTGAAGAAGTTTGGGCATCCCTGATAACAAAGTCCTTCAAGGAAGCTCCATTAAAGGTCCATGATGTATCGCCAGAAGGGAAAGGATGTGTGGAACAAGTGGATGAGTTATGAAGGCTTATGACTGTGAAAAGAAGTGAAAGTAGGATAGCATGATGGAGACTTAGGATCAACAAGTATGCTTTTTGACTTGAAATTTTAGAACTTTTGCCCCAAGTTATTTTGATATTAGGGGAGATCAACTCTTTCTCTTTTTGCTTCATAGGATTTTTATCCTTGACTTTGATTTTTGCAGAGTCCAATAGCTTTTGATTTTGATTTGGACTAAAGGACTTCTCTTTATTTTTGACTTTTAGATTTTTCTTTTCAAAGCTTGATTTTTGATCCCCAATTAGTAAGGGCTTTTGTAATTCTTGTTCATCCAAGTCTGGGAGTGGAGTGGAAATGGAATGAGTGGATGAAATAGTAAGGCTATGTGAGCTCTCAAGAGGGCTGGCAATATGCTCAATAGATTCTTTGTTGGAACCACTCTTAGGACTATTGATATCAAGAGTTGCTTGCACCACTAGAGGATATTTGCATTCAAACTTAGTAGCCACAACACTAGGTGGTTCACACCCAATTCCTTGGCATTGCAAATTGTTTGTAGGTTGCTCCTGTTGACTGAATGGCTTAGGAGACTGTGGGAGTTGATCAACATGAAAGATATACTCACCACATCCCATGTCTTTAATCTTGAACTTGTCTTTGAGCTCTGTTTGCTTTGATGTAGAAGCTTTTAAGGATTCAGGATCCACATATGCCGATGAAGGAATAGCTTCGCAATTGACTGGGATTGTTATTTCTGATCTAGGTTGTAGATTGTTGCAATATATGAATGGATTTGGATCCGCTTTGACAGTCACTTCAACTCCATTGTGTGGGAACTTGATACATCGATGATATGTAGATGATATTGCTCTCATTTCATGAATCCAAGGACGTCCTAGTAATATGTTGTATGTGAGATCAAGATCAAGGACTTGACAAACCACATCCTTTGTAACTGGCCCAACTCTGAGAGGTAAGGTGACCATGCCCTTGGATGAGCGCTCTTCATCATCATATGCCTTGATGGTAATTTGGTTTGTAGAATTCACAGCTTTGTCGGAATATCCCAATTGTTTAATTGTGCTCAATGTACAAATGTTTAGACCTGCTCCTCCATCTATCAGGACTCGTTTTATTCGATGTTTATGTATGAAAGCTTCAACGTGTAAAGGTGCATTATGTGGCTGACTTACGGAGGCATCATCGGCTTCTGTGAACGTAAGGGAATGTGGAATGGAAAGGTATCCCACCATGGCTTGAAACTGGTCCACGTTCAGATCAGTAGGAACGGTAGTGTCTCTCAAGATTTTGTCAAGGATAGCTTTATGAGCAGGGGATATGCGTAAGAGCTCAAGAATAGAGATGAGCGCGGGTGTCTTCCCTAACTGTTCTACAAGGTCGTACTCAGGCTTGGTTGATGAAGGATTGGTATTCTTAGTGGAGGCACCTGGCAACGTGATTTTACCTCGACGAGTTGTAACATGACATTCAGAGGTATGCTCAGAAGAAGATCCCACACCTTTTAGGACAATCTTGGGTCTCTGAGAAGGATTCTCAGGATTTTTGTTCTTGATAGTAATAGTAGAGATATGATTGTCCATTGAGATGTGATTGATAGTAGAATAATAATTGTAAGGTGCTTTAGTGTAACTGGCTTGATCATCTGTGACTTTGCCTTTTCCTTTGTCATGTTTTGGGAATGGTTCCGTAAACACCTCATGTTCTTGATTAGATGAATGTCCCTCAATCTCAATATCACCTCTATCAATGAGATCTTGCACAACGTTTTTCAATCGATGGCAATTACCTGTCTTGTGACCCTTACTCTTATGAAATTCGCAATACTCATCATCATTCCACCAATTTGGTTTGACCTTTGGTTCATATGGAGGACAATCTGGAACTGTGATCACTTTGTTTGCCACAAGCTTTTTGAATACTGATTCAAGTGGTTCTCCCAATGGAGTGTACTTCCTTCGTGGTCTAGAAGTTGTTTGAGTGTTCACCTGATTGCTGGTAGAACTTGATCCAGAAAAGACGAACTTGGGTCTCACTGTGTTGGCATCAACAACACCATCATTAACTGTGTTCTTGTTCTTGTTCCAAAATTTTGGTTTGTCCTTTCCTTTAAAGTCCTCTTTGTTTTCTTTGAATATCTTAATGACTCCTTGTTCAATTAAGACTCTTTCTGTTGCTAGGCCCTTTTCAATAACATCCTTGAAAGTAGACAAACAAGCTTTCTTGAGATCATAGCCAATAGCCTTATTAACGTTTTGAGTGAACATTTCTACCATTTGTTTCTGTGGGATTTCGCAAGAGCATCTGCTAGCTAAATTTCTCCATCTTTGTAAAAATGTTGCGAAAGATTCTCCTTCCTTTTGTTTCGTATTGCACAAGGTAGTAATTGAGACATCTGTTTCTATATTGTAAGAGAAATGCTGAATGAATGCCTCTGCTAAGTCGCCCCATGACTTAATACCAGGAGGTAACTGAGAAAACCATTCCATAGCTTGATCGCCTAAGCTCTGTGGGAACAACCTCATCAAGTATGTTTCTTCTGCCGCTACCTCAATGCAAGCTGTGAAGAATTGTCTTATGTGTGCCTTGGGGTCTCCTTTCCCTCTATACTTGTCAAATTTTGGCGTCACAAAGTGTGCAAGAAATGGAGGCATTGGAATGCTCTTATCGAAGGGATAAGGACATATATCTCTCATAGTGTATGTTGGTTTTGATGTACTCATGTCCTCCATTTTATTTTGTAGATCTCTTATTTGTTGCTCCAAATTATTTTTGGGAGGAGATTGATTTCTTGTAGCATACCCCATGTTTGAAACACCCATTTGAGGAGGAGCTTGTTGCATGTATGGATGATACTGATCGTAGACATGTCCATATGGAGGTCTATATTGATGTGGCATATATGGAGCACTTGGCATAATTTCATGTTGAGGGACCCCATATCTATTTTGTGCATATATACCATATTCAATAGGCATTTCATTTTCCATTGTGTTGCCCCCAATTTTGACATGAGGTCTCCTTGTGTCAAAATTTTGGGGATGCCTTTGAGTATCTACTTGTTTTGATTGATCCATACCTTGAGCATGTGATTGAGCATATCTGTTTGCATAAGGCTTCCATGATGGTCTTCAAAGGTAAGTATCATATGTTTGAGCTTGTGTATGTGGGATCTCTGGTTTTTGAAGCAAAATTGATGGTGACTCAGGCATCATATTCGGTCCTCTATTTCCTCCACTATTTGGTCTCCTTTGATCCATGTTGGATTGAGTTTGTTGTGAGGGTCGACTTTCCATAAGTTGAGACATGTCAAAGTCATGAGGTATTTTAGCTCCACTTTGTGCCATCATGTGTAAAAAGTACTGTCGATCTCTCCTCATTATCTCTTCAACCAATCTATTGAAATGAGGATTCATTATGGATTCTTCTATGTCTGCTGATAGTATTGAAGAGTTGTCCACATTGTCATTGTGTGTAGTATTGTTGTTTATAGTATTTGCGCTTTCCACATTTGGATTGTTTCTATAAACATTCATGTCTGGTAATGTAGTGTGCTCAAGATTGTAGAATAAATCATTGTCATACTCATAAGAACTCATGTTTGCGGATTCTTGAGCTTCTTTAGCTATTCTCCTAGATTTTTGAAGGCGGGTTTCAACCATGAACTAGGTGTTTGACCAAGATGTGAGAGAATAGATGAAAAATGATAAGAGTATGGAAGACCAGGAATTGTATGGAGTGTAAATGAATCTTGAGGTGTACTTGCAATGTCCAAAGTGTAAGACCAAGTATGTAAGTAGTAGAGTAGGTGTAACTTCCAAAGAGAGGATCGTTTCTCTTGATGAGGTAAGCTGACCTTGACCCTAAGTAAGACCAAATGAGACCCAAAGGTAAAGAACCTTGATGAGGGACCACTTAGCAAAGTGTAGTTGTATGTAGTGTGTTGACAAAGTATGATGAGGACAAGCAAGTGACCTTTTGACTCAAGTTTTAGACAAGTATGAATGTAAAATGAGATGTGAAGCAATGATGGACTGTATGAAACCTTAGAACAGGCTGAATGCTAGATGAAACCTGAAGAGACAACCTAGGAAGCTCAAGTATGCCGAAACTGATTTCCTTTGTTTGCTTGACTGCTAAAGTTTTCAATTCCTAGCACAGACGCCTCTGTATACTTCACAGACGCGATTCCCAGACACAGACGCTTCTCTGTTTGACGCAGACGTGGATAAAAACACAGACGCTATTCTGCCCTTCACAGACGCGCTTATATGACGCAGACGCGGTTGGAACAGACACAGATGCATTTCTGTAAACTTAGTGCAAATTTTCCAATTTGTGAAGTTGTTTTGTTGTGACCAAATCCGACTGTTTGACTGTTTTTCGTGACAAGAGGACACAATGTTGATGACTCAATGTTTGCAAGTGTTTAGACTCCAAAATGACTCCAAGAAAAGTGTGTTGTTTGATGTAAAATGTTTTGCATACACTTGAAGACACAAAAGACACAATGTTTTGCTGTTTGGTCTTGATTGTTTGAATGTTTAACATAAGTCAAGCACAATTCTTATGGCTGGCCAAGACAATAGTTGTTGATCCCACATGGGGTTTTACCCCCGAGGCTATGCTATTCAGAGCGGATACTTAGATGCTTGACCTCACTGGCTCCACCCTTGGCACTCACTTCTCGGGTCAGCCAAGCATCAATCCCCATGAAAACTCCCCATGGCGAACTTTGTATCTCTACTAAGAACCGTATGTGTGTGGGCCGCTACCAGAGGTCCGACCTCCTGCCCCAACAACTAGAAGGATTTGGGCTTCTAAAACAAAAAGGTGCTAGTAAGGGCATCCGCTCATGTGGCCATACATGCAGCACTTTCAGCTCTTTAAATACAGAAGACTCCCAGCCGGTAGGGGTTACGCCCTACAAATGATCAAATAAATTTGATCAAATGGGTTTATGGGGAGACATAGTGTCGGTATGAACTAATCAGCACACATTATTCATAGTTTTCACCATGAATACATTTGATTATAGTGGTTTGGATGAGGTGGATTTTCCTCGCTACCACTTGGGTCATTCTCTTCTCACTAGTAGTCCTAATGACCACACGGGAAGACAGGCCCTCTAAAGATTAAACAAAAAGAGCCTATTGCTCAAGACACAAAAGACAATGATTCAATTTTAGTGCAACAATTGAAGTGTTTGCTAGTCTATGAAAACAAAACACACAATAAAAATCCAAAAACCCTTGCCAAGGACCTGCAACAAAGATTTATTAGTAGTTTGGATTGTCTCAAATGATCACCCCTTCCTGCAAGCACACAAGTTAGGTAAATTTTAGATCCAAAAGACTTTGTGAAATAGGGGCCTTCAACAATGCGTTTTGTTGACCAATTCAAAGACCTGATTCATCATAAAAAAATCCCACCTGTAAAATTTTAAGGGATTTCCAGAAATGTAAGAAAATCCAAAAAATTTGCTAATTTACTCCAAAAATTAATTTTTTATGAAAAATCATAAAAAATTCATATAAAATAAAAAATCGATCCAAAAAATCTCAAATTTTTTGTGGAGAGTAATAATGGTCTTCCAAACTTGCAAAAAAAATTTCCTACAACAAATCCAAGCAGTTTGTGAGATATGAGTAAAATAATGCAAAACCCTAATTTTCAAAGATCTGATTTTTGAAGAATAACTTTGCATCAAATTTAAAATAAAAAATAATAGATCCTGTGTATAATTCTGAGATATTTCCAAAAATGTAAGAAAATCCGAAAAATTCTCTAATTTTCTCTCAAAATTAATTTTTTATGAAAAATCATAAAAAATTCATATAAAATGCACAATAGATCCAAAAAATCTAAAATTTTTATTGAATCTTTTTGATACTTTTCTTGATCTGAAAAAAAAATCTTATGTCAAAATTCGAAGCCGTTTGTGAGATATAATCAAAATAAAGAAAAACCCTAATTTTTAAAGATCTGACTTTTATGGAAATATTTTGCATCAAAATTAAAATCACAAAGAACAGATCCTGTGTATAATTATGAAATATTTCCAAAAATGTAAGAAAATCCAAAAAATTCTCTCATTTGCTCTCAAAATTAATTTTTTATGAAAAATCATAAAAAATTCCTAAAAATTGAAAATTTGCTCCAAAAATTCTGAATTTTGGATTGAGAGCTCCTGATACTTTCTTCAACCTACAAAAAAAATTTGGTGTAAAATTTCGAAGCCGTTTATGAGATATGATCGAATCTCTCCAAGATCTTGATTTTGTGTCCAAAACCCTAGCTGCACAAGGTTATTCTCCAAATTGTTTTACAAAACAACAATATAGGGTTAGAAAAATCTGCAAAAAAACATAGATCTAAGAAAAATCCATGTCCCACTGGGCGTGCCAAAATGTTTATGGTGAAAACGGATAACAATAATAACAAAATTGAAAGGCTAAATGAATTCAACCACCAAAACCTAGCCTAACAACAACAAAGATCCACCATAACATATGAAGATTACCTAAGACAATGCAAATAACTCAAAATCACAAAGATTATACCATCACATGTCCAATAGGGTTTTGATCTCCATTCTTCCTATCTCCATTGATCTTGCTTGATATATTTGCTCTCAGATTTTTATATGCACAAGAGCTCAACAAAGAACGGAATGTGGTTGCAAGTAGGATCGTAGTGTAGCCAAGTCCTCCAAAATTGTTGATTAGGATGAGTGATTAGGGTTTGATAATGAAGAAGGCATCTCCTTAAATAGAAGACACAATAAGAAATGGAGGGTTAAGATTGAGAGGTGTAAAAAGAGAGGTCGACTAGGATTAGAGGGTAGGTAAAAGAAATACCAAAATAATGAAAGAGGTAGGTAGTGTATGAATTAAGAGATGAATGAGGTGTCATGTATAGAAAAAGATAATGAATTAATTAAATAAATAAAGATTTATTTAATTAATAGAAGAAGTGGGATCAATTAAATAAATAAAATATTTACTTAATTTAGAAAAGGGATAATTTAAATAAATAAATGTATTTATTTAAATGAGAAATAAGGCTAGAAGAGGATAAATGAATTAATTAAATAAATAAAAATTTATTTAATTAATAGAAGAATTAGGCTTAGATAATTAAATAAATAAAATATTTATTTATTTAGACATGACAATTTTGAGTGTCTACAGAAACAACATAGACAATGATATTTTTTTGGTGCATTTTTTATAAACGTTTTTTAATTTTTAAATAAAAAATGACTAGGGTGGTTGGGCCAGGGTGGTTGAATTTCAATAGAGGGGATCTCAAATAATAAATCTTTATAAAAAATACTTTTGAGAGATGAGGGCAAACTTGTTCTTAACTTCTGCCAATGCTATGGTTCTCCACATACTTTGAGTGGCTTCCTCTAGATCTTGGCTCTTCTCATCTAAATTAGTAAAGATAAGGTCTTATTGGGGACTCAAGCTTCTATTTTGAAGGGACAAGAGGTCTCATGAGAATTTCTTTTTTTGTACGAGATTATTTGGAACCTTTTATTGAAAGATATGAGCTCTGATTTTTTGGCCTGTATATTTAACTAGGTGAAAATAGGGTGTGGTTGGGAATTTCCCCACCAATTTAGGAACCTTCTGTTAGAATTGTGTGAATATTGTCATTGATGTCAAAACCTAGTGATCCGGTTAGATTGAATGTAGCATGTTGTGTAGAGCAGTGGAAGATAGGTATGTATGCGATGTTGAGCAATAGTGAAAGAGATCATGTATGTATTGAAGTATTTATAGATTACTGGAGTTGTTTTGAAAAGATCCTTTGCTCCATAATCTAGTATTTGCTAGTCATGGTTTTAACTGTATCATTTGTATTGCTACCTGGATGTTTGTATTACATTATGTTATGTAAGTTCTACGCTATAGAATATGTGGTATGCGTATCTCGGAGTTGGAAATCTTTTTGATTGGAATTTGAGTTTATGGGTCTAGTTGACAATAATTGTGTTATGATAATGTAGCGTGCTTTAATAATTAAGGAAGCATGTAGAAGATCAATGAAGGCCGACTTGATTACTTATTTTGGTTGAGGCATGTTTGTGTAGCGTGTTGATCTAAGCAATGTATTATTGTGTAAAAAAAATAAAAATTTCTTGGCCGACATGGTTTTTGGTAGTACACACACACATATACACACACACACACAAATGTAGGATGTGATTAATGAAGAAGTAGGTGATTGTGATGAGGTATGATGATATGTGAAGCAAAGTAAGACTGACAATAGTGTAAGCGAAAGTGTGTGTGTGAGTATAGTTATAGTATTATAGTAACACTTTACTGGATCTACTAGTAAGCAGTTGGATTGATAGAGTGCAACTACAATGTTGTACTTATCCTTTATTAGATTTCTTGTAGGCAATTAAATTGGTAGACTGAAGACAATGTTGCAGTAATCCTTTGTCGAATCTGTAACAAGAATTTGCATATACAGGTTGAAGGAGGTAATGCAGAGATCCCTTACTGGATCTATTGTATGTTGCTTTGTTATCTGAGCCTATCTTGGAATTTACCTCATGCATTTGGAGATACAATTTTCTTCATTTCACTTATTTCTATTGTAATGCGCATTCTGGTAGTTAGCCACATTTGTATTCTGCCAGTGAACTATTTTTGTATTCAGGTAGTGAGCCATCCTTTTGTAAACACCATATAATTAGTTATATTATCTTAAGAGTTAATCCTCTCTATGGTTTTTCCCATTTGCGTTTTCCACGTATAAAAATCCGGTGTTCATTTTATGGTTATGTTGTTCATTTATTTTTCTTTTGCCAATTCTTGTTGATGAGTTAATTACTAAGGTTAATATCATTGGAAAGTTTCAATTATTGTTAGAATATTGATTCACCCCTCCCTCTCAGTATTTTGATCCTTTCGACCATTTCAACAATTTGTATCAGAGCTTAGTCCCTTGCTTGATAGCTTAACCACTCGAGAGTGATATTTGTTGGCTGAAGCATGGCATCGATGAGAATGACCGAAGAACTTCATTTGGATGAGGAATTGAAGACAACTCTTGAAGATTTGGAAACTATGGAATCATAGAATAAGGAATTGAAGACAACTCTTGAAGATTTAGAAAGTGTGGAATCAGAAAATAAGGAATTGAAAGAAAACATCAAAGAAGCAAATGAGAGTGTGGTGAAATTATGAGATCAAATCCAAAAGTTCAAGTTGAGACATAAAGAAGTGAATGATTAGTTGACGAAGGCAAATGAAACTATTAAAGATCTAATGCTGAAGATTGAGGAAAAGAACAAAGTGGAAGAAACCCTGAAAGACTCGATTAAGCTAAAGGCTAAAGAATATGACAAGCTAGAACAAAAAGTAGAGAAGCTGAAGGTAGAAACTAAAGCTCATGAAAGCAATAAACTACTGGATGACTTGATTAACATGTAGAAACCTCATGAAGACAAATTTGGACTAGGATTTCATATTGGTGAATACAAAGGCAAAGAAGTTAAGGTGGAAGCAAAGAAGAAACCTATAGATGCAAGCAAAACCTAGAATCAGAGATCTATTGCAAGAAGATAACTAGTTCATCAACTTAATGCACAAAGGTACCCATCTTTTAATGGTTATTATTTTCAATGCATTAAATTTGTTCATAAAACCACCAAATGTAGAAGTATGAAGGAACAAAGGATTTGAACCAAGAGAAAACTAATCATGAAGATGTAAGGTTAGTTTGAATACAAATATGCCTAAACATTTAAATAAACTCAATAAACAACATTATACCTTCATAAATCTTCACTTGTTCCTTGGATTGAGTGGGATGAGGTTGAAGTAGCGCCCCTTCTCCAACTTGATTTGATATGCTCCTTGATTGAATGTGGTGGCTCTCCAAATGTGCACAAATGATCAAAGGATGATAGGGATTGATAGGCAAGGTGGATAACTAAGTGATGGATGAGTGTGAATTTGGCTATAGTCTAGGTGCTTGGATGATTTCTTAGACTCAAAATGACAACATGAATTTACAAAGCTTGGAGATGTCAAATGAAGGAGTGGAGTCCTCAATTAATAGAAGAAAGGGAGAAGAAATGGAGGGCTAAGATTGATCCAAGATGGAGGGCCAAGATTGCATGTGAGCCCACACATGGATAAAGAAGGGTTGATATGACAAGTGTGGAGTCCAAGAGATTTTCCATAAAGGCATTTCTTATCTCCACACTCCTCAAGGTTTATTGGGAAGGCTTCCCAATGCACCTAGGAAAGAAAAAAGGAATAAAAATATTCCTTGGATGATGAGAAGGAGAATTTAAAAAATCTTCAAAAGGGGAGCATGGAGATTGGCTGAATAAAAATGAATTAAAAATTCCTTGGGTGAAGGGATCAGAAAAGAACATTTAAGGAAGGTAGTTGGATGGGGGGATGCATAGAGAGATGTGAGAAGAGCATTTAAGGAAAGTGATTGAGTGAGGGGACACAGAGTTGACTTTGTGGATAATCATGGGGATTAGCCACTAACAACTCATTAGAAGAGAAATTATAAGAGATTAGAAGAGGGATTAGGTGGGAATAGAGCAAGTGGGACTTGTAGGAAAATTTGACTAGGAGAGATAATGAGTGGAGGCAATTAAAAATTAAGGAATAATGGTAAATGGGATTAAGAGAGTTTCTAGAAGAATTAATTAGACTAATGATGGATTAGAGAAAGACGATTTGTAGGAATCATAAGGATTAATTAATTAATTGAGATTAATTAATTAAAAGGGGAGATTAAGAAGAATTAATTTTGATTGCCTTTAAGAATAAAGGAAAATTGATTTATTAAATAAATCAATCATTGGACTATAGTGACAATATTAATTAGATTAAATTTAATTAATATTGAGAAGGATGAGGATAAACATAATTAAATAAATTAATTATGTGAGAGAGTTAAATTAATTAAAATAATTAATTTAAGTGTCTACAGGATTCAATGTAACAATTGCAAGAAGTTTGATCATAAAGCAGATTATTGTAGGAATCATGTTCTGAGTTAGAATTTTTATTTGGTTGGAATCAATGAAATAAATAATTTTAGGATATTTCATGGATATTGTCATCTATTCAACATGTACGGCCATAAAGCTAATTAGTGCAGATCTAGAAAGTATTAAGTGAATTTAGTGCAAATGAACATCAAATGTTACAAGTGCAATCAATCTAGACATTATGCTAGTAAGTCTAGAAATGTGATTACTATGGAGAAGTCGATGGAGAAGAATGTGGTCAAATATTGTGAATCTACGAAAAAGGACATGATGATATGGAGAAGAAGGAGGTGAACAATATAAGCGAATCTGGTGTATCAGAATCTAGTGCAAATACCTCTTCTTCTGCTAACTAAGCTTGTTGCTTTGGCTCAAGGTGAGTTCTTTCAAGGAAATCATTTGATCCCCCTCTCCGAGTTAGTACATGCTATTGGTCTGACATCACTGTGAGGGATATGCAATTTGGTAATTCAATGTATATGCTGACATCAACAACAAGACACTTTTTGGCGGCAAAACCATAGGAGTGATTGGCAAGAAGTATCGAACTCTGAGATTATTTTGTTCATTATGCGAAAAGAAGTGTTTGAAGAGCAAGAGTGTAGCTAAAGAGTGAGAGTAGAAGCAAAGAAAGTAATCATGGAATCAAAGATGGTTGTCAGAGAATCGAGTAGCAAAGTTTTTCAAACTTTGAAAAAGGTATAGTTAGATGAATCCAAGCATGAAAAAATAAAGAAAACTGAGAGTAGTTTAAGCAAAGTAGAATTGCAAAAGGCCGAGTTAGGACATAATGGATTAGATTTATGGAGCGAATTCCCATGGTTTGGTAATGAAGGTGTGATCTGATTGATCTTAAATAGAGTGCATAATGATTGTATTGTATTGGATAAACCCTATCCAATTACGAAAGACATCATTTTAGTTGTTTCTGGTCTATGCGACAAAGGGAGTGTACCGATTAAGAAGGCTATAAAGAATAAGGAATTTGAAGCCCTAACCAGAGTAACAGGAGATCAAAGAGTGCTATTGATCGACAAAATCATCAAGCCCATGGCAAGGTATGTTGCATATGAAATCTCTTATAAAGTTTACTTCAGAACTAGGGAAGGCTCTACCTCAGCTATTGTAGTATTTGTTGCATATTAGTTTGTTATGGGAGATGCAGATTATGATTTATGTGAATTGTTAAGGAGTTAGTTATTGGAAAACATTAGAATGACAAAGGATGAAGGTTATCCCTTTCAGTTTGGCTCTTTATTGGTATGTTTAGCAATGTATTTTCTAAGATCCTTGTCATTAACTGGAAACGTATTGTGGGAGTCTTAAGTCCTGGTTGCAAGGAAATTTTTTCAATATCTAAATGGTTTGGAAAAGAAAGAATTTTGTGATGATCACTTTAGGACATGTCAGAATGTTCGGAGTATCAATTTGATATCCCTTGTTATCGATTTAGATAAGAACAGTTTAGCTTCTAGAAAGAGCAAAAGGAAGGATGTGAGGTCCACTAGTTCTCGAGAACCCAAGAAGCAGAAGAAGGATCAAAAGGAGAAAGATATTGTAGAAATTGATGATCCGGAATCCTCGTGGCAAAAGAAAATTTGGTTGTTGTAGAGAAAGAAGAAGATATTTCAGTTGTTGTTAGTGATACCCCTCCAGGAGTGTTATCTGAAAAAGCTAGACAACATCATCCATCCTTACTAGAGCAAGCCGATGAAGCAGTTGATATACAAAATATTTTGGAAAAATGCAATGAAGCTCAAAGAATGTTGGCTAAATGCATTAGTGAGATGAAAGACTCTATTCATGATGCTAGTAGAGTATACAGGTATTGTCTACAATGGCCGACTACTATGGCAAATTTGAAAGCAAAAGTTGAATTTGTTGAAGAGGAGTTGAGTTCTATTAGTAAGACATTTGATTTTCTGAGTGATAAAGATGGTAGTTAGAGGAATAAGGTAGATTCTTTGCAATTTGAGTTGTTATCTCTAAAAATAAAGAAGGAAGATTATGTGAGCATTTTCGGGAAAGTTAAGGAGATTGTTGAGGTTAAACTAGAACATTTCTCAACATTGCTTAAGGATGTAGTTGAGTATGAAAAAAATCTGTCCATTCTGGACAATTTATCTCATGCCATTAATTTATTGGTTGAAACCAGAAGCATATCAATAAGTATCAAATTGCTTGTTCATTCATGGAAGGTTCTTCTTTCAGAACTTAAAGAGAAATACAAAAGGATTTTTCAAAGAAGAGCAGTTAAGAATTCTTTTAGTTGATACAAAGTTTTGATATTTTCCTTTTTGTGTTGTTGATAATTAAAGGCACCCTTTGTCCTTGATGTCCAATTGGGACCAAAATATAGAAATGGAGAAATGGAGATATGAGTGATATGAGTAAGGGGGAGATATATTTAGTACTGTGCAAATGTAATATACATACATGTTTTTTTGAGAAGCTTTCTTTTTGATGTTTTTCCATCAATGACAAAGGGGGATATTATTAGACTTTTGTGAATGTTGTCATTGATGTCAAACCTAGTGATCCGGTTAGACCAGATGTAGCATATTGTGTAGAGCAGTGGAAGATAGGTATGCATGTGATGTTGAGCAGCAATGAAAGACTTGTATGTATTGAAGTATGCATGGATTATTGGAGTTGTTTCCGGAAGATCCTTTGCTTCACAATCTAGTATTTTCTAGTCATGGTTAAAGTTGTATTAGTTGTATTGCTACCCAGATGTTTGTATTACATTATGTTTTGTAAGTTCTATGCTCTAGAATCTATGGTATTTGTATCTTGGAGTTGGAAGTTGTTTTGATTAGAATTTGTGTCTATGGGTTTGTTGAAAATAGTTGTGTTTTGGTAATGAAGCCTATGCTTCGATAATTAACAAAGTGTGTAGAAGACCAATAAAGGGTGACTTGGTTACTTATATTGGTTGAGGCATATTTGTGTAGCATGTTGATCAAAACAATGTATTATTGTGTAAATCATTTTTTTGTTGGATGACATGGTTTTTGGTAGTATATATAGATACATATATATACACATGTATGTTGTGAGTAATGTAGAAGTAGATGATTGTGATGAGGTATGACGATATGTCAAGAAGAGTAAGACTGACAATAGTATGAGTGAAAGTGTGTGTGTGTGTGTGAGTATGGCTGCAATATTGTAGTAATCCTAATCAGATCTACTGTAAGAAGTTGGATTGATAGAGTGTACCTACAGTGTTGCAGTAATCCTTTACTGGATTTGCTGCATGCAATTAGATTGGCAGATTGAAGGCGATGTTGTAGTAATCCTTTACTAGATTTATGACAAGAAGTTGCATATGTAGGTTGAAGGAGGTGATGTAAGATCCCTTACTGGTTTTGTTGTAAGTTATAGTTTTGTTATCTAAGCCTATCTTGGAACTGACCTCATGCATTTGGAGATGCAATTTTCTTCATTTCACTTATTTCTATTACAATGAGCATTCTAATAGTTAGCCACATTTGTATTTCGGCAGTGAGCCATTTTTTTACTTAGGCAGTGAGCCATCTGACAATGAGCCACCCTTTTATAAACACCATATAACTAGTTATATTATCTTAAGACTTAACCCGCTCCATGGTTTTTCCTATTTGGGTTTTCCATACCGAGAATACGAGAATATGAGAATACAAGTACGAGAATACGTGTATGGGAAGAAGATCATGATAGTATTTTTTTAGGCTTAGGGTTATTCTTTGTTAGCTGACTTTGTATGTTGCCCTAAAATGACATGTTATAAGCGATTGGAATGCATAAGGCATTGTAATTGTGTTGTACTGATTTACTGGATAATAAAAAAAGATTGGACGATTGTGTTTGTGGATGTAGCCCATCTTGTGTGAACCGCGTTAAATCTATGTGTTATTTGTGTTATGCATTTTTATTCATCTTTTGTGTTTGTATTTGCATATGATTGTTAATTTGTATTTTCTCTGGATCTACCTAAACCCTAACAAAGGTTAATATCATCAGAAAGTTTTAATTGTTGTTAGAATACTGATTCAATCCCCCTCTCAGTATTCTGGTCCTTTCAACCATTTCAACACCTCGTGTGCCACTTGTCAATCATCTGCTTGTTTGATTTCCCATGAAAACAAAATAAGTTCTACCATAAAAATTTAGAAGAAAAATGAAATTTATTTACTTATTTTTATCTCTTTATATGCTTTATGGGACCATCAACTTCCTTAATTTTAAGAGATTCAACTTTTAAGCTAATTTGCACTACAAAATTCATGAGGCCACCAAGATTAAAATTAGCAGCCCTAGTTATATTTTTAAGGAAGCCCCCTCCATATGACCCTAGCCTTAGTGAGTGGAAAGAATTGTGCTTTATACAATGACCTATCTGATTGAGTAATTGCATCCTCCTCCAGTTTTAACTCTTCTTATAGGTGAACAACATATGCAGTTTTATTAAAAATTAGTTATTAGGATTTTTTATATAAATTATCGACCGTGGTTTACTGTAATGTGTGTGATTTACAAGGTTCCACACTAATACAACTGTAGCAATGACTATCAAATCAAAATAAGGATGGAAAAGGAGGAAAAAGTGCATAGGTCTAGTTTTCAACCATAAATTTTTGTTGGAGTTGCTCCAAAAAATATCTAGGTAATTCCCATGCTGGAAGAAATAATGGGATGAGGTTTGCTTTGATTCACTAAATTTTTTTTATTGAACAAAGCAACAAAAATACAATAGAAAGCCACCAATGATAGCTAAAAGGAATGATCGAACATCCAAAATCTCGGCCACAAGTCTTCAAGAAAGAGATAGAGTTATATGTTTTACAAAATACATTTATAACAACCAGATCTATTTTTTAGCTGAAATTTCATAACTTGATCTTTATTTCGCTGGAGTCGATCGATTGTCTTTACATTCTTCTTACATAAGGCTTGAATCTATGAGAAAAAAAAGTCACTTGCAGAAATATGTCAAAGTAAAACCTGAGAGAACCAGTTACATGATAATAATTATTAGAAAACATAGCAATACATTTGTTTTTGCAAATATTTTTTTATTACTTGCTAAATAGAATCAACAACCACATCATTTTGTATACCAAATCCAAAAATATCTTCTTGCAAATTTAAATGATGATTGAATATTGCAAAGAAGTCTTTTAAGATAGCAAACCATTACTTTTTAACTTGAAAACAACCCCAAAAAATATGTTTCAAACTTTCAACATGATGGTGAACTATGCATTTAGTTGGTTGAACCATAATACATTTGAATCTATCCCCATAGGAAGTTTGAAATGTGACATTTTTCAAGACAACATCTGATCATCAAAATCAACTTTAGAATTCCAAATTTGAGAACTCATTTTAGAGCAAACTTGGAATGAAATCTACATTTCCATTTTTGGTTTAGATGGGGAGTGAGGGGCCAACTAGGAAGAATTTGGATATCATTTTTTTTTAAAGGAAAATGATTGAAATGGCTAACTAAAAGTCATTTCCAATCCTTAAAAACAAAGCAATCCCTTGGCGTACATAATTTAATAGAAAGATCAAAAGGAACTAAAGGTTGAATAAAAATTAAAAACTGTTTATAGTTATTACTCTGCCCATGCTGACCTTTGATATATGACCAAGAAGCCCAGTCCAAAAGATTAAAGTCCCAAATATCTAAACTTGCCTACACGGGGGCTTGACTTAGTGAACCTGGGTTATATCACACGCATTCATGGCATACTAAAGAATTCCCCTATTTTGAAAAAATATTGCCCTAGAATCCTTTTTATTCCACCCCCTTCCAATACACAACTTGAATTAAAAGCCCCCCTATTTTCACCAAATATTGCATTTTTCTATAACCCGAATTTAAAACCCCCTATTTTCATTGATAGGCAATACATTGTACCTTCATTTGTGGGATATTAAACCCCCCAATATGTGTTGGCATTTTAATGATGTTGTGATTGTCATTGATGGACACACACTTTCTTGATGTATGATTTATGCTCAACCGGTATTTGTTCTAACCGGTATTATGTATCATAGTGTCTAGACTATTGGTGTTTTGCAGAAAATGTCTACTGGTCACAGATTGACTGAAGACCCAAGCGGTATGAAGGAACAAAGCGGGAGTTAACATTTTTCCAGTCTTCATTTTGACAACCGGTAATTGGTAAATTGTATGAATCGGTATTACTCTGTGATGAGTTATCATCCACCGAAACTTTGGTGGTGATTTTGTGTCGTGTTACCAAATGTGTCCAGATGCACTGAACCTAGGAACTTGTAGTTTAATCCTATTGGACCGACATGAAATCAGACTCCTTTATAAGGACATCATGTCTAGGGTTTACATGTATGAGATGTATTAGATAATGTGTGTATGTGAGATAGACAAGGTTATGTGTGATCATTGAAGAAGAAGATTAGGTCTGTGAGAAGAAACAAAGTGTTGAGATACCGAAGACTGAAGTAATGCTAAAGTGCATTAACAATAAGCTATCAAGGATCTAACCAAGCATACTGTGCT
The DNA here is from genome assembly GCF_030272615.1 of Cryptomeria japonica. Classification (NCBI taxonomy): domain Eukaryota; kingdom Viridiplantae; phylum Streptophyta; class Pinopsida; order Cupressales; family Cupressaceae; genus Cryptomeria; species Cryptomeria japonica. The sequence goes on along the minus strand of NC_081408.1, from coordinate 138,689,691 downwards.
AGTATCTAGATCACCTATTTGTTGATTACTCATATCTTCGACAAGTTTGAAACTTTTAACCGGGTAGGCCTAGCAAAGCCTTTGTAAATCCTCTAACAAGGTGGTTCACAATTGTGGATCCGAAATCCTCTCACAAGGTAGTCTTTAATAGGACTTATCTCCTAACAGAGATCTAGAATCCTAACAGGATTTATCCTGGTGAAGAACATTGTATGACCTTAACCGGTTTGACCTTAACCAGTCTGGTTTCTATTCTGCAGATAGTTACTTGTGAGTTTCTGCTCACCGTGGTTTTCTCCCATTTGAGTTTCCATGTCAAACATCTTGTGTTATGGTGATTGTTCTCTTGTGGGTGAATGCTTTGTTTGCTATTTGGTTTGCATTTATCTTAACCGGTTTGTTAGTGAATCTATTATACCGATTAACTGCTAAACTATTTAAGAGTTTGAGTTTAGTATTTTTTGGTATACTAATTCACCCCCCCCTCTTAGTATTCATCAATTGGTATCAAAGCCAACCTTTCTATAAGTCTAACCACTTGGAAGGAGTTATGGGGGGATATAGTGTGAGGGAACTTACTCATCGTCTCACTCAGACTGAGAAAGCCTATGATGAACTAAAAGTCAAGTATAAAGCCTCTTTGGCCAAAAGAAGAGAGCATGCTGAGAAAATGATGGAACTTACTGAAAATAGTTCTTTTGATGAAGCAGACATCGATGCCCTAGTTGAAGAAGTTGAAAAATTGAATGAATCCAATGCCAACCTAAGAAAGGAGTTGGAAGGACTGACTATCAGAATGTGTCAAGAGCTTGAGAATAGAAGGAAAGTTGGAGACCTGGTAAAAGACAAAGATCATGAGATCTGCAAGCTGAAGCAAGAGATCAGTACCCTTACCACTCATCTCCGAGAGAGTAAAGTGGAAAAAGAAGAAATGCAAGGTGAACTAAACATGGCTATTTCTAAGAATGCAACCTTGAAGGAATCCAATGCTTCTATTTCCAAAGAACTTACTGAGACAAAGGAGATACTTGCCAAATTCAATCAGAGTGCTGCTAAGCTAGAACAAAAGCTTGAGTTGGCAAAAATGGTAAAGAATAGCATCAAAGAAACAAAAGCTCCAGTTATGAGGAAGGTGAGACCTCTGGAACAAAAGATGTAGCATCAAAGAAGCAACCAACATCAAAGGATAAAGGTAAGCAAAAGGTTAAACCTATTTGCTTTAATTGTCTCAAAGAAGGACATACTACTAATGTGTGTAGAAGCAAGGCTAACAACAATTTTCCTTATTTTCTAAACAATAAGCCTAGATCCAATGGATTCAATGGAAATTGTTATGCATGCAACAAGTTTGGGCATAGAGCATTTGAATGCAGGTCAGTTATGCACAACACTGAGAGATATCCTCAAAGGACTCAATGAATTTTCTCGGAACCCTTTGTGAACTGGAATCCCAACCGATACAATACCTATGACCATCGGTCAGGTGGTTATCAAGCGGCAACTAGCTGGAGAACAACCTGTATGATCTGTCATGGAAGCGGTCACACTACTACAACATGCAAAAGGAAGAATGGTAGTATGAATAATGGACCATGGAGAACACCTAGAATGGTATGCTATCACTGCAACAAACTGGGACACACTACTAGAACTTGCAGAATGAGAAAGAACCTATCGGATGACATACTGATCACTCCAGAAGGAAAGATTGATGTTGAAACCATTCAAGCGGGAATGCATAAAACTTAAATTTTTTTTTTTTGAAGAAGTGCCACAGGATGAACCGGTTTCTGCACCTAGTGTGGAAGTCTCTAAACCGGCAAACTGAGCTTTAGAAAAGCTTAGGGGGAACAGATCGGTGAAATGTTTTGAACCCCCAGTTTATATCGGTAAAGACCTTAACCGGTATATGTTATCTATCAATTAGCAGAAGACTGGAAGCGGTAAAAGGCAAAATTAGGGTTTATGCCCTAACGATGATGCATTTATTATGGTAGGTGAGAATTTGTTTAAAAGGGATTTTCAACGTCATTTTCACTTATCAGTTTATGAGAGAAGAATTTTTCAAGAGCAGAGGGACAAAAGGCGATTCGACTTGCGATTCAGAGAGAATTCAAATCTTGCAGAAGAATCCAGAGATATTTTCAATCAATCAAGTGAAGAACACCAAGCGGTAATCCAGCAACCAAAGTAGTGTGTTGTGAGCTGCATTAGAAAACCCTAAATTTTGAAATTCTGAAGCTATTTCTTGAATTAATCACCACCTTGTTCTAAGGAATAGATTCCTTTAATCAACTTCATTTGATATGCTTTTTGGAAAAGAAATCCAAATGCGTCAATTGTAAGCACATAAACAAATGAGATAATGGACATCCTTGCCTTATAGAGCGTTGCAACTCAAAGCTAAAAGACACAACTTTATTAATTTTAGGACCAAACCCTCAACCACTGCAACATTTTAAGGATGAAATTTCAACACATTCTATCATAGGCCTTATCAAAATCTATCATGACTACCAAGGCATCTTGGCCTGATTGTTGTGTCATTTCGTTGTTTTCTAACATTAAATTGTCAAGCATATATTTGCCTTTAATAAAACCTATATGCTTGGCTCTCACAATACCTTGAACAATAGGTTCGATTCTAATAGCTAAAGCCTTAGCAATTATTTTATATGATGTGTTTAACAAGTTAATTGGTCTCCAACCAGTAATAATATCCTCATTTTTTCCCTTAGGTACGAGTTTAATGATGCCTTTATTGATATTAGAACCCAAGGAACCCTTTTGTAGAGCTTCTAAATAGAACATATAAAAATAATCTTTTATATGGTTCCGCATGATTTGAT